>NC_133424.1:43005000-43350000 GCF_049350105.2 Macaca mulatta
ATGGGAGAGATACAGCTAGAGGGACTCCATCTCCAGAGGAAGGAAGTTGGCCTTGCACTAATCAGCCCCAAGTTCATGGCTCATGTTCAACTGAAAGTAATGAGTATTGATATGCCTTGTGCTACTGAACAAATTCGAGAGGAGAGAAGCTTAGGATGACCCTCTCAATACAAAGAAAGATCTCCCCAGAAATCTCACTTTAAGGAAAGAACCCACATACGCCCACCCAGTTTTCGTAAACCATGTTATTTTACTTCTTGGAGCAGGACTTGTTCCTTTACTGCAAACAGAATCGTGTGGCCTCTCAATCTAGATCATGCCATCCCAGCAGTGGGTGGTCAAAACGGAAAGGTTTTGTTCTTATGACTCAGAAGGAAACAGGCCAACATGTTCTTCCCCTCTGTTGTTTCTGAAGCTTTTAGGCCAATGTCTCGGAATACTCTCTAGCAATAACATGTCCAATAGCAAAGGAAAAGCAGCCATGACCTGTGGCCGACAGCATGCATTTCAGACGGGTGTCCGGCTAATCAAAAGATGTCCCAGCCCAATTTAGAGAATCCCAAGATCTCTGAATTCCACTGTGGGTTGCTGCATGCTCAGACCCTCTGATCCCTGCAACCAGGCTTGGTCTCAAGCCATGTCTGAGATATTGGTGGTTCCAAGGCAGCTGAGTGCTGGTTTGTCTCAGATGAGCTTGAATCAGTTTTCAACAAACAGCTGGTACGACGGATGGTGATACCCGGAAGATAAACAGCATGCCGTGCTTTATAGGAATCTTGACTGCTAATTTGAAGTGGAAGAAAGAGGTGCCATAATGAGACAGCTTCTCCTGTCTAAACGTGGATATTGCACCTGGCTGCCTTGGAGTCGTCTGTATTCACTTGGTATGGACATTGACCAACGCAGGAGTTGGCGTTCCAGGGTGGGCACCGGGTCCTGCCTGAATGTGCTGTCTGCCTTCCAAAGGAACCAGGTGGTAGCCAGGTAGTATGGCTTCTAGACCTGGTTCTGAGCCTTGGCTGCAAAATACAATTCCCGGGAGACACTTTGTCAAAATGCTTATGCCTGAACAAAGTCACTAGAGATTCTGGTTTAATTGGCTTGGGGTGAGACATGGACATGGGAGTTCTTAGAAAGCTCTTCTGGTGATTCTAATGCAGAAGCAGGGTTGAGAATCTCTGTGCTAGACCAGTGGCTCTTGAACATTTTGGTCTCAGAACCCTTCAGAATGTAAAAATTCTGAAAGTTTTAAGTACCCTAAGCGCTTTTGTTTAGGTGTGCCAATAGAAATTAAAACTAAGAAAATTCTAAAATGTATAAGTAATCATGTATTTAAAAATGAAAATAAACCTGTTGTATACTAACATATCTAGAATGTTTTCATGGAAAAAAATAACAGAATGTTCAAAAAGTTAGTGACAAGTATAGTGTCTTCATAGCTCTTTGCAAACCACTGGCTTAATACAGAAGTCACTATATGAAAAAGACACGTGCGCACTCATGTTTATAGCAGCACAATTTGCAATTGCAAAGACATGGAACCAACCTCAGTGCCCATCATCCAATAAGTGGATAAAGAAAATGTGGTGTATATACACCCTGGAATACTGCTCAGCCATAAAAAGGAACAAAATAATTTCTTTTGCAGAAACTTGGATGAAGCCAGAGGCCATTATTCTAAGTGAGGTAACTCAGGAATGGAAAACCAAATATCATACGTTCTCACTGATAGCCAAAAGCTAAGTTATGAGGATGTAAAAGCATAAGAGTGATATAATGAACTTTGGGTATTTAGGTAGGGGAAAGTCTGGGAGGGGGGTGAGGGATAAAAGACTATACATTGGGTACAGTCTGCACTGCTTGGGTGACTGGTACACCAAAATCTCTAAAGAACGCATTTGTGTAACCAAAAACTACCTGTACCCCAAAAACTATTGAAATCAAAATAAAAATTATTTTTTAAGAAAAAACAGCTAGATTCTAATATCTGCTTCCACATTTAGTCATGCAATACATTGTTTCTCTTCAAATCTATGAAGAAAACGTAACCTCATACAGATGTCATTGGAAAAGGGAGGTATACAGTAAAAGCCCTTTCAGATAATTGTGGATGTTCTTTGATACTACACCAAAACTCAGCAACTGGTAGTTTCTCAAAGGTTAGTTGCAATGTGGAATCTGAAAATACATAAACATTTTGTGCTCCATTACATTAAAATCCACTGGTCTATACTGTTATTTGAATGGATTTTTTTTTACCCTTCCATGATTTTACTACATCTAGCACAGGTCACTTGAGAAGTATCAGCTCAATGAGTCATGTATGCAGATCCTGCAGTGTTGACACAATCCATTATTCAATATTAAAGAAATCACAAGTGTTAGTATCTCTTTAACTATTGGAAAGCTGTCAAGCTCGCAGTGGCTGATACAAGTTTTTCAAAATTCTTGAAAGCTTGAGTTTCATCATTGGCAACAAATACTGTCAGTTATTTCCTTGGAAGTGACAGAATTAATTTGTTCATTTTCCAGATAATGTCTGCCAAATAGTCAAGTCTGAATAACCATAGTTTGTCTATCAGTTGTTCTTTCAAGCAAAAATGGCGCTCTTTGGAAAAAAAAAAAAAAAAAAAAAACAGGCAGGGAGTTCAGCTTACAGTTCAGAAGACTGGCAAAGGTGCTTTTCCTTGAGGCAGCTGTGGAACTTCCAGATGGACAGAGGTGCTCTATGTCTACCTCCCACTTCATCAGAAAGAACATTGAAAGGCCAGTGCTCAAATATTAAGATTTAATAAAGTGAATAACTTTCAATACATCATCAAGTACATTCTTGTTATTTCAAATTCATAATCTCTATACTTGTTTTCTTATTGTGGCAAAATACATGTAACATAAAATTTTCCATCTTAATTATTTTATATTTTATTTTTTCAAGACGGAGTGTCACTCTCGTTGCACAAGCTGAAGTGCAATGGTGCGGTCTCGGCTCACTGCAACCTCTGCCTCCAGGGTTCAAGTGATTCTCATGCCTCAGCCTTCCAAGCAGCTGGGATTACAGGTGCTCACCACCATGCTCTGCTAATTTTTGTATTTTTGGTAGAAACGGGGTTTCAACATACTAGCCAGGCTGGTCTCAAACTTCTGACCTCAGGTGATCTGCCCCCTTTGGCCTCCCAAAGTGCTGGGGATACAGGCATGATCCACCGAGCCTGGCCCCATCTTAGTTATCTTTAAGTGTACAGTGAATGGCATTAAGTAGATTCACATTGCTGTCCCGCCATCACCACCATCCATCTCCAAAACTCTTTTCATCTTGCAAAACTGAAACTCTGCATTCATTAAACAATAACTATCTGTTTCCCTCCCTCCCAGCCCTTGGCAACCTCCACTCCCCTTTCTATCTCTATGAATTTGACTACTCTGAGTACCTCTGATAAGTGGAATCATACAGTAATTGTCTTTTTGTGACTGGTTTATGTCATTCAGCATAGTGTCCTAAAGGTTCATCCATGTTGTAGCCTGTGGCAGGATTTCTTTCCTTTTCTAAAGCTGAATAATATTCTACTGTATGCATACACCACATCAAGTACATTGTTAAGTGAAACTGGCTTTTGTTTTTTCTTCACATGCATGGCAGTGAAGAACACAGTGATAACGAGTACAGGTCTGTGTTAAGGAGACAACAGTTCTACCCACCCGGAGTGTAAAATGGAAAGGTAAACCACATTGTATTATCACAAAAATAGTGTTGGCTTTTCAGACACCTGAAACCGTCTCAGCAAATTTGCAACCTAGGTTCTGTGTTGCAATTTCTACTTACACAGTGTATTAGTCCATTTCCATCTGCTGATAAAGACATATCCGAGACTGGGTAATTTATAAAGAAAAAGAGGTTTAATGGACTCACAGTTCCAGGTGACTGGGGAGGCCTCACAATCATGATGGAAGGTGAAAGGCACGTCTTACATGGCAGCAGACGAGAGAATGAGGACCAAGTGAAAAAGGTCTCCCCGCATAAAACCATCAGATCTTGTGAGACCTATTCACTACCACGAGAACTGCATGGAAGAAACCGCCCCCAGGATGCAAGTATCTACCTCTGGGTCCCTCCCACAGCACGTGGGAATGGGAGCTACAATTCAAGATGAGATTTGGGTGGAGGCACAGACGAACCATTTTCACACAGTAAAGTAGAAAGTCTTCAAAAAGGAAAGAGAAAATAGAAAATGCACTCATAGTCCTAAAGCCCAGAGAGAGCCACCATCAGTCTATATGCTGGTATGTTTTCTTATCAAGGCCACGTTCCTGAAATGTTCTGTCTTTATGATGCTAGTAAGCAGGGAAAGGGCCAAAAGACACTGTACTGGACAGATATTTTCATTCTTTCTACAAACTCTAGAAAAACAGAGGACAATTCAATTCAGGACTAAACCAACATTTGGAAATGTGAATGTAATTAATTCTGTGGAAATATTTACGAAATATTTGTCTTTCATTTTTCCTCTGTACCATCTTGATATAAGGAGTATGAGAATCCCTGGCTCCTTACCTCTAAGGTCCTTGTTTCTAAAATGTGGGTAGGCCATAGTGCAGTGGCTCATTCCTGTAATCTCAGCACCTTGGGAGACTGGGTGGGAGGATAGCTTGAGCCCAGGAGTTCAAGGTTGTAGTAAGCTGGGGTTGCACCACTGTACTCCAGCCTGGATGATAGAGCAAGACTCTGTCTCTAAAAATCTAAAAGTAATAAATAAAATGTGGGTGATGGTGGCCTCACACTGGCTCATGGGAGAGGGTTAGTGATATATTCTCTACTTAGTGCTGAGTGAGAAGTTGGCATACAGGAGGGAGCTCACCAAGTGTCCGTTGTCTTTCAATAAATACTAATGTAAGTAACAATAGTAGTAATAATAATCATAATACCTCTTAGATACTTATTTGCTTTATCTTATTAGGAACTCACACAGCAATGAGAGTGAGAGGCTGGCCCAACCGTCTCTACTTAGCAGATGAGTAAATGAAGGTTACAAACCCTGAGTGCACAGACAGGAGGCAGGGCTGCCAGTTTCACCAGGGAGAAGATCCCCGAAATGGATGCCTCCACCTCCCTGTGATGGTTAATATTGAGCGTCAACCTGATTGGATCAAAGGATGCGAAGTATTGTCCCTGGGTGTGTCTGTGAGGGTGTTGCCAAAGGAGTTTAACATTTGAGTCAGTGGACTGGGAAAGGCAGACCAGCCTCAATCTGGGTGGGCATCGTCTAATCCGCTGCCAGTGCGGCTAGAATAAAGCAGGCAGAGGAAAGTGGAAGGACTAGACTGGCTGAGTCTTCTGGCCTCCCTCTTCCTCCTGTGCTGGATACTTCCTGCCCTTGAACATCGGACTCCAAGTTCCTCAGCTTTGGGACTCAGACTGGCGTCCTTGCTCCTCAGCTTGCAGATGGCGTGTTGTGGGACCTCGCCTTGTGGTCAGTCATGTGAGTCAATACTCCTTAATAAACTCTCCTTTATATATTCATCTATCCTATTGGTTCTGTCCCTCTAGAGAACTCTAAGATGATTTTGGTACCAGGAGTGGTTCTAGAGCGTGCAATAAGGATAGGCAGGCTTGTTTTTATTTTTATGTTTATTTTACTCTGGAACAGAAAGCCGGCCCGGTCGGGGACTTGGATCCTTGTCCCATGTCTCTTGCATAAGAAGGACACACACGCATCACAGGCAGAGGCGAGCCAGCACCTCCCCGCACCTCCCCGCACCTCCCCGCACCTCCCCGCACCTCCCCGCACCTCCCCGCACCTCCCTGCTGGTGCTGTCTCACTGCCACACTGCACTAGTTCTACCATGCATTTGACGTTCCTCCTTTAAAATGACTCACTTTTTTTTTTAATTTTACTTAAATAGTGTTTGAAAGGAAAGTTATATGACTACCGTAAAAGTAAAACGAGCATTACTTGCTACAAAAAGGAAGTAACAACAAATTTAAATATATAGCTATCTGAATACAGGGTGTTCTCCACATATCGCTGAAAGTCACCTGGTGGCCGCCCAGAAGCATGTGGTCCTGGGCCCTGGCTCTGAGTGGAGCACAGAGATTCTGAAGAGCCCTAAGTGGATGCTCAGAACATCTACAGCCGTAGCACCAGCTGAGTGCTATTACAAACCGGATACACC
The DNA here is from genome assembly GCF_049350105.2 of Macaca mulatta. NCBI lineage: Eukaryota > Metazoa > Chordata > Mammalia > Primates > Cercopithecidae > Macaca > Macaca mulatta. Next base: position 43,011,169 of record NC_133424.1, read on the forward strand.
ACTCGGGATGTGCTGTCATTTGTATTCCTGAGATCTAAATCCTTCTCTGTCCAAACCTTCAGGGCGGTTTCTAAGTGCACATATATTTATAGGTGTAAATTCAAGTGGGTGGCAGGTATCTGTGTCGGGTGGGTAAGGCATATAGAACAGGGGTGACTGAGATGATTCTGCCAATCCCAGAACTGGGATGGAGAGGTGAGGATGAGAATGCAACCCAAGGACCAGGAGGACGGTGCTAGCCTTTGGTAGCCTGCAAAATGGAAGTCTGAGTGGTCTCCCCAAGCACTTGGCAGGAATGGTAGCCCCCACTGGCTGGACTCCAGAGCTGAGAGTCTGTGGATCTCCCTGTCCGATAAGTCCTTGAAACACAGGAACTGGAATAAGACAAGATGGTGACAAAGGAAGTGTTAACCTGTGCTACCCTCTGCACCTGCTCCCAACGGCCTTACAAAGGAACGCTTAATTCCCACAAAAAAGGAAACAGATGTTGTCCTCTTAATAAAACACCAATCCTTAAAATCATCATCCTAGCCAAATGCCACGGTCCTCCCTAATAAACATGGATGGCTCTGTGACCGGCTGGATTAATTAATACCCACAGGTTCCTGACCTTTTCCTGGGCACATGGACAGTCAGTCCCCCCAAGACAGATGACCCGCTGGCTCGCCTCTGCCTGTGATGCATGCATGTCCTTCTTATGCAAGAGACATGGGACAAGGATCCAAGGGCCTGCTTTCTGTTCAAGAGTAAAATAAACATAAAAATAAAAACATGCCTGCCTGTCCTTGACGTTCCTCATTGCACAGCCAGAGCCTTATAAGAAAATCAGTAGTTGCCGATTTTCCAACAACGAAGGAAACATTGCTCTCTTCTAATGAAAGGGCAAGATTTCATTTTCTTTCTTTAACGCAATAATTCCCACCCCACCCCTCCGCAAGGAAATAGTAATGGTGCTCTCTTTGTCTTACCTGGTCGGGGAAATGGCATCACCTGAGACAGGGTCTTGGCTGGAGAGTCAGCAGATCCGTGCCTCTGTGAATATATCAGGAGCAAGTGGGGCCTCCAGGTGGGGTATTTGGAGGACCCTATTCAGGGACAGTCCGGAAAATCCTCAAATTAAGAGAAGGAAGTATATGGAGGGTTCTGGCTTCCATGTAACCCCACGCTTACCCTCACACCTACTTCCGTATACACTGGGCTTTCACCAGTCGCAGGCCTAGCCTATTACAGTCTCGTTTTTTAATTTATACTAAAGTTTGAACAGCCATCCCAAGCATAATGAGGAGTAGGGCAGGGAGGGCACACAGATAGAAGTAGGCACCTCACTTTGCTATATTAGATCACATCCATGTTCCACTTTCACAGCCTAGGGCCACAAAAGCAAAAAAACAAAACAAAATAAAACAAAAAACCCAGTAATGACTTGTACCATGCAGAAACATAATAGAAAATGAAACATGAGAATACATGAAATCGGCTACAGAAACAATGAAAAGGTACAGCTGAAACAATTTGACCTGGGGCAGCATAAACATTGCAATTGTTTGTCGTCAAGGTAGAAAATAAAAACAGAAAAATATATGAGTGCCATCTTAGGGAAAAGCTCTCCCCCGATCTGGGTCAGCACAGGGAAGTAGCCAAAGTGCAGGTAGGAAAGCCCAGTGCCAAAGCTGATGGTACCATCCGACAGCAACTTGGCTTTGATCAACTGTGTTTAGTGTTTCCGCCTTCATTTCTGTGGTGGTTGATTTTAGGTGTCAACTTGATCAGGTTAAGGAATACCCAGATAGGTGGTAAAACACCACTCTGGGTATACATGGGAGGGTGTTTGTGGAAAAGATTAACATTTAAATCGGGAGACCAGGTAAAGAAGGTCGGCCCTTGCCCACGTGGGCTAGCATTGTCCAATCCATAGACTGGATTTAAAAGGTAGATCAGATGGATCAGAAAGGAGGATGACAGACGAATTCTCTCTCCTACTGGAGCTGGGACATCTCACTTCTGCTCTCAGCTGTCAGAGTTCCAGGTTCTGAGGCCTTCAGACTCTGGGACTTTCTCCAGCAGCTGCCCATATTCTCAGGCCTTCAGACTCAGGTTGAATCACACCAGAAGATTTCCTGGGTCTCCAGCTTGCAGAGGGCAGATCATGGGAGTTCTCGGCCTCCACAATCAAGTGAGCCAATTCCCATAATAAATCCCTTCTTAGTTTTCTCAAAGAATGAAAAATAGATTACCATTTGACCCAGTGATCTCATTACTGGGTACAGGCCCAAAGGCAAATAAACAGTTCTACCAAAAAGACACTGCCCTTGTAGGTTAATCACAGCACTGTCCACAATAGCAAAAACGTGGAATCAACCTGAGTGCCCACCAATGGATGAAGAAAGTGTGGTCCATACACACCACAGAATACTACACAGCCATAAAAAAAAAATAATGTCCTTTGCAGCAGCAGCATGGATGGAGCTGGAGGCTATTATCCTAAGTGAACTAATGCAGAGACGGAAAACCAGATACTCCATGTTATCACTTATAACTGGGAGCTAAACTGGGTACATGTCAACCTAAAGATGGGAACAACAAGCACCGAGTTACAAAAGGGGGATGGAAAGGAGGGAAACAAGGGTTGAAAAACTACCTACTGGGTAGTACTTATTGGATACTATGTTCACTACTTGAGCAATGGGAGCATTAGAAGCCCAAACCTCAGCATCTCATAAAATGTCCATGGAACAAACCTGCAAATAAAAGTAACCTCCAAATATAAAATTTAAAAAGTGAAAATAAAGGTAAAATAAATCCTTATCTACCTATCTATCATCTGTCTAATCCATCTGTCTATTGTCTATCATTGATCATCCATCCATCTATCATCTATGAACTGTCTATAATCTATTTATCTACGTTTATCTATGTATCTATCTATCCATGCATTTATCCTATTGGTTCTGTTTCTCTGGAGAATCTTCATACAGCTTTCCATCTGTAAAGTGGGTGGAAGAATAGTGCATACCTCATAGGATGTTGGGAGGATTCATGGAGACACCTCTTAAATGGAATACTATGACTTTTTGCTACCCTATGACTGTACTTGGGACTACTGTAAAATAAGTTCTTCATAACTAAGAACCAAAAATTCCAAAAGAAGCATCTGCCTTTCAGGGGCATGTTGGGTTGGGAGTCCTCTTCAGCTACCCCCTCCTGTTCAGCTTCCCTCTCCCGGGTGGGGATGGTATGGGGCGGTGTTATGTGGTAATTGATGGGGACTGAGAGGCTTGGGCATAGCTCCTGCCTCCACCCGCTTCTAACCTGAGCACTCAGGCAAGTGGTTTAACAGAGTACAGCTCCTCCTCGTCTGTGCTATCTGCCATCTGGAAGGAGATAACAAGTATATGCAAATATGTAGTTCTAACACCTGATCTTGTAAATCTTCTGACCTCTGGGTCCCAGTGAGGACCAGTCTTGACTTTTACAAGTTCTTAGGGCAAAGACATCCACACAAAGATAGCCCAATCATGTTCAACCAACCCTGCACAAAGTTGGAGGGCCCCACTCTTTAACTTACTGCTTACTTGCTGCTATCAGTAAGCCTTCTTTTGCTCTGGCTGCCAGGAAGTTCAAAGAAAAATTGAATGTTCAACTAGAGCAACTATGTAAACCCTCATGTTAAATGTGTGTATTACCTCTACATGGAAGTTTCTTTTTTTTTTTATTTCAATGCATTGTTGAAATATTCTATTGACTACCTGATTTTTTTCAAAAGCTAAGAGGCAGAGAATTCCCCAGTGAGGATAATACAGTTCTAAACAAGCAGGGTATAGGATCACAGCCATAAAATACACCAGGGTTCGGTCTAAGAGTTTCTGCTCAAGACTGATCTTTTAGTGAATGACTCCTACTGTCACCACCACTACAAGCTGAAGGAATGACAGACAGAAATGAACAAGGGCAGGTGGATCAGGAGTCAGAACACCAAGGTTCTAGCCATGGCACATCATTTGGTAGCTGTGTGACCTCCCTGTACCTCAGTTATCTGATCTGTGAAATGGGATATAATGGGAAGAATGAGGCCAGTTCTCCCTGGGCGTCTGAGGGTCTGGGATTGCTGCAAGGGTCACGTGAAAGAAAGGATGCCAATTCTAACATCTTTTGAAAAGGATGAGGCACTAAGCTTCTCTGCAACATTGTCATAAAGATGCCATCTTCCACACCTCCCATCATAATATCAGCAAGTCCATCTCAGAAACGACTCACTGGGGAAATCCGTAAGCAACATCATGCAAAAAAACCTTCTCCACATTTCTATTTCCTCACCCATGAAGCAAAGAAGACAAATTCCAGACCTATGTCCCCAAGTTGGTGGTGGTCAAGAAATGATGACAACTCACACCACTGGTGCCCGGGGATGGCAGCTCACACATTTGACCTTCCTTGCAAATGTACGAGTAACTGGGATTCTCAACCCTGGTTTTGAGGCCAGAAGACTGGGGCACAGAGAACCTAAGATATTACCACAAGTCACAGAGCAATTCATCCACAGGCAGTCTGGCCCTAAAGTCAGGATTGTCACGGTACTTCCTCTGTGGTGAAAGAGGGTGGGAGATCACAACAGGAGTGAAAGCTTCTGAGTGCAAAAGAACTTCTCCAGGTCAGCAATGCTTTGAGCAACCTGTGTTCCTAATGGGCTCTGAGGAACCCAAATAAGACAGTGGCGGGGCTAACAGGTACCAGGTCAAGGGGAGGTATGCACCCACTGGTAACCACCAGGATCTGCCGTCCCCCAGGGTCCAAGGTCAGCTCCACCTCTTTGCACTTCAGTCAGATGTAACGGAAAGACACTACAGACACCAGCAGAGCCCACATGAGAACACGGATGAGTCTCCCAGACAGGAGGTGGAGCAAAGGTGACACTGACAGAGACAGCACCTGAGAAGAGGCTGCATTAAGTATAAGAGCAGGTGAAACCAGCTGCGGAGGCATGAGAGGTTTATTCATGAACTAGTCCTAAATCCCGGTGCCAGTTACATGGGGGGCTCTGTTTATGTAGCTGGGTCCTTACAATCAGTGTGTTTTTCCATATGAACATCACCCTTTCACACTTCGAAATAAGTATCTGACAAAAATGAGCCACAACGACCTGGCGCGGTGGCTCATGCCTATAATCTCAGCACTTTGGGAGGCCGAGGCGGGCAGATCACAAGGTCTGGAGTTCGAGACCAGCCTGGCCAATACGGTGAAACTCCGTCTCTACTAAAAATACAAAAATTAGCCACAAGCCACGTGTAGTGGCGCACACCTGTAATCCCAGCTACTCGGGTGGCTAAGGCAGGAGAATCTCCTGAACCTAGGAGGCGGAGGTTGTGGAGATCTGAGATCGCACCACTGCACTCCAGCCTGGGCAGACAGAGTGAGACTCCATCTCAAAACAAACAAACAAACAAAAACCAAAAAATAAAATAAAATGAGCCACAACTTCTAAGTGGAAACAACTATGCTGACATTCAGAGGTGCCCACTGGCATTTGCTTCTTAGCCTCCTGGGAACACCGGTCAGGGCCAGATTTGAATCCCTAAAATAAATAAATAGGTAGAGACACCAAATGCTTCCCCCTGCCTTGGCTTTCGTGGGATGGACTCAACGTGCCTCCTTAGAAGATGCACAGACAAGTTTCAGAACAAAGAAAGCACGGGTGGAGGCTGGGTGCACATTTTAAGTATCGCACGGCACAAGCCGCCTGCCTCAATTGCAATTAAATGATATTCATGTGATTGGTTGATGTCCCTCTTTGAGCATGGGGCAGCTGGGCCCAAGACTGGTGTGTACCATCCAGGGACATAGCAGGTGCTCTAGAAACAGCCGAAGAAGGAGGAGGTGGATAGAGGAGGACCGGCCCCCATGGCGCCTGCAGCTAAGACCCCATCCTTGGTGTTCTCCCACCTCGCTCCCTCTCTCTGCCTCTCCGTCTGTCTCTCTCTCTCTCTGTCTCTGTGCTTGTCTGTCTCTGTCTCTCTGTCTGTCCCTGTCTCTCTAGCTCTGTTTCTTTGTCTGTTTCACTGTGTCTGTCTCTCTGTGTCTGTTTGTCTCTCTGTGTCTGTCCCTCTTTCTGCCTGTTTCTCTGTTTCTCTGTCTCTCTGTTTCTCTCTGTCTCTCTCACGGTGCCTGTTGGTCTCTCTTTCCATCACATGGGTGCACACCCTCCCTCCCTCACGCATAGCCTCGGGCCACAGAGGCACTAAGGGATTCTGTCCCTCACGCGCTCTCCAGGTGTCTTGGCCGTAAGAACCCCTGGGCGAGTGTCTCAAAACAGCGAGGATCCAGCACACAGAAGACAGTGCTTCAAGGCCTTGCACAAGGCCAGACCCCCAAGCACAGCAGGCATGGGTCTCCCATCAGATCACCCTGACCCTCTGGGCATCCCTCAAGCCCCAGGGGACCTCAGATCCCACTGTGCAAAGGGGCTGCAGTGGTCACCACGTTCTTTATGTAGAGCTGAGACTTCCGGCTCCATAGCCACAATCATGGCGACCCATCTGAGCGTATCTACAGCTCTAGATTGCACCAGCAGCAGGTTAGCAATTTCCCCTCATCTCATCTGAAACCTACAGGGGCTATGTTTAGCAAAGCAATGGCAGGGATGCCACCGGCCCTTATACAAGGGGGAATCTGAGCGTGCCCATTTCTCCTGCCTCATCCTCATCCCCCTTCATCTGCTTTAGGATCTGCTCCCGCAGCTGTGACCATCTGCTCCCTTCTTGGAATCCCTGCAAAAGGCAGCACTTCACCGTGGCTGGAGGGAGGGCTGAGGAGGCCTCAGAGGCTCAGGCCAACTCCCAGAAGCACTGAGGTCAGTGGCAGCCCCGCCCCGCCCCGCCCCAGCCAGAATCCCTCTGCTTCCTCTCCCCTCTGTAGTTTGCCTGTTGCTACCTGGATTCCGGGACCCTCCCGCCCGCCTCAGCACCCCTGTGACTGGGTGCTCCACTGCAGGATGGCCAAGTTTATATGCTGTCAGGCACTTTATATCCCCTATAACTCTGCCTCCCAAGCCCTCCTGTGCATGTGTTTAATTTTTACAATCAGGAAGACGGATGGGGAGAGTGACAGCCCAGACACCCTGGAGGGGTGGGCTCCGGCCCTGCCTCGGAGGAACCTGCGCATGAATTCCATCAGTGACCTTAGGTTGTATTTTATGCATAACACCCCAGTGGTTTTTAAATCTCCTTAAACTTTTGATGACTGAGATAAAGGAAAAGGAGGAGGCTGTGTAAATATGGAGCCACTATTGGAGAAGGGCTGCCTGGACCTCGGGAGGGCAGGAGTCGAGGCCACTTGGTATCAGAACTGGAGCCTTCCTTCTAGCTCCCTTGCTTCTCACCCCACACGCCAACACTCCCTCCACCTTCCAGTGGGCAGAACAGTAGAAGAACCCAACTACCTCACACCCTGATCTTTCCGAGACACACCCTACCTAGGATGATGGTGATGATGATGATGACCACAAAAAGAAGGAACACATAAGGTGTTAAATGAGAATGAACACATCTTTTAACATGCTGGGTTGTATTGATCATAACTCACAGTCTAATAAAAGCAATGCCCTTGTTATGCAAATACAGCTCTAAGCCGAGTGCCCCCAGTGCCACTTCCAGCTGGGTGGCAGCTCAAAGCCCCTCCTGCAAGATAGTTCTGTAGCCATAACACCAGAGCAATTGTCTAAAACTGCAAATCTGCTTGTATCCCTCCCCTGCGCCAAACACCGTCTCCCCATCACCCTCAGTCTATGCTCCATGTCCACCCTGCCTAGCTCCGCACCTTTCAATAAAACAACAGCAATAACAGTAACAGCAGCCAGTATTTAGTGACTGATTGCATGCTAGGTATTTTACAAGGATTATACTGTTTTCTCCCCATAACAGTCCAATAGGGCAGGTACTTTTATTTTGCTCATTTCACAAACCACAAGGAAGAGGAGGAGGCTGCCTATGGTCACACAGCTGGCCAGTCCTGTCCTCCAGGAAGCTGTCCCAGAGGGCTTCCCTAGGGTATGGGCTGAGTGACGTGACTGACTTATACTCTGCCCATAACATTCCAGGCTTTTCTCTTATCACAGAGATATGTTGCAGTTTAGGGTCAGCTTGTCCATCTCCCTCCATGGGAGGGAAACAGTTACAGCATCTGAGTCATTCTTGTGCCCCCAAGACCCAGCTCTTGGCACACGGGAGACATCCAGAAAGCATTTTGAATGTACCCATGTTAGACTTAAGCCACCAGGCCTTTATTAGCTCAGGTGGGCTCTGTGGTGCCTCTCCTGGCCCTGTGGGCTCCTGGGCTGGACCCCACAACCAGGGAGGAGGGTCCTTGGCAATGGGGATGGCCCTCCCTCTCCCCTTCCTCCCTCCTTCATGAGGTCTTGTTCATGAACACTATCAAGGTGCTTGTTAAAGCAAGACATCACTTGGGGACCAGTTGTATCCATTGGATTCCCTCAAATTCCTTGGGCCCAGGTGTAAGGTTTAAAACTGAGTCTGCAAAAGGATAGTGCCAGTTGGGCTTCCAGGTGTAACAAGTGTACCGGACAATAAATACTTTATTCCCATAGGAAGAGGGGAGGCCGGAGGGCCCACAAATACCAGCGAGCTTCCGTGCAGACCCAGGACTCCAATGAAGAGAGCAGATGGACCCAGACAGAGCTGAAGCAGGACTGATAGCAATCAATACCATCCAACTTAATTTAATTCATTTGCCTTGTATTGAATATGATCTTAATATACTAGGAGACATCAGCTTCTATTAGAGCCCAGGAAATCATCTTTGAAAAGAGGCAAAATGGTATCAAATGCATAATTTGAAAAACATTGTTTTCAACATCTTTCCACTTCATTTAGCATTTTGAGGAATTGAGGCTGTATCTTGTAACTATCAAACTGAATTAATCACCTTGAGACCTGATAGAAGATAACTGGAACTCTAATTTCAGGCTGCTTTTATTCTTGGAAGATAGCCTTTTAAGTGGGAATATGGGAATTAGTGCAAAATCGCTTCCACTGTGCATAGGCTGCCATACTGTGATTTTTCAATAGACTAGAGCTTGCTATTAAATATTGTAGTCACTGACTACAGGTGGCTACGGAATGCCTGGAATGTGGCTGATCTGAACTGAGACACAAAATACACATGGATTTCAAAGACTTAGTTGAAAAAGTGTGAAATATCTAAATAATTTTTATAATAACTATATGTTGAAATAGCAAATATTTTTATATTTATGGGAGCAAATAAAATATGTGAGTTCACATTAATTTTCACAAATCATGTCACCTGATTTTTTTTTACTTATTTATTGCATCTCCCAGAAAATTAAAAATTCCATATGTGGCTCTCATTATGTTTCTGTTAGACAATGCTAGTCTACACAATGAAATATTGTGGATGTGTGCCCAGAGTTTTTAAATGACCTGTAAAAACACATAGGATGAAATTTCCCATGAAAAAAAGCAAGGAAATATGTATGTAGAGGATAATTAAAACCATGTAAAACATACAGATATGTGTACATATATGTAGACAAAAAAAAACACAGAAAAGAAATTCAGCTAGAATAGACATCTCAGAATGGTGGATTGACAGTTGATTATTATGGTCTCTTTTATGCATTTCTGCACATGCCTGAGAGAGTTTATTTTTACATTTATTATTAAAGAAAAATAAATATAATTTTTACAAAATATTTTCCACAAAATTAGTATTGTTATGTGTATTGTTCTCTGTCTTGATTGGTATTTGCTAAAGTAAATAATTTACAAACACACTTAGATTTTATTTAACGCCCAGTGGCATCTCGTCATGAAATACACCATTTTTATGAAGAACTCATTCTCATGGAAGTCCATTTTTTAGTTGGAGCACAAAACATTTTATTTAAATTAATGTTCTAGTCAGCAACAGACGATTTGGTTAAAAAAATGGTGGTCACTATTACAACATTACATTGGAAAGAGAAATTTTATTATCAAAGTTTGCTCAACCAGAATTCATTTTTAGTGAACTTGTTGACTGAACAAAAGGAGAGAAAAGAGATCCTGGGAAAATGTCTCATGATTCCTAACAGCTAGTCTTTTATATGGGCTACATTTGAGGAAATAATAAGAATTTTCTGACCTAGAGAAGCATGAATGAGAAAATGGTTCTGGCCTGATCTTTGCCCAATTTAGTTGACCCTCAAGAAATCCTGTTGCAATGACCTCCACCTGGAAAACTTGAACTCCTTCTGGGTTGCACAAGCCCACCTGCCAATGCATTTATCCATTTATCCATCCACCCATCCATCCACTCATTTGTCTGTCTACCCATCTACTTGTCTGTCCAAGCCCTTAGGCCTGTTGGAGGAACAAGGAGTCCAGTGTGGCTGCAGGGGGGCAGTAGATAAGGTCAGAAAAGTGGGCAGGACTTCACTTAGATCTTACAGGTGGTAAGGAATTTGGAGTGACCTCAATGGAAAAGTATCAAGCAGGGGTACTGACGCCATCTAATTTCCCCACTGCAACACCACTCTGGCTGATGTGTGGGCAAGGAACTCTGTGGGGATGAGTAGGAAGCCAGGAAACCATTTAGGAGACTACTTCGATCATCCATGTGAGAGAAGAGGGCAGCCTGAATGAGTCATCACTCTAGAATAGACATCTCTTGGGTTCCACTCAGGGTACACAGGCTCACTCGTGACTGGCATTGGTTTACAGCCCTGATCCTTCTAACACAGTGACGTGGGAAGGGCACCCCGGAATACGAGATCATCTGCCTGAATCCTTAAAATATTTAAACATCCCAAATCATCCTCTAAGCAAAAAGTCTTCTTTAGGTTCCCAGAGGTTGAATTCTATGCAGTTTCGCTGCTTTTCATTTACCTCGAATGGTCCCAGCTGGATCTGGAAACAGATGTGTCAACACAATGCCTACTCACAAACGCTTCCCAGCCACTGGGAAACAGGTCGTCAATTGTAATCTCCATGGAAAACATGATTCTGTCAGAGCTTTGCAAACGCCACGGGGCTGGGCTATATCTGGGAGCAAGTTCCTGCTGGCAGTAAGAACACCAGACTTCCCCAAACTGGACCAACTGACACTGGAGAGAGGGTGAACTTCCCCAGTTCTCTGAGGTCCTGGCACACTTCCTGTGCTGTTAAACCATCCCCGGGTAAACCTGACCTTCCAGAATCTGTGAAAGCTAGCTACTTCATAATGAACCACCTTTCTGAGTTTATCAACCACTGTTACTTTTCTGGCTCCTACCCAGCCCCATCTGGGGAGCAATGCAGACCCAGCAATCCTAGCATCTGGAAGCATTTGTCTTAAAAGAGCCAATTCCCTCTTGATGTCCACAATCAGTTCCGCTTCCAGCCAACAGATCAGATATTCTCTCCCATGACCCAGACCCACAGGATGCTACCTGCAGTACATGTGAAGTGTCCCTACTATGGGCCACTGTCCTGGAGGCATCCGCAGACCTGTCCACCACTCTGGCCCTGTGGGGAACATGGGTGGATGCCAACACATTGAGATCATTTGCAAGTGCACAGAGATACCCAAGCACACACACATTGCTCGGCCAGAAGTTACTTTAAGGAACTGGACCTCTGGGAAGGGTGTGGCTCAGGCAGAGATATTGGCTGTTTACAGACAGCTGCTATATGCTCAGCTATGCTCTGGGCTGCATCAACCGGGGCTGCAAAAACAACAGCATGATCCTCAACTGCCGATAATTTGATGTAGAGTTGGGGAGGTTGTCAGAGGGCACAGAGAGTGGAGTCCGTAGACTACAAAGACAAAGTGGAATTCACCCTGGAATTCACCCACTGAGGAGACTGCCCTTGGAGCTCTGTCCTCCCTCTGTAATGATCCTGCACAGCACCCTCCAGTCTTGGGATTATTTTTCCCCCATTTTTCAATGGAAACAATGGCTCAGAGGAGTTCTGGTGCCTCCTAGGTACAATAGAATTCCATCACACATAGAGTGAGGATCTGGAGTCAGTGCATGGTCAAAATCCTGCTGAGCCTGGGCGCAGTGGCTCACGCTTATAATCCCAACACTTTGGGAGGCTGATGCAGCCTGATTGCTTGAGTCCAGGAGTTCGAGACCAGCCTGAGCAACATGGCGAGACCCCATCTCTACCAAAAATACAAAAAATTGGGCCAGGCATGGTGGCATACTCCTAGTCCCAGCTACTTGGAAGGCTGAGGTAGGAGGATTGCTTGAGCTTGGGAGGCAGATGTTGCAGTGAACCCATATTCCAGCCTGGGCGACAGAGCAAGACCCTGTCTCAAAACAAAAACAAAAACAAAAACAAATTCTGCTGAGACAAGACTGCTGCTGAAAATCACCCAAATGCAGCAGAAATGGTTTTGTGTAGTCAGTCCACCTTATAAGACTTCACTTGTACAACATGGACAGGATAGATTAAGAGCATATATGCAAAATGTGAACCCATTGTACTATTTAAATTACTCCCTTTTCTGACAACCAAGTGCATTTTAAATCATAAATACCCATGCGTTGAAGAAACATGACAAACTATATAGTATTTCTACAAGTTGATCAGGCTCAAATCCCATGACCCAGTTTCAAAACGATCTGACTGGAAATTTCCAGCAGGAAATTATTTTCTTGCAGTATCTTCAGAAACAATTAATGGGCATGAAAGTGCCCTGTCTGCCTGTCCACAATAGCAAAGCTACAAAAAAACATGCAGAGAGCCCTTGAATCCAGCACCAGAGACAGAATCCTTACGCCACACAGTAGAGTGGAGAAGCCAATCTGAGAATGCAATTCGGTTTTGTTGTTGTTGTTGTTGCTGTTTTTTGAGATGGAGTCACTCTGTCACCCGAGCTGGAATGCAGTGGCTTGATCTCGACACACTGCAACCTCTGCCTCTGGGGTTCAAGTGATTTTCCTGCCTCAGCCTCCCGAGTAACTGGGATTACAGGAGCACACCCCCACGCCCAGCTACTTTTTGTATTTTTAGTAGAGACGGGTTTTCACCATGTTAGCCAGGCCGGTCTTGAACTCCTGACCTCAGATGATCCACCTGCTGTGGCCTCTGAAAGTGCTGGGATTACAGGCATCAGCCACAGGGGAATGCAGTTCTTTATTTTAGTAAACTACTCTGCCAGCCTCTGAGTGCTGTGTCCTGAGCGCACTTCCGTCTTCATAATACAGCTGAGGAGGTCTAGAGTCCTTCCTTTGGGGTACAGGACACATTTCCATGTAACTTTGCTCCCTGACTACCTGAAACTTCTTCCTGAAGGATAGGTGGGCTATAAGGACTCCTTCTCCTAAAGCCAGTTCCTGAGAGTCCAAAACCTCTAAAAGTTTCTCATCCTTACCGGGTTTCCTTCAAGATCGCTTCAGTTTAGGCTTCAGGTCCACCCTATGACAGCTTTGCACTCTTCTTCTTGTCCTGCCTGGGGACATTGGGACCTGAAAGGCATTTTCTAGAGCCTTATTGAAGAAGCAATTTCAAGTCAAAGCTCTGACCCAAGCCAAAGCCCAGAGATGGATGCAGCAGATTCAAGCAAGTTCCAGCCCATTCCTCAGCATGGACTCATTAGGCACCCACATGTGCAGGGTTGGAGGAGGTTTCAGGACAAGGGTCCCCCTGCGTGAGTGGGGCAACACCCTTGACATTGGCATCCTTCCTGAGCGACTTGGCCTTGGCTGCTCTCTATCTCTAGTAGGCCAGGGTGGATAGAGGGGCCCTCCTGGGCCATCACAGCCCCTCCCCGCTGAGGAGACCGCCCTTGGAGCTCTGTCCTCCCTCTGTAATGGGTCTGCCTCTCCCTGCCAAGGTTTTAAAAGCATCTGGGCACAGGTGCGGGTGCTGCCAGCCTCCAGGGCTAATAAGCGGAAACTCAGCAGAGGAAAATGAGGCCGCGTAGCCACAATGCCATTATGTTTTCCCAGAACATGCAATGCTCCCAAATAAATGTGTCTCCAGCATTATCACACCACAATATTCATACGGCTCATTACTGGTTTTAATTTTGCCCGTTGCTTATTTACTGTCTCCTTCCCCACTTTATTGCCAGGATGGAAGAGTTATTCATCCAAGCCCAGCACAGAAGGGCCCCAAAGCGGAATTTCTCCAGAAGCCGCTGGCCCAGCGCTCAGGCCTCGCAGGCTCCAGCTCAAACCCACACAGCATCAGAGGTTCTCCCAGGCGGCCCTTCCTGCAGCTCCATGCCACATTGACTGACTGCTTTTCCTGCCTGGGGAAAGAGCCCTTTCTCCTTCCTATGACCAAAAGCTGTGCGGCCACCTGCTATGGTGGACAGATGAACCCGTGACACCACACAGTGATTGCCTGGGTGGTCTGAGGTTAATGATACCCACACAGGCCTCTTCAGGTAGGCAAGCCACTGTCTTGTGCCCTCTGCAACCTGGCACTCTTGCCTGCTCTGCTGTGATACAGAGCCAGTGCCCTTCCTCCCTGGGCGTGGCTCAGGTCCCAGAAGCCACACACGTCACAGGTGGAGGGATGGCAGTGTCCTCTGAGCTGCATGGGGAACTTGGTGTGGCATTCCATCCCTGGAGACACCTCCAGAAAGGTAAAACCCTTGAAGGGAAGCGGATGCAAGCAATGACTTCATAAGTACACTTTTAGAAAAAAATTGGAATTAATGCTTTTTAACTCAAATTTGACAAGCACAGAATGGTATAAAGAAGCAAATCACTATACCTCTCTGCTCATCAACAGAAAACTCTTAAACTTTTGGTGCTTTTATATCTGATCTTCTTTTACCTGTACTAAAAAAAAAATAAAAAATAAAAAAATAACAGAATTCAGAACACAATCTTGTCCCAGAATCTCTTTTTTTTTTTCCTTTGGATTGGATTTTTTTTTAATTATTTTTTTATTATTATTATACTTTAAGTTCTAGGGTACGTGTGCATAACGTGCAGGTTTGTTACGTATGTATACTTGTGCCATGTTGCTGTGCTGCACCCATCAACTCGTCAGCACCCATCAACTCGTCATTTACATCAGGTATAACTCCCAATGCAATCCCTCCCCCCCCCCCCATAATAGGCCCTGGTGTGTGATGTTCCCCTTCCCGAGTCCAAGTTATCTCATTGTTCAGTTCCCACCTATGAGTGAGAACATACGGTGTTTGGTTTTCTGTTCTTGTGATAGTTTGCTAAGAATGATGGTTTCCAGCTGCATCCATGTCCCTACAAAGGACACAAACTCATCCTTTTTTATGGCTGCATAGTATTCCATGGTGTATATGTGCCACATTTTCTTAATCCAGTCTGTCACTGATGGACATTTGGGTTGATTCCAAGTCTTTGCTATTGTGAATAGTGCCGCAATAAACATACTCCGTCTTGTAAAATAATAAAGTCAGCCTGTGTTTTCTACAACCAGAATTGAAAAACAGTGTTATCAGCATGTACTATCCCCTTCCAGTATTGTATTTTTGTCCATAAGGGATATATGAGCATAATGGATGTTGGAGAGAGAAGGAAGGAATGAAGGAAGGAAGGAAGGAAGGAAGGAAGGAAGGAAGGAAGGAAGGAAGGAAGGAAGGAAGGAAGGAAAAGAAGGAAGATAAAAAGTCAGGAGAGATGGAAGAAGGGAGAAAAGGAAGAAGATAAGAAGAAAGAATGGAAGGCAGACAGGAAAACAGAATGAAGGACAGGAGGGAGGGAGGAAGGAAAGAAGGGAGAAATATTTAACAAAAGTTAAATAGAAAAACAAAAGAAACAAAAAAGTTTCAAAGAAAATAAAAGATACAATAAAAATAGGCCTTCACTCTCATACATATATATCATACGTTTTCATTTCTCTGTAACTTTTTTCCTCTCTTAGTGAATTATCATCTCTTTGGGCAAAACAAGTACAAAGCACTTTCTCTCTCTCTCTCTCTCTTTCTCTCTCTCTCTCTCCATATTATTCTTAAGTCCTGATACGCTCAATGTATTCAATCATACTTGTGCTTATGAACATTCAGAAGATTTCTTCTCCCTCCTTCCTTTAAAAATAATGCTTTTATTTCCATAAGTTACAGCCATAAAGCAGAATTGCTGGGTCAAAGGACACACATACTTTAATTTTAGTAGATACTCTAAGATTACATTCCCAAAAGACTGAAGCAAGGAGTCTTGCTTCCTTTCTTCTGGCAATATATGAAGCACCTATATCCTGGCACCTTTGTCAGCATTTAATATTATCATTCGTATATTTTTGTCAACTTGATGGTAAAACATGGTATTTCAGTTTTACTGTAATTTTTACTTTCTCATTCGCAAAGGTTGAGTATGTTCTTAAAAGTTTATTGACCCATTTGGATTTTCTTTTCTTGTGAATTGCCTATTGATAGTTTTTGCAAGGTTTGAAATTGGGTGACATGTCTTTTTCTTCTTTCGATTTGCAGATACTCTTTGCATATGATGCATATTAACTCTTTATCTGTCAGGCATTGTAAATATTTTTCTCATTCTGTTTCACATTGTGTCACACACAATTTCCCACATCTGTCAAGCCTCATCGTAAACATGTTTGATGTCTGCAAAATATTCCGAAGTGGGAGGGCATCGATTCACCATTCTCCAGCTGTTGTTGGACACTTAGAAATTTCTTGCTGTCTCTAGGGTTTTATGAACGATGTTGTGGGAACCTCTGTGGATAAATCTTGCCCACATTTTGTGTTATTTCTATAATGCGATTTAGTACATTTTGAAAATAGTTTTATTTGTAAAAGTAAAGTCATTAAATCAAAAATACAAGCATTTAAAAGCTGTTGATGCATATTGTGAAACTGCTTCTTAATTGGCTATTTATTCTTCCCCAGACTCCACACTCAGTCTCCTTTGATGGCACTGGGAATTGCAGTTCTTAAAAATGTATGCCATTGATGGTTTGAAAGGGTATCATAATATTGTTGTAATTGTTATCCTTTTTTTTTTCCTTTGAGGATCTTGATTTTTTAAGTATGTGAATTCTATATGTTTGTAGGTTAAAAATCCTTAGTTACATGTGTAGGAAAAATGTTCCTGGCTATGAGTTCACCTTATGATTTTATTGATAGATATTTACCTCTTATATAGTCAAATCCATTGGTCCACTGTAATTTTTTTCACAATGTTAAGCTTAGTCCTCTGCTAGCCAAGAGATCATTTCGATGTGCACTGATGTTTTCTAGTTTGTTGTGTTTCAATTTGTATTTGACATTTAACATTTTAATCTGTTTTATCTCATTTTGGGGTATGATGCAAATATAAAATCTGCTTCTTTAACCTAGGTAGTTTTCCATCAAATTCAGTGCCATTTTGAAAATACTCCTTAAATATCAATCCCTTCTAAAGAAATTGTTTTGGAGCTCTCTGGTCTGCATTTTAGATTTGTATACTTCTTTTAGTATTAGTATCTAATTAATTTAAGGAATTTTGCTTCATAATACATTTTATTTGGCAAAACAAATTCTCCTTGCACCAATTAATTTTTGGTTTGATTTTATTAACTGGTGCTTGTCCATCTAATTTTTCCTAGGTATAATTTAGAAATATTTTGTTCCTTGCCCCCACCCCCCAAAAAATATCCTTCCCAAACTTCGATTAAGATTACATTGAACCTCAATCTAACTTGAAGAGAATTTAGACATTCAGTCCCCTCATTTGGCTATGGCTATATTTACAGCTGTCTTTAATTGAAAGGTTTTTTTAATCTTTATCATTATTCTTCTCCATTTTCTCCAACTACATTCTACACCAATCTTAACACTTTTTCTGGGCCAGGCGCGGTGGTTCATGACTGTAATCCCAGCACTTTCGGAGGCTGAGGGAGTCGGATCACCTGAGGTCAGGAGTTCGAGACCACCTTGGCAAACATGGTGAAACCCTGTTTCTATTAAAAAATACAAAAATTAGCTGGGCATAGTGGCGCATACCTGTAACCCCAACTACTTGAGAGGCTGAGGCAAGAGCATCGCTTGAACCCAGGAGGTGGAGGTTGCAGTGAGCTGAGACCATGCCACTGTACTCCAGCCTGGGTAACAGAATGAGAGTCTGTGTCGAAAGAAAAGAAAGAAAGAGAGAAAGAGAGAAAGAGGGAAGGAGGGAAGGAGGGAAGAAAGGAAAGAAGGAAAGAAGGAAAGAAGGAAAGAAGGAAAGAAGGAAAGAAAGAAAGAAAGAAAGAAAGAAAGAAAGAAAGAAAGAAAGAAAGAAAGAAAGAAAGAAAGAAAGAAAGAAAGAAAAGAAAGAAAGAAGGAAAGAAAGAAGGGAGGGAGGGAGGGAAAGAGAAAGAAAGGAGGGAGGGAGGGAGGGAGGAAGGGAGGAAGGAAGGAAGGAAAAAAGAAAAGAAAAACTTTTTCTGGATGCTTATATTTGTGATTTTTACCCAGCACTTTGGGAGGCCAAGGTATGTGGATCACAAGGTCAAGAGATTGAGACCATCCTGGCCAACATGGTGATACCCCGTCTCTACTAAAAATACAAAAATTAGCTGGGTGTGATGGTGCATGTCTGTAGTCCCAGCTACTCGGGAGGCTGAGGCAGGAGAATTGCTTGAACACGGGAGGTGGAGGTTGCAGTGAGCTGAGATCATGCCACTCCAGCTTGGCAACAAAGTGATACTCCGTCTCAAAAAAAAGAAAACTGATTGTTGCTACCAGGTTAAAAAAGGAACTTCTGCATGTCTGTTAAGAATATAATTATCATCTTATGTAATTATAATAATTATAGAGCACTGGTGATCACATCGATTTTGTTGGTGTTTAAAATATTAAAATCATTAGTCCAATTAATCATAAAATTATCAATAACATCAGTAACAGTAAAACTGTCACTACATCTGAGATTCTTTTAAAAATAGTGTTTTGCATATTCTTCTAAGATGCCATAGAGGTTTGTGTACAGTTTTTGATTTAAAAGCCTTGACTCTTTACGTATTAAATAGGCAAACACTTTGCCAGGGCTTTTAAATTAGGAAACTTTCAAATTAGGAACCAAATTTTGTCTAAGACAGTCCTCTTTAAATTTTCTCAGAAAGAGACTTCCGTGCTCATCTCTGACAGAAGTTGTCACTTCACCGACGTCATTGGTGGAATTGAGGACGAATGCAACACTTTGTGATCTGATGGTTTCCCTGGACACATTTCAGCCCCAGGAGTTGAGAGAAAGTGAGTGCCCACAGTCAGGGGAGGCTGCCTGGTGGCTGCAGCCAGCCCTCATGTGCACAGGTGTGGAGAAGTAGCCCTCTCTGATGGGTGGAGAAATAAAGATCACAGTTAACAGAACCAGAGCCAGCACTGCCTGAGTGCTGATTGTGACTAGCCAATGCTCAAAGGGTGCGGTGTGCACCATCCCTGTAATCTTTTTAAGCTTTTTTGAGGTTTAGTGGACAAATAGAAATTCTGTATATTTAAGATGTATCTCCGATGTTAATATAAATATACAATGTGAAATCACCACCACAATCAAGATAAATAATGTATCTATCACCTCACATAGTTACTATTTTCCTACTTTAATTTTTTTATTTGTGGTAAGAACATTTAAGATCTATATATCTACATTATTCACAATAGCCAAGATATGAAAACAACCTAAATGTCCATCAATGCATGACTGGGTAAAGAAATCGCAATATATACATACATACAGAATATGTATACACACACACAATGGAATATTATGCAGCTGTTTAAAAGAAGGAAATCCTGCCATTTGCAAGAACATAGATGTAACTAGAGAGCATTATGCTAAGTGAAGCAAGCTAGACACAGAAACACAAAGGTTGCACGATTTTTCTTGTATGTGAAAACTAAAAAACAGAAAAACAAGCAAAAAATGTTGAACGCATGGAACCAGAGATGGGGAGATGTAGGCCAAAGCGTATAAAGCTGCAGTGATGTACCATCAATAAATCTAGAGATCTAAGTACAGCATGAAGGCTATAGTTAACAACACTCTATTGTACCGAAAACATCTAAGACAGTAGATTTTAGGTGCTCGTACCACAAAAAAAGGTAACCATGAGAGATGATACGTATATTAATTGGCTTCACTGTAGTAACCATCTCACTAATCAAGCATATATCAGACATCACCTTAAGTATATACAATTTTTTTAAAAAGAAGAGGAACTTGAAGCTTGCTAATGTTTTGTCTGTCTAGGTACACACAAAACAGTAAGAGACAAACAGCAGGACTTGACACCAGCCACTCTGCAGTCTCCCTCAAAAGACAAATTGCCTGGTTCTTTTTTATTTTATTGTGGATATATGTACACACATATATATGTCTGTGCATATATATATGTGTGCGTGTGTAGATATATATAGGTGTGTGTGTGTAGATATATATAGGTGTGCGTGTAGATACGTGTGTGTGTAGATAAACAGGTGTGTGCGTGTATATGTGTGTGTGTGTTGATATACAGGTGTGTGTGTAGATATATAGGTGTGTGTATATGTGTGTGTGTAGATATATAGGTGTGTGTGAGCATATGTGTGTGTAGATACATATAGGTGTGTGTGTATATATGTGTGTGTAGATATATACAGGTGTGTGTGTAGATGTGTGTGTAGATATATACAGGTGTGTGTAGATATGTGTGTGTGTGTATATATAGGTGTGTGTGTATATGTGTGTGTGTAGATATGTGTGTGTGTATATATATAGGTGTGTGTGTATATGTGTGTAGATCTATATAGGTATGTATGTATATATGTGTGTGTGTAGATATATAGGTGTGTGTGTAGATATATATAGGTGTGTGTATGTGTATGTGTGTAGATTGGAGATGGTTGAGTCAGTGTGTATATATATGTGTGTGTGTAGATATACATAGGTGTGTGTGTATATATGTGTGTAGATATATAAAGGTGTGTGTATATATACGCGTGTGTGTGTGTAAATTGGAGATGGTTGAGTCAGTGTGTGTATATATGTGTGTGTAGATATACATAGGTGTGTGTGTATATGTGTGTGTGTAGATATATATAGGTGTGTGTGTATATATGTGTGTAGATATATAGGTGTGTGTGTATGTGTGTGTGTAGATCTATATAGGGATGTGTGTGTATATATGTGTGTGTGTGTATATGGGTGTGTGTGTGTATATGTGTGTGTGTATATATTTGGGGGTGTGTGGGTGTAGATCTATTTAGGGATGTGTGTGTATATGAGTGTGTGTAGATATATAGGGGTATATGTGTATATATGTGTGTGTGTAGATATGTATAAGTGTGTATGTGTGTGTGTGTGTAGATATATATAGGTGTGTGTGTATATATATGTGTGTCTAGATACATAGAGGTGTGTGTGTATATATATGTGTGTGTGTAGATCCATATAGAGATGTGTGCATGTATATATGCATGTGTGTAGATATATATAGATGCATGTGTACGTGTGTGTGTGTGGATATATATAGGTGCATGTATATATATGTGTGTGTGTGTAGATTGGAGAGGGTTGAGTCAGTATGTGTATATGTGTGTGTGTAGATATATATAGGTGTGTGTGTATATATCTGTGTGTGTGTAGATATATATATGTGTGTATGTGTGTGTGTGGATATATAGGTGTGTGTATGTATATGTTTGTGTCTAGATATATAGGTGTGTGTGTATATGTGTGTGTAGATACATATAGATTTGTGTGTATATGTGTGTGTGTACATATATATTGTGTGTTTATATATGTGTGTATATAGATAGGTGTGTATGTGTGTGTTTGTAGATCTATATAGGTGTGTGTGTATATATACGTGTGTGTGTAGATATGTAGGTGTGTGTATATGTGTGTGTACATATATATAGGTGTGTGTATATATGTGTGTGTAGATTGGAGACAGTTGAGTCAGTGTGGGTATATATGTGTGTAGATATATATAGGTGTGTGTATATATGTGTGCAGATATATATATATGAGTGTGTGTGTGTAGATATATACAGGTGTGTGTGTAGTTGTGTGTGTGTAGATATATATAGGGGATGTGTGTATAAATGTGTGTGTGTAGATCTACATAGGGATGTGTGTGTGTGTATGTGTGTGTGTAGGTATATATAGGGGTGTGTGTAGATGTGTGTGTGTAGATATATATAGGTGTGTGTGAATATATATGTGTGTATGTAGATATATAGGGTGTGTGTATGTATGTGTGTGTGTAGACATATATGGATGTGTGTGTATGTGTGTGTGTGTAGATATATAGCGGTGTGTGTATAAATGTGTGTGTGTAGATTTATAAAGGGATGTGTGTGTATATATGTGTGTGAGTAGATGTATATAGGGGTGTATGTAGATATGTGTGTGTAGATGTGTATAGGTGTGTGTGAATATATATGTGTGTGTAGATATATAGGGGTGTGTGTATATATGTGTGCATAGATATATATGGGTGTGTGTGTATATGTGTGTGTGTAGATCTGTATAGGGATGTGTGTGTGTATATATGTGTGTATGTAGATATATATAGGGGTGTGTGTAGATGTGTGTGTAGATATATATAGGTGTGTATATATATGTGTGTGTGTAGATATATATAGGTGTGTGTATATATGGGGTGTGTGTGTATATATGTGTGTAGATCTATATAGGGATGTGTGTGTGTATATATGTGTGTGTGTAGATATATATAGGGGTGTATGCATAGATATGTGTGTGTGTAGATATATAGGGGTGTGTGTAGATCTATATAGGGATGTGTGTGTGTATATATGTGTGTGTATATATGGGGTGTGTGTATAAACGTGTGTGTGTAGATCTATTTAGGGGTGTGTGTGTATATGTGTGTGTAGATCTATATAGGGATGTGTGTGTGTATATATGTGTGTGTGTAGATATATATAGGTGTGTGTGTATATATAGGTGCATGTGTATATATGTGTGTGTGTAGATATATAGGAGTGTGAGTGTACGTATGTGTGTGTGTAGACCTATATAGGGAAGTGTGTGTGTATATATGAGTGTGTGTAGATATATATAGGGGTGTGTGTATATATATGTGTGTGTGTAGATATATATATAGGTGTGTGGGTGTGTGTTTATGTGTGTGTGTGTAGATTGGAGAGGGTTGAGTCAGTAGATATATATATGTGTGTGTGTAGATATATATAGGTGTGTGTATATGTGTGTGTGTAGATATATATAGGTGTGTGTGTATATATATGTGTGTATATATAGGTATGTGTGTATATAGGTGTGTGTAGCTATATATAGGTGTGTGTACATATATGTGTGTGTAGATATATATAGGTGTGTGTATATGTGTGTGTGTAGATATATATAGGTGTGTGTGTATATATATGTGTGTATATATAGGTATGTGTGTATATAGGTGTGTGTAGCTATATACATGTGTGTAGATATATATAGGTGTGTGTACATATATGTGTGTGTAGATATATATAGGTGTGTGTATATGTGTGTGTGTAGATATATATAGGTGTGTGTGTATATATATGTGTGTATATATAGGTATGTGTGTATATAGGTGTGTGTAGCTATATACATGTGTGTAGATATATATAGGTGTGTGTACATATATGTGTGTGTAGATATATATAGGTGTGTGTATATGTGTGTGTGTAGATATATATAGGTGTGTGTGTATATATATGTGTGTATATATAGGTATGTGTGTATATAGGTGTGTGTAGCTATATACATGTGTGTAGATATATATAGGTGTGTGTACATATATGTGTGTGTAGATATATATAGGGGTGTGTGTGTATATGTGTATGTGCATATATATACGGGTGTGTGTATGTGTGTGTGTGGATCTATATAGGAATGTGTGTGTATATGTGTGTGTGTAGATATATATAGGGGTGTGCATATATATGTCTGTGTAGATATGTATAGGTGAATTTGTATATATATGTGTATGTGTAGATTGGAGAGGGTTGAGTCAGTGTGTGTATATATGTGTGTGTAGATATATATAGGTGTGTGTGTATATGTGTGTGTGTAGACATATATAGGTGTGTGTGTATATATGTGTGTGTGTAGATCGGAGAAGGTTGAGTCGGTGTGTGTATATGTGTGTGTAGATATATATAGGTGTGTGTATATATGTGTGTGTAGATATATATAGGTGTGTGCATATATATGTGTGTGTGTGTCTGTAGATACATATAGGTGTGTGTGTATGTGTGGGCATAGATATATATAGGAGTATGTATATATGTGTGTGTGTAGATATATAAGTGTGTGTGTATATGTGTGAGTGTGTAGATATATATAGGTGTGTGTATATAGGTGTGTGTGTATATATGTGTGTGTAGACATATATAGGTGTGTTTATATATGTGTGTGTGTAGATTGGAAAGGGTTGAGTCAGTGTGTATATATATGTGTGTGTGTAGGTATATATAGGTGTGTGTATATAGGTGTGTGTGTATATATGTGTGTGTGTAGATATATAGATGTGTGTGTATATATATGTGTAGACATATATATGTGTGTGTATGTGTGTGTGTGTGTGTAGATTGGAGAGGGTTGAATCAGTGTAGGTATATATATGTGTGTGTGTAGATATATAGAGTTGTATGTGTATATATGTGTGTGTGTGTAGATATATATAGGTGTGTGTATATATGTGTGTGTGTGTGTAGATATATATAAGAGTGTGTGTGTGTAGATATATATAGGTGTGTGTGTATACGTGTGTGTGTGTGTATAATTTACCAAGTTATCCATGTCTAAGTGCTCTGTTCAGTACATTAAACACATTTACATTGTTGCACAGCCATCACCACCATCTATCTCCAGGGTTTTTTCATCTTCCCAAATTGAAACTCCATAACCAGTAAACAATAACTCCTCATCTCCGGCTCTACCTGGCCCACGGAAACCACCATTGTCCTTTCTGTCTCTATGACTTTGGCTACTCTACGGACATCCCATAAATGTAATCATACATCCCATAAATGGAATACAATCATACATTGTTCTTTTGTATCTGGCTTGTTTCACTTAATATCTTCAAGAGCCATCCATGCTTTTGCCAGAATGTCATTCCTCTTTAAGGCTGAATCGTATGTCACTGTATGTCTACACCCCATTTTGCATATCCATTCATCCACTGGTGGACATCTGGGCTGTTTCCACCCCTTGGCTATTGTGCCATGCCTAGTTCTTGTCCATGCGTTGGCCTGCTGCCTGGGAGCCAACCTGGTTTCTTGGCAGCCTCTGTTCCTTGTCCCCACTTGGCAACATGGCATGGCCCATGAGGGGCAGAACTGTGCGATGTTGGGAGAAGCAGAGGGTAACGGATTCCATGCCGCAATCACTAGAGAAGCACTTGTTTGTCGCCAAACAGTGTGCTAGGCCCGGAAGAACCATGGAGAAAGACAAGGCACCATTTACAGGCTAGTAAGATGCACAAACTCCAGACCATAATTCCAGAAAAAGCAAACAAACAAAAAACGCTGCTGTCGAGGGCACTAGAGAGAGATGGTTTAATTCCACATTGGAGAGGGTTGAGTCAGAGGGGCTTCAAGAAAGGGTGGATCTTGATGGGAGCTTGCATGCTGATTGGGATTTAATAGACAGAAATGGAAGGAAGAGTATTTGCCCAAAGGAGACTATATGAGCAAAACCACAAAGCTCAAAGGTGGGGAAACTGAAGATACGAGTTCAGAGGAGCACAGTAGTCCTGTTTGATTGCGCAGGGGCACAGTCAACTTCTAACGTCAGTTACAACCTGGACTTGGGGACTTGCTAAAAATAGCAGTCCTCCCCGCTTCTTTCCTCTTTCTGTTCGATAAAACCAAGTCTGCATCTATTGAGAATAAAGGCAGTAGGTCAGATGAAGAAGCTGTGTCTGGGAAATTATCTCGTGAATTCAAGCAATTAGAGAGGAGGAGAGGTTGTAAACTTCTGTAAAGCTGTTTTGCAAACTAAGTCAGACATTCAAGAAAGCAGGTTAATGGTGCATCCAGTGACAATGTCGAGGTATAGATCTATACCTACCCTAGGTCACTATAGAATATTGTCACGCTCTAGTGGACAGCGTGTTCATGTCTGCTCAGCATCTATTTCCTTGTGTTTCATAATGCCCCTTGGATTATCCCTGTGCTTTGGGTAAGGCTAATCCCACCTCCCTAGCTCAAAGCCACAGGTTATAGGATCAGGGATGAACACATTGATCCCAGCAGGGCCAGTGGGACTCAAGTCAATAACTTCCATTGCAAACGAATGAAAAAGATAAGCTGCTTTTCCATGGATGTGCCAAGCTTGTGGAAGACAAGCTTGGAGCTGCTGAAAGTCAACTTGCAGAGGCTACTCATGAAGAAAGCCAAGAATCAGAGGGAGACAGGCTCCTGGATCCAGCCATGCCTGAACTCACAGCTCCAGATGTATCAGTTACGTAAGTAACATAGTAACCCACAAAACGTGTTTGTCTATCTTTTTATGCTGGTCAGGGTATGTTTTCTGTGACAGAAAAAGTCCTAATATCTATTCTATGGATATAGATATATTCCATAGATATATTCCATAATAGATATATTCCATAGAATAGTCCTAATATCTATTCTCCACAGAAACATCTTTGAAATTCTATGAGCAAAGCCAAGGCACAGGACAGAGTTGGCTGCATCAGCCTGAAAGATTACTCAGCCAGGTATACCAGAAGCAGAATTCTGATGAAATATGTATGCAGGTAATTTAAAAAGATTTTCTGTATATATATCTATTTTAGTCTGAATACTCTCAATGTGTGTACGCAGTTTGAATTCACCAGGTAATGTCCCAAATCCAGCTTCTTCAGCTGACCCACTGCTTCTGTTCTTAATAGACACAGACTTAAATTTTATGTAAGGGGAAGAGGGAGAAATGGAAAGTACACTATCTTTCAGCAAGTCCCCAAGCCAAGGTCACATTCACCTAAGAAGTTAATAACTTATTCTGCTTTTAATAAATCACTTTCTGCAAAATTTTGGTAAAAATGTGGTTTATTTAACATATATATTAGAAATTAAGAAATAAATTTGTCTTTATTTGCAGATAACATAATTGTCTATATAGAAAATCTAAGGAATATACAAAGAAGCTACTAGAGGTAATAAGTGAGTTTAACAATGTCACAGAATATATCAATAAACAAAATATCAACTGTATATATACAGTAGCAACAAATAATTGGAAATTAAAGCTTTTTAATATCATCTATTATACTAACAATATCAAATATACATAAAGATAAATTTAACAAAATATGTGTAAGACTGATAAACAGAAATTACAAAACATTGTTTTAAAAAAGACCTAACAAAAATATATACCATCTTCATAGACTTATTATTTTTAACCTGTTAGTTCTCCCCTAGTTGAGTTACAGGTTTAAAACAATTCCAATTAAAATTCTAGCAAGCTTTTAAAATTAATGTAAATTGACGAAGTGATTCTAAAATTTACTTGTGAAGGCAAAGGCCCTAGAAAAGCCAGAACAATTTTATAAAAAACAAGTTTGGAAGTGTAAGAATACCCGATCTCAAGGCTTAATACAAAGTAACAGTAAATACTATGGTGTAGCAGGGGCGAAGGAATAGCTGTATAGATCAATAAAACAGAAAACAATGTCCAGATATAGCAGACCCATACATATGTGGTCAATTTATTCTTGACAAAGGAACCAATTTGATTTATGGGGAAATAATAACCTCTCAACAAATGACAATGAAACAACTGGATATGTATATGGGGGGGAAATCACAACCCTAAAAGAACTTGAAGTGGATGATGTAGCTAAGTGTAAGAGCTAAAATTTAAAAACTTCTAGAAAAAAAAGAGATAAGTATAAACCATTGTGACCTTGAGTTAGGCAGAGAATTCTAAGATACAAAATGTACAATTCAAAAGAAAATATTGGGGTCTGGCAGTGGTGTCTCATGACTATAATCCCAGCACTTTTGAAGGTCAAGGTGGAAAGATTGCTGCAGCACAGGAGTTTGAGACCAGCCCAGGAAACATAGTGAGACACCATCTCTACCAAAAAAAGAGAAAACATTGATAAAATGAATGTCATCAAAATTAAGTACTTTCACTCTTCAAAATATATAATTTAAAACATGAAAAGGCAAGTCACAGGCAAGGAGAAAATATTTCCAATATGCAATATAAGACTTGTGGTCTGGCATGGTGGCTCATACCTGTAATACCAGCACTTTAGGAGGCCAAGGCAGGAAGACGGTTTGAGGCCAGGAGTTTGAGACCATGCTGGGCAACATAGCAAGATCCTGCCTCTAAAAAAAATTTTAAGCAACAACAACAAAAAAAGAACTTGTATCCAGAATATGTAAAGAGCTCTTAGATTTCAATGATAAGAAGACAAACAATCCAATAGAAAAAATCGGCAAAAGATTGGAACAGTTACTTCCCCAAGAAGACATATGAGTGGCCAATAAGCACAGAGAAAAAAGCCCAACATCATTAGTCAACAGAGAAATGCAAATTAAAACCACAATGATATATCACTTGGCAAAAATCAATAAGACTAAAATTGCAGGCATAGGCAACAAAAAGTACCAAATTAGACTTCATGAAAATTAAAACATTTTGTGCATGAAAAGACACTATCAACAGAGTAAAGAGAGATGTGACATTTTAAGATGTATATTTGGTCTTTGACGCAGTTTCCTGATATGCAACTTCCAAGATCCTTAGAATCTCAAAAGTGATGTCTTTTTGCATGCTAATGATTGACTGGTGGCTGGGGGTCCCTAGGAAGCTTCAGGAAGGGGGCTGGTCACTGGAAAAACCAAAGGCAGGATTAGGACAGGGTTAGGACTTTCAGCCCCACCCCCATTCTCCAGAGAGGGGAGAGGTGGTCATAATGGCCAATGGTCAGTGGTTGAATGAATGCCTATGTAATGACGCCTCCATAGAAACCCAAAAGGGCAGGGATCAGGGAGCTTCCAGATAATGGAACAGTTGGAGGTTTCTGGAAGGTGGCATGACCAGGGAAGGCATAGAATCTCTGCACCTCTTCCCCTACATCTCCCCCTACTCATCTTTTCATCTGCACACTTTGCAGTATCTTTTACAAAAATAGGTTGTTTCCCTGAATTCTGTGAGCCACTCTAGAAAACTGATTAACCCCAAAGAGGACGTCATGAGAGCCTTAACTTGAATGCCATCAGTCAGAAGTTTCAGAGGTCCAGACTTAACAACTCGTATCTGAAGAGGAGATGGTCTTGTGGGACTGAGCCTGTGGGATCCGATACTGTCTCCAGGTCAACGGCATTGGAATTGAATTAGAGAACACCCGGCTGTGTCTGCTGCAAAACTGATTGCTTGCTTGGTATGTGGGGAAAAACCTCCACACATTTGATCACAGAAGTCTTCTGTGTTGATTGATGTAGAGGGGAGAGCAGAGGAAGAAACAGGTTGAGGTTTTCCCCGCTCAAAAGACAATCCACAGAATGGGAGAAAATACTTGCAAATTATATATCTGATAAAAGATTAGTATCCCTACTGCATAGAGAACTTCTCAAACGCAACACCAAAAACCAACCTAATTCAAAAATAAGCAAAGGAATTGAAAAGACGTTTCTCCAATGAAGATATACTAATGGCCAATAAGTACCTGAAAAGATGCTCAATATCACTAACCACTAGGGAAAGGCAAATCAAACTACAGTAAGATAGCAACTCACACCTGTTAGGAGGGATACCATTAACTAAACAGAAAATAAGTGTTGGTGAAGATGTGGAGAAAATGCAATTCTTGTGCACTGTTCTTGGGAATGCAAAATGGTTTAGCCAAGTGGAAAACAGTACGGTAGTTCTTCAAAAGACTAAATACAGAATTACCCTATTCAGATTCAACGATTCCGTTTCTGAGCATATAACCCAAAAGACTTGAGAGCAGGGTCTTAAAGAGATATTTTTGTACACCCATGTTTCGAGCAGCATTATTCACAATAGCTAAAACATGACAGCAACCCAAAGTCATTGCTGAATGAATGGATAAGCAAAATGTGGTTTATACATACAATGACTTATTATTCAGCCTTTTATAAAAGGACATCTGACACATGCTACAACATGGATGAACTTGGAGGGAGTTATACTAAGCGAAATAAACCAGTCACAAAAAGGAAAATACTGTATAATTTCACTACATAAGGCAGAATAGTCAAAATCATAGCAACAGAATGTAAAATGGTAATTGCTGGGACTGGGGAAGGTGGGAATAGAGAGTCATTGTTTAATAGGTACAGAGTTTCAGTGTTGAGAAGTCAAGAGTTCTCGAGGTGATTGGTGGTGATGGCTGCACAACCATATGAACATGCTTAATACTACTGAATTGTGCACTTAAAAATGGTTAAGATGATCAATGTTATGTTATGAATATATTTCCACAATGTTTGATTGAAAATATCAAACGTAGGAGAGAAAGGGGAGTAACCGGAACACTTATTTGTTGCTGGTGGGGTATAAAACAATCTCTTTGGAAAACAGTTTCTTACAAAATGACACTTACATGTCCAGTGTATTGAACTCAGAATATTTTATTGAATATATTTACCCAGCATATTAAATGCATACCTAACATTTGCCATTAAAATGAAGACATATGTCCACACAAAAATATTTACACACATCCGTAGAAGCTTTATTTGACCAATCAAAATGGAAAATGGAAACAACAGAAATGTCCATCAATAGGGGAATGGAAAAATTGTGTTGTGTCCATATAATGGAATGTCACTCAATTAATACATTTGAATGATCCTCGTAAATCTTATAATCATTATTTTTGGTGACACAAAAGGTTGCACATTGTATGAGTCCATTTATAGAACATTCTGAGAGCAAACAAAAAGCCAGGGACAGTGGTGAGGAGAAGAATTGACTACAGGTGGCGTGACGACACTTTTTGTAGTGGTGTGAATAGGTGTACATAGACTTAGAATGAGTATGAAGAAATATCGCGATTGTGTTGGTGGTTACAGAACTGTATGTATTAGTCAAAAGCCATACAGCTCTTCATCCAAAAAAGGTGACTCTTTGGTACAAAAAAGTATATGCAAGAAATCTGGATTTTAAAAAAGGGTCTCAAAGAAAGTATATAGAGACAATTTAAAGTTTTTTGGGGAAAAATGCAAACCTGTGTTTCTGGATTAAAAAAAAATTCAAAGATGTTAATTGTCTCAGTCCATTTTGATGTTCTTAGTCCATGTTGCTATGGAGGAACACCTGAGACTGGGTAACGTACAAAGAAAAGAGGTTTGTTTGGCCCATGGTTCCGCAGGCTCTGCAAACATGGCGCCAGCACCTGCTCAGCTTCTGATGAAGCCTCAGGAAGCTTTTACTCAAGGGAGAAGGAGGAGGGGGAGCAGGTGTGTCATATGGTGAGAAAGGAAGCAAGAGAGCAAGGAGCAGGTGCCAGGCTCCTTTAAACAACCAGCTCTCCTGTGAACACAGAGAGCGAGAACTCACTCATCACGGCGGGGAGAGCACCAAGCCATCCATCAGGAATCCGCCCCCATGACCCAGCACCTCCCGTCAGGCTCCACCTTCAACATCAGAGGTCACATTTCAGCATGAGATTTGGAGGGATACTGAAGCCATATCACTAATTCTTTCCAAATTAATGTATTCGACTTATGTGATTCTAAACAAATCCTAACAGAACTTTGTGTGGGACAGATGAAACTTGACAAAACGATTCTCAAATTTACATGGAACAGCTAATTGCTTATAATGCCAGAGAAAGTTGAGTAAAATAAAATAATGAGGGAAAACTATTTTTTACTCCACATACACGCTTGTGTAGTGATTTCCAAACTGGGTTATGTGTGCACGTGTGTGTGTAAATGTGTGTGTGTGCACATAGGTGTGTACATTTACTTTGTTGTGGGCAACAGTCACAGTTTGAAGAAAGGAGAAAATGGTAGTTGCTAAGTCCTACTGTTCTTTGTTTTTAAAAATAATATAGTTTTTAAATTATACGGTAAATGATGAAGAGATTCTTTTATGCATCTGAAAAGGGAAAAAAAATGAGCTTAATTTTTTTAAAAGAAAGCCTTCTTCACCCAAAGTAACTGAATTAAATAATGGGATGAATGTAATTTTTTTAAATGTCAGGAAATAAAGTAAATATTTACCTAACCTTGAAATGTAAACTAATTTTAAAGAATGGTGGCAAAAATACGATGCTTTTCAACCTCTATTCTTTTTGCTTCTCTGCACACAGTAATGTGCTCAGGCATCATGCTAAGCATTTGGACAGAGGGTTCCACAATAAAAGAAGTTTTTCTTTTCTTTTTTTTTTTTTTTTAATTTGCCTGACTTTCTTTCTATATAGAATTCAACAACATGTAAAATTATAAAGACAAAATTAAGAGTCCTCTGAAGTCTCACACCTTTGAAATAACCATTAATAACATTTGGAATAAGTGTTTTATTTATAGATTTTCTTTATTCATAGAAACATACACATATGTAGACTTTGCAAAAATGGAATAATATCGCACACGCTCCATCCACACCCTTTCTAACAACCCACGTATTTCTTCATACTCCTATAATTCTATGTACACCTATACACAAAATTCTCCAAAATTCTATTTGTATGTGTATGTGTGTTTATATACACGTACTCTTTGGAGGATTTTCTATTATTTGATTTACAGAATGGAATATCTTCCATTCTTCCTGTATTTTAATTTCTTGTTTAACCATACCTTATAGCAGCTCCTCAAAGTCACGGAGTGTAGCTCGAATCCCTTCTTTGCCCTGGCTGCATGCTGTTCCATGCTGAAGTCGTAGTCCTCTCTTTCTAGCCATTTTGGTTGGTAAGCATTTGCTCTGTTTTCAGGTTTGGGGCCAGTGCAAACAATGCTACAATAAACCTCTGTATGTCTATCCTTGTGAATTTGTTCTTTCGATTCTACAGGGTAATTTCACAGGAGGGTAATTGTAGGGTTGGATGGTAGATATATAACATATCCGACACAAATTTTAAATCATAATAAAAGGAGGAAAACAAAACCAAATACCTAGAAAAGTATCCTTAGACAAGAAGATATATATCATATACCAACCATATCCTTAGACAAGAAGATGTGTTATCATATACATCAATTCATCTAAAATTAACCTATACATTTTGTCAATTCTGACTAGATTTCCAAGAGGTTAAAATGATCCTTGAATTCATATGGAAGACTATGCCTAAAATGTGCTAAAAATATATATGAATAAAGTGAGTGAGGTTTAATTTATGCATTACTGTTATCTTCTCAAGAGCCATTGTAGTATAGTTAACATGGTGTGGACGTAAGAAGAAGCAAATTGGTTTATGGAAATTAATTAAAAATCTAGAATTTGATCCCAGTATATGCAAAATTAAGAGCTAACAAATACAGAGTTTTATTTAATGTGAACAAAAATGGACCATTTAATAAATAATGCTGGCAAAATTAGTTATCTTTATAAAAGGAAGTTTTAAACTTTTATTCCATTACCATAGGCAACAATAAATTTCAAGATAAAAGGCTCAGATAAAACAAAGAAATCTTATGATAAAAATCAGAAGGCACTCATACAATCCAGGGGTTAATGTAGTCTTCCTAAATAAGAATAGAAACTCAGATTCTTAAAAATTAAAGGAAGGTTATATCTGTTTTAATATAAATTTAAAACATTTGTTTGACAAAATACACAGTAAACAGTCAACACACAAATGATATTCTAGAAAATAATCTTTGAAACAAGGCTAATCTCCATACTGCACGATAAAAACTCAAGCAAACTAATCAGAAAAAGGCAAACAAGCCAATTTCAAAAAGAAAATAAAGAGGAATCATGATGAGAAAATTTACAAATCTAACCCAGACCCTGAACAAAATTAGAGAAGATGTACAAGTCCCCTCTTGTTCACGTCCTTGGCTAGCTCTGTCTCTCCTTCATTTCTGGTGTTTGTCTACAGTTTCTAAGAACACAGGAGAAAAATCGTCACTGCCACAGCAACGGAATGCTGAGGAACATATGATAGGTTTCCCATTATTCAAATTGACAACTGCATGTCAAATAATCAAAAGCAAAAGCAGATCAGACCTGTAATGCCACTACTTTGGGAGGCTGAGGCAGGAGGATTGCTCGAGGCCAGGAGTTCAAGACCAGCCTAGGCAATACAGAAAGAACCCATCTCCACATAAAAATAAACAAAAATTAGCTGAACATGGTGGTGCACAGCTGTAGTCCCAGCTACTCAGGAGGCTGAAGTGGGAGGACCAAGACTCTGTCTCAAAAAAAAAAAAAAAAAGAAAAGAAAAGAAAAGAAAAAAAGAAAAAGTAAGTCACTTGTTCCAAATATGCCCACTGAGCAGACACCACCCTCATCAGATATTTTTAATTCTGTGGGCCAGATAAGGAGGGTGAACACCATCTTACAGCTTACACCAGAGCCAGATCTCCTAAGTCTACTATTGAGCTCTTACAGCCTTAGTAACTTGGGCTTCAAAGGGGCCTAAGGACCTGTCTTCCTCAACCCTTGCTTGGACCTACTTGGACCCCTTCCCTCAGCCTCCCTGATGGGTGATTGTCCAACCTTCATTTGATCATTGACCCCAATTACTAAGGAGCTCACTCTCCCTGACAAAGTAAGAAACAACTGTGGGTTCTTTCTCATTCTGAACCCACAGTTGCTTCCCTCCAAGTTCTGTGTTCTCAGACCTTCAAAAACCCAGGGTTCCTGTCATCTGCACAGCGGGGATGCTTTATTCTACAGGAATCTTAGAGCAAGTCTGACCAGTGGGACAAATGCACATTTGGCCTTCGCCTTGGACGGATGGCAGTGATGAGTTTCCATAGCGTGCCAAGACCTCACCTGCTCCTCAGAGGTGGCCATCTCTGGGTCTCACTCAGCTCCTCAACTGTCCGGGTCACCACGCTCACCTGAGACAAGGTAGAAAAATCAACTTCTAAGCCCCAACCTAGATGCGCTTCATCAACATCCCTGGGCTCATCGGTCCGGCGTTCGTATTTCAAAATGCTCCCTGGTGATTCTGATCCTCACCTGGCTTTGAAAAGCTCTAGCTCAGAGGAACTCAAACCCAGGCATCTTCAGAAAACTACTAACACCCTTTGATCAGGATTGGAAATCCCATCTTTCTGGCTACCGATAATGTTAAACAGCTGGTGTTTCCCATGGCCCCTCCTTGTTTGTAAAGTACATTCTCCAAAACCGAATTTGAGACTCATAACAGCCCATCAGGGGATGCTTTTTACCTATGAAGACAGTGAGTCACTGAGGTCTACTGGGTATGATAGTTTCAGGACACCATCTGTGCAAATAAGCCACTTTCTTTCTCTAGAACTTAACTTACTCCTACCCTGAACCTAAGTTCTGAGTTAACAGTCAGCTTTATTTTTTATTTTTTATTTTTTTCAGATGGAGTTTCACACTTGACACCCAGGCTAGAGTGCAATGGTGTGATCTTGGCTCACTGCAACCTCAGCCTCCCAGATTCAAGCGATTCTCTCACCTCAGTCTCCTGAGTAGCTGGGATTACAGGCACCTCCACCAACCCGGCTAATTTTTTGTATTTTAAGTAGAGACGGGGCTTCGTCATGTTGGCCAGGCTGGTCTCGAACTCCCGGTCTCAGGTGATCTGCCCACCTCGGCCTCCCAAAGTGCTGGCATTACAGATGTGAGCCACTGCGCCCTGACAGTCAGTTCAAATTTAAACTCAGCCCATTCCACATTTCTCCTGTCTCTGTCCCCCAGGCATCAGGGTAGAGGAAGACAAGGCAGTTTTGAGCTTTGGTCAGCCGCTGTCCATGCACATCTGCTGAGCTGAGCATGGGTCTTTTCTGTTCTTTGGTGATATCCCAGTTCACTAATGGATCAGCAGAGATGTGTACACCTCCCTTATGGTGCCTGACCCCTGGTCCTTGGTGTGCCCTTGAGCACCCACCGGGATCTGGAGGCCCCATAGGTAAGCCAGCCTGCTCCTACCTATTCTCTGAGCCCTTCTTGGGGCTGTGGAAAAGCAGCTGCCCCTCACACCTTTAGGGGATGGTAGGAGCTTTGAGGTTCTCCTCTGCTGGGATCACCTTGCTCCCAAGCCAGGGTGTGGAGCTACTCCGGGCCTCCCACTTCACAGCTTCTCCTTGGGAAGTAAGACCCAGGGATTTTGTATTCTCAGACCCCCAAATCTCCCAGGGGGTCACCTGCTCTCAGATACTTAACCCAGGAGAAGGGGATGGAAGCCCTGTCCCTTCCACATGGCTTGCTCTCAGTTCACCCCCTTTTCTTTGGAGTAAGAAGTGGGCATTGGCCCAGCAAATACTCTTCGCTTATTTTTAGGCTAAAACATTAACCCTCGGAAGCTCAAAAGGTTAAAAGAAATAATAACTGCATGTGTCTCCCTTTGATTCCTGCTCTAGGTATATTTCTGGGGGTAGGAGGGAGTAAAAAGACCGTGGAAAACAGAATAGAAGAGATTGCTAAGACTAGTGGTTAATTTTATTTTTAAATCAGTAGAGTGACTCTAGCTAACGATAATCTATGGCACATCTTAAAATAGCTAGAAAAGAAAAATTCAAACTCTCCCAGTGTAAAGAAAAGATAAATATTTAAAGTGATGGATACCCCAATTACCCCGATTTGATCTTTACACATTACATGAATGTGTCCAATTATCACATGTATCCTGAGATTATGGACATCAATTTTATATCAATAAAAATAATAATGAAATGAAGGCTTGGCATTACTATCCCTCAACAGGGAAATGTTTCTAAGGTCTCGGGGTGAGCAAATAGCAGAATTTGGGCCAGAACTCAGGGTCTCCAATAGCAAGCCAGAAGTCTGTGGACTGCGTCCTGTCTGTAGGAACTTAGACATCGTCTCCATCTTCCCCCTGGGAAACTCCTCCAGAGAGAGGCATCGCTGACTCCCTTTGTGCCTTCAAAGCATCAAAGATAACAATAAGACTTCTTTCCCAAACAGGCCTTCCAGGTGAGCCCGGGGTGTACAAGCCTCCCTCAAACAAAGGGTGTCCTCTCCTCCTTATCTCAAGCAGGCTGCCCAGGAGGAAGACCCCATGGGAGTTTGGGGGCCTCGAATGGGGGCTTGTTTCAGCTCTATTGCATGGTGAGGCAGGCTTCTCATCAGAGACCTTCCCCCTCCCCCAGCCAGGAGACTGACAGGCATCACAATACTGCACGCTGGGCCAGGGGACAGTGAGTGACAGCACTGCTTCAAGGAACGATTAATTCTGCACAAGGAGGTGCTCTCTCCTGGCTCTGCCACTCACCTACTCTCCAGCACCACCGTCGACTGACAGCGCATGTTGCTCCTGACCTCACACATCACTGGGTATAATTGCCGGGGACTCATTATTGTCATTAATGTCTCCTGCTTGCACACGGGAGTGCCTTTCACCCCAACTCACGCTTCACAACGAAGGCCACACCTGTGGGGTGCCGACCACATGCCTGTCATCCTGGGCTTGGCAGGGAGTTCTGGGGCCGGACTGTGGTTGTCCACAGTGGCAGTGTCCGACATTCCAGCAGGTCTGTGTTGCCTGTCCTGTTGCCAGGAGTCTAAGAGCCTCTAGTGCTGAAGAGTTTGGAGAGCCAACCTTTGCAGTGGACCCTTCTTCCAACACACAACCAGCCCAGAGCCGACACAAAGCAGCAACTCCTTAACCTCTTATGTCCTGAAATGTGGATATTCAGAAAACTAAAGCTCAGAGCTCCCTAGGGATTATCTAGTCCCAACCCTTCTATTTCTTTTTTTTCCTTTTTTTTTTTTGAGACGAAGTCTCACTCTGTCATCCAGGTTGGAGTGCAGTGGCGTGATCTCAGCTCACTGCAACCTCTGCGTCCCTGGTTCAAGCAATTCTCCTGCCTCAGCCTCCCAAGTAGCTGGGATTACAGGCACCTGCCACCATGCCTGGCTCATTTTTGTTTTTTTAGTAGGGATGGGGTTTCACCATATTGGTCAGGCTGGTCTCTAACTCCTGACCTCAGATAATCTACCTGCCTCGGCCTCCCAAAGTGCTGGGATTACAGGCGTGAGCCACCGTGCCCAGCCTCTAACCCTTATTTTTCTAGATGAGAAGATTAAGATCCAGAGAAATTTCTTAACCAGCTCAAGCTCATCAACAATTACTGATGTGGTAAGTCAAAATGTGTTTGTTTGGTTTTTTCCTCCGTAAGTGCTTAACCTGGATTTGCGAGTCCCCGGATATATTCACTGCACTTAAAGTTTCAACATAGTTATGAAATTTTTGAGTGCTTGCTATGGGCCCGGTACTGTTTCTTTTGATACTGCTTTTATCGTTTTTTTAAATGTTGTTTTCCAGAAATGGCTGTTGGATATTTATTTAGTTGTTGTTGTTTTAAAATATATACAATTGCCAGACACTATTTTAAGTACTTAACTTTAAAAAAATCATGTAAGCCTCTAGATAATAATTCTATGTTTAGGCTGGGCACAGTGGCTCAAGCCTGTAATGCCAGCACTTTGGGAGGCTGAGGCTGGCGGATCACGAGGTCAGGAGATAGAGACCATCCTGGCTAACACAGTGAAACCCCGTCTCTACTAAAAATACAAAAAATTAGCTGGGCATGGTGGCGGGCGCCTGTAGTCCCAGCTACTCGGGAGGCTGAGGCAGGAGAATAGCGTGAATCTGGGAGGCGGAGCTTGTAGCGAGCTCCACTGAAATCCAGCCCAAGCAACAGAGCGAGACTCCATCTCAAGAAAATAAATAAATAAATAAAAATAAAAATAAATATAATTCTATGTTATGCACTATTCTCATTTCATACTATTCATACTATTTTCCTTCCATGAAGGAATTGTTCCCATACTCATCTACATTCTCAAGGATATGTGAAACCCTTGATATGAGCTTGAAGGTGCTACGTATCACCTTTTCAAATGCTAACCTGGAAGTCTGCTGTCTCAAGGAGCCAATAACTGTTCTCCCCACATTACCCACATTTTCAAATTGAACAACACATTTCTAAATATTCCATGGGTCAAAGAGGAAGATCTCAATGAAAATTAAAGATTCATAAAATTGCAATGTTGTGAGAGAAATTTATAGCAGTAAATGTTTATATTGGAAAAAGGAAAAGTCTCAAATCAACAATTGAAGTCCCTATCTCAAGAAAATGAAAAAAAGAGCAAAGTAAGCACAAAACCAGCAAAAGAAAGTAATAAAGATCTGAGAAGAAATCAATGAAACTGATAACAGAAAAACAGCAAAGAAAAAGCATAAAACAAAACAACTACTTCTTTCAAAAATTATTTTAATGATAAACCTCTATCAAGACTGATCAAAATAAAATGAGCAAGGACACAAATCATGAATGTCAGAAATATAATGGGCTATTACTACAGATCCTGCAGTTGTTAAAAGGGTAAGAATAAAATACTATGAACAACTTGACACTCATAAATTTAGCAACATAGAAGAAATGGACTGATTCTTCAAAAACCACAAACCACCCAAACTCCATAAAGATGAAATAGATAATCCAATTAGCCCTATAAACATTAAATTAAAATTTTAATTACAGATCTCTTTTTAAAAAGTTGGTCTCATTAGAAAATTCTATCAAACTTTTAAAGAATAATTAGCAATTTTACACAGTGTTTTTCAGAAAGCAGAAGAGGAAGAAGCACTTCTAAACCCATTTTGATCCCCTAAACCACACAAATACAGTACGAAATAAGAAAAACTACACTCTCTAGCTCTCATGAACTTAGCTGCGAAAGTCTTCAACAGAATATTAGCAAATCAATTCACCAACATAAAAAAATAACTAGACAACATGACCAAGTTGGACTTCTTTCAGATATGCAAGATTAATTCAATACCCATAATTAATCAATGTAATCCACTGCTATGATTTGGATATGGTTTGTTTGTACCCAGTGTAACTCAAGTTGAAATTTGATCCCAAATGCAGAGGTGTTGGAAGGTGGGGCCTAATGAGAGGGGTTTGGATCCCGGAGACAGATCGCTCATGAATGGCTTGGTGCTGTTCTCATGGTAGCAAGTGAATTCTCTGAGACTGCATTATTTCTCAAGGAAATAGATTAGCTACCAGGATAGTGGGTTTTTATACAGCCAAGATGCCCTCAGGCTTTGTCCCTTCACACATGTCCACTTCCTCTTTCACTTTCACCATGCTTTAACTCAGCACAAAAATCCTTATCACAAGTTGAGCAGATGCCAGTTCCAGGCCTTTTAAATTTCCTGGACCAAAACACCATTAAAAAATTACGACGGTGAGAGATATCTGACATAGCTGACTCCATCTTGCTTCTAGCCTCACAAGCTGTCTTTGCTCATTCCTGGGCATAGGCCAAGCTAACTGTGGGAGGAATTTAGTTCATAGTTTAAGACAAAGATGATCACAGTCTTTTCCCAAAACTAACCCCCTCTTTGCTTGAGGACCAAAAACACACCTTTGTAAAACTAATAAATTGTCCACAAAGTTAGAATTATGGTAGGACCCTAAAGTCTGTTGGGATGTAGGTATAGTCAACTCTAACCAGTCATTGTTTTATAATTTAGCTTTTCATATCTGCTTACTGCTTAGGAGTGATGTGGCCAAAGGACACAAGATTTGTAACTTCTCCAATTGATCCTATAGATTACATCACTATTGTAACACCTAAGATTGGTGTTTAAGGTATTTTTCAGACCCTGCATTCTGACAGACCAACTGATGCCACCTGGACCAATAACCCATACCAAGAAACTGACTCAACTTGTTTTGTCACCCCCACCCAGGAAATGACTCAGTGTAAGAAGACAGCTTCCACCACCTATTATTTCATCCCTGACTCAATCAATTAATATTCCCCATTCCTTAGCCCCCTGCCTGAGTAACCATCCTTGAAAGCCCTAGCCTCCGAATTCTCAGGGACGTGGATTCGAGAAATCTCTCCCATCCATCCACTTGGCTGCCTTGTGATAATTAAACATTTTCCCTGCTGCAACACTGCTATCTCAGTGTATTGGCTTTACACTGTGAAGCAGGCAAGAAGAATCCATAACAAACTTGCAGAGCCATGTGCGAAATAAACTTATTGTCATTATAAATTATTCAGTCTCAGATATTCTCATATAGCAACTCGAAACAAACTAAGACATCCACTACATTCACAAGCTAAAAAAAGAAAAATCACGTGTGCTATCAATTGACACAGATAAAGCATTTGACCAAATTCAGCTCTCATTCATTAAAAACATTCAGAAAAAGAGGAACAGAAGAAAAATCCATCTACCTCATAAAAAGCGTGTACAAAAACCTGTGGCTAGTACAGTCCTTACAGCGGAAGATGAAATGCTCTTCTTCTAAAACAGGGAACAAAGGCAAGGGCTTCACTCTCATCACTCTCATTCAGTATAGTAGTGGAATTTCCAGCCACTGCAACAAGGCAAGAAAAGGCATACAAATTTGAGAGGAAGAAACAAAACTCCCTTTTTGCAAATGACAATTGTCTACATAGAAGATTCCAAGGAATCCACAATAAACAAAAGTGGAATTAATAAGTAAGATCTGCAAGGACACAATAGAGAAAATCAATCCCATTCCTGCATAATAACAATAAATATGTGTCAGCCAAAATATAAAGTGGAATATAATTTATAATTGTTCCAAAGGAAACAAAATGCTGAGGTATAAACTTAACAAGCTCCCTCCATTTCGTGTTTTTGCCATGTGACATGCCTGCTCCTGCTTCACCTTCCACTATGAGCGACAGGGCCCTGAGACCCCTCAGAAGACAAACAGATGCTGGTGCCGTACGTGTACAGCCTGCAGAACTGTGAGACAATGTAACTTCTTTTATTTATAAATAAAATAAAAATAAAACACTAAGCAAAACATGTACAACATCTGAAAACTACAAAATGTTGATGAAAGAATTCAAAGAAAGTCTAAATGAGGAGACATGCCATGTTCATGGATTGAAAGTCTAAACACAGCAAAGATGACAATGTTCCCCAAATTGATTTTTTAAGTACATAATGGGCAAAATATTTAAGTAGGCACCACACAAAGATAAACACGTAGAAAATGCTTAATATCATTAGTCTTCAGAGAAATGCAAATTAAAACTACAATGAGAAGCCACTACACACCTAAAAAAATGGCTATGTAAAAAAAAAAAAATGATGATACCAATTGCTGACAAGGAGGTGGAGTAACTGGAATTCTCATAAATTGTTGGTCAAAATATAAAATGACATGATCACTTTGGGAATAGTTTAGCATTAGTTCTAAATTTAAACATATATGTATTATATTACTCAGTAATCCCACTCCTAGGTATCTACATATATCTATACATAAATCTTTATGTGAGTGTTTACAGCAATGTTACTTATAATTTCATAAAACTGTAATTAGTCCAGATGTTCATCAATTGGTGAATGGATAGACAAATGATAATGCATCCAAGCAATGGAATGCTACCCAGCAATGAGAAAAAATAAAAAATAAAGAAGCATATGAATCTCAAGTACATTGTAGTGGGCATTCTATCTGAAAAAAAAAATCAAGGCACAAAAGCAAGGCACTGTATGATGTCTTTCATGTAAAATCATAGAGAAGGCCAAATTATAGCCAACAGAAAACCAAACAGAGGTTTCCAAGGGTTAGGACTAGGGAATGGGGTTGAATTTGAAGAAGTGCAAGTGGGTGATGGAAATGTTCTCTATCATGACTGAGCAGATAAATGTATGCGTGACTGTGCACGTCTACTGAAACTCATTGAATTACGCTCTTACATTTGGTAAATTATATGCATGTAAATTATAACTCATTAAAGCTGATATACAATTTAAAATTTG
This sequence comes from Macaca mulatta, assembly GCF_049350105.2. Classification (NCBI taxonomy): domain Eukaryota; kingdom Metazoa; phylum Chordata; class Mammalia; order Primates; family Cercopithecidae; genus Macaca; species Macaca mulatta. Next base: position 43,054,012 of record NC_133424.1, read on the forward strand.
CATTAAATGAAGACAAAGACATTTTTTTAAAAATCTGTACACTCTTGCATACGTTGGCCAAGAGAGAGAATGGTGCACAGAATAGTCAAACTGGATCATGGAGGAGAAGGAGATAATTCAAGAGCCTAAGTCCAAAACAAGGTGACAGGTGTGACCCAGCCCAGGCACTTCACAAATATTTGTTGAGTGGCTGTGTGAACAGAATGGCAGAAGTCTGAGAAAGAAAAAAAAAAAAAAAAAAAATAGCCCCTGCCAGCTGTCAACTGGGAGCTGGCCTGGTGCTCTTGGCCACAGTGGTCTTCTGTTAAACATAGACATTTTCAACCAACACCAACATCAGAAGTTGCTCTGTGACCATGATGGAGTGAGACAAAAACAAGACTCTCTCTAATCATTTCTGAGTACAGAAAGAACAGCACAGCGCAAACCACATCAAAACCAAACACTCTCCTGTCCGTGCAAATGTGAGTGAGTGAGTGAGTGAGTGAGTTTCCTTTTTTGATATTTAACCCCACTTCATTTCTCAGGCTTCCAGCATGCAGATTAAGACACCCTGGGGTGGAACCGCCCCCAATTCCTGACAGCACTCAAGCCAGAGCACACCCTTGATGTGCTCCCAAATAACCAGCTCCAATATCAATGTAACACAAGTTCAAGCCCTGTAAGGTGTCCCCACAACACCGTCTACCTGAGTTTCCCACCATTTCCCATGGTGTGCAGGCTACAGGTGGTCTCCCGGTGGTCTTAGGCTGGCCATTGCTGGAATCATCAAACCCTATCCATGCCTCCTCATTGATCTCGTTGCTTGCATTTATCCTCAGACTATAACATTCATGTGAAAAGTGCCAGGGTGCTGGCAGTACCCACTTACCCACTTCCATAGATATCAACATGTGAGGGCTGAAGCATGTTAGACTCAACAGTGAGCCCAGGTTAATTTGTTCATGTCATTAGGTTACAGCTTGGGTGTCACCAGCACCAGCATTCATGGGGGAATCCACAGCTAGGGACAAACAGTGGTGGCCTCTCCACCTCCCAAAGCTTGGGGAACAGAGGGGACAGAGCAGTACATCAAGGAACAAGAGTGTCCCTTGTTGGCCTGATATATACAAGGTTTCTATGAGCTTCTGAGTCAGTGTATTCTAGTGGAAAGATGCCAGATTACCTGTTCAAAATACTGAGGGTCTATCCCAGCACCAACCTCATGTCTTATATATTTTACACTCCTGGGGAGTCACTTGCATGAAGGGCGCCCCTGACATCAACATGTGGGAAGGAGGAGAGGAGGGGTTGGCCATGCCATTCCTGGACAGAACAGACAGCAGTGAGAAAGCAGAAACATCCCCGTTGTTGGCAGGTCCTTCCAGAGTCAAACCTTTCAAAAGAACACTCAGACGTGTTAGAAATTTCCCCTCCCTCACTGTGGCTATATGCAAATATTTAGCTATAATGTTTCTTTTAATTCCATAAGAAAAGGGGGAAAAGATATACAATGGTACCAACCTCAATATTCAACGTTGAGAGACTGATTAAATTGATACATTCAGATAATTAAATACTATGCAAATATTTTAAATGACAGAATAATATTCGATAGAGGAAGATACATGTCCATGATCCATTTTTCAGTAAAAAATATCAAATCATAAAATAATGCCTGCAATATAATCCTGTTTCATAAAAATAGTCATATCATATGTGCACATGAAATAAATAAATGGCTGGAATCAGGTCCATGTGAAGAGTGGTTGGACATGGTAATTTGCATTTTTCTTGTTTCTTCTGTGTCTTCAGAAACACATGTACAATGAACTTATATCTTTCATATCAAAAATAATGAAGGCTTAGGGTTTTCTCTTTGTTATTGACCTGTCGTTCAGAGAGTCCACATCACAGGTGAGTTTGAGGAGTGTCAGAAATCTGACATCAAGATGCAAAGAGGCTGCGTTTCTGGCACTTGGGGCTCCCCACAGCTGCTGTTTCAGACCCAAATCTCTCTTACAGCTCAACCAAAATCCTCCCACTCTCTGAGATTAAAGACTCCACCCTTCAAGGCTGAGAGTTGGAGGAAAGATTGCTAAGAAAGCAACATGCCAACATGTTCTCAGATCCTTGCATTTCTATGTCACCTAAACAAAGCAATGCTTACCAAAAATTCGCAGAATCCCAGCAGCACAAAGTTGCTAAGGCCAAGCAGGAGTGACGACGGGACGTGGTCACGGTTTACTGGTAGAGCCGGCTCTGCTTTCTCCCGTCCCAAGCCCTTCTCCTGGCACCATGCAGCTTTCCTCCTGGTGAGTGCTTCCCCATGATTTAACCAACGAAGAAGACGTTCCTACGAGAACAACAAATAGGCTGAATACAGGAGCTGTGCGGGGGGATAATGTGGGGGGCATTTTCCCCAAAACTTCAAGAATAAATCTCCAAACCAGTGTCTTTCAGATACAGGGATGGTGCTCAGGATAGGCCAAGCCTGTGTGAAAACCCCACGGACAGTCATTCTCGGGGCAGATGGGCTGCCCTGCACTGCCAAGGTGGTCCTCCCAGGGCCTCATGTCTATAGCTGCATGGGCTCCAGGGCTAGCCTAGTTTCATCTAGTTGATTTCATTTCCTCTTTCTTTCCAGTGATGAGGTTGGTGAGAACAGTCTTTTATCCAAGCCCTGCATACCAGTGACACTTATGTGAGGGACTCTGGCCTAAGCTACTATCTGCTGGGACCAGAGTACTAATGTAATGAAATTTCACTGAGGCCGCAACACGTCTGAGAAGGACAAGGTGATGTGGGGCCAGCCATCTTCATCCTAAGGCTCCTGTGCAACATCCTGTGTCCCTGGAGGCCCAATTTGGCAAACCCCTGCCCAAGATGAGCACCCATCTAGCAGGGGGAGGCAGGCTTAACCCATCCGCATCGCCCTCTAACCTGGGTCCCCAAGAGCCAGGTTGCTGAGTCACTCGAGGAGCTCAGAGCACATAATCAGGCTCTCCAGAGTCCAGGCCCTGAAAACTATAGTTTGGGGACATTCACCAGGTAGTTCTGATGCATAGGGAAAATCCACTCCGATTGTGCGAATAGTGTATGTGTGGGGAGCCTTGAACCCAGATCCACTTAGGGGAAGTTTACTTGACACGGCCTGGCACTAGAGCTGCTGGGTACTTTTGAAAGAAAAACTCTGGACAAATTAAATTTAACAGGTTTGACTGAGCAAACAATGATTTGAGAGTCGGGCAAGCCTCAGAACTCGATTAGGTGCAGAGCAACTCCAGGGCTGCCTCGTGTTTGCACAACATTTATAGAACAAAAAAAAAAAAAAAAAAGGAAAGTGAGCTACAGAAAACAGAAGCAAAGTGAGGTACAGAGACTGCTCCATTGGTTAAAAGTTGGCGTTGCCTTCATTGAACCTGGTTTGAACAGTTGGCTTGTATTCAGGGATTTGGGAATTTCACCTGTAGGGGCTTTGCCTTGGAGAGAGAGCCGTGTGGAGCTTATAGGGACAAGGACACACGTGAAGATCCTGGCTAGGCAGGGAGTTGCTCCTTCGAGGTGCCTGCTAATCCCATACCACCCCCGACCCTGCAGCACGGGGCTCCTCTTTGTTCAGTAAATTCTTCTCTAAACACAATAAAGCTGTCAGAAAACACTCATTTCTTCAGAGGGTGACTTACTGACATCGTAGTTGTTGCATTTTTTTCCCCCAGTTGCAAATGAATGTTTCTTAAAAACAGAAGCCATGGATGGTGATCCTGACTCTCAATAGCAGGACTGTTGGTGACGAGCCGTGTGCGTCCTGTAAAAACACCCACCCAGTCCTCCAAGAGGGAGATTTGCCTTGTGCAAGAATCTGCACAGAACACTTGAAGGTTAGAATAGCAAGTATTTCAGACACAAATAATGCCTATTAGAATACTCTTTTTATTTTCAAAAGTATTTCTTTACCCACAGAAACCCTACATTCCCTCCTCCGCTTTCAGCATGGCTCATCAGTTCATAGTAAAGTTCAAGGCAGAAACGAATTTTTCAGTAATTTGCCAGTGGCTGCTCTACAATAGAATTGGTCATATAGGAAACAGGGACTTTTTAAAACACAAATATGTTGGCTGTGCCTGGAGCAGGGATCTCAATTATTCCTGCCTCTGAGAACCATCGGGAAGCCCCCTCCACAGAGGCTTAGATTTCATTGTTCTGACATGAGACAGGGCATCATATTTTTTTCAAAAAATAAAAATATTCGCAAGTTTTCTAGTATGCATTCAGGCTTAAGGACCACTGGCCCAGCGTAGGAGACAAGACAGGAAGCATGAATTAAGCAAAGCTGGGCTGAGCACTTATGTATCAGGCACAGCGCTTGAAGGCAAGTGGGTTTTCCTATGGTGGAATCCTAAAGCTCTTATGCTCTGGGGCCAGTACTAATATCAGAGCAAAGGGGAAGCCATCTTGAACACCATCTCTGTACACACTGTTTTAGCAAAGAGAAGAACTACCAACATCTTATGTCATTCAAGCAAGACTCAACCCAGCCTATCAAAGTAGAGAGAAAATCTGTAAGTGACAAGGGAAGATTGGCAAAAGAGAGAGGTGTAAGCACAAAGATTGTACGTTTTAAAAATCTCCAGGAATTCCAGGATATGGACAAAGCTGGTAGCCAAAGAGCATGCAAGGATTTTAATACCACATTTCCAGTTACAGCTAGGGAAGCATAATTGGGTACCAAATTACAATGTTAATATTCGTTTGAACAAGTAAGTGCTGTACTTGGAGTGGTAGCATCAGGACCCTGGGAGGGCAGCAGAGGGGCTGCTTAAGTGGACACAGAGCTTCTCTGGATGAGTTTTGTCCTAGGTTTGGTTAAGGTTGGTTCTCAGCAGAGTCTTGAGAGGTTACAACATGGATTGTGGTTGATGGGATTTCTCCCATTGCAGTGACGCTCAAAGGATTTGGAATTAAGCAAGTTAACATGCAAGTAATTACAAACTGCAGTTGGTAACACATACTAGGAAGAAACAGAGAAAAGAACCCCAGGAAAAGGCCATAGTGAGGAAGCATTCAAGACGGCAGATGTGCAATGGGGGAGGAAGTCCTGAACCCTGCTGCACAATTTTTCTAGCACAAATAGAAGGAAAGGGTCTTGCTTGAGGTCGCCTATTATTGTGGACTTATCTATTTATACCTCCATTTCCTCCAAAAGGAGTCTGAGGTGGGGCTTACCTGTCATCTGCAAGAAAATTAAAGTCATTTCTTAAAAGGGGCAGAAGCAAATTGAAGTAATGAGGAGGAGGGAGAGAGATGGAGGTTAAAAGAGAGAGAGAGAAAGGGAGAGACACAAACACACACACACACACACATACACACACAAACACACAGCCACATATTTGAGTTCCTTTCTAAAATCCAAATCTTAAATAGAGCACAATTTTCCTTTTGCCCATTTCTCAAGGAATTGGTTGTCTTCCTCTGCAATTTCTTTGAGTTTCATACAAAAGGTAAGATTCCATATTGAGCAACACTAATTAGCTAGGACCATCTCGAGTATGTAACAAAAGCAAATCTATCACTAGCTGTGGGGGGAAAAAAAACAGTCCTCATCTCCCCCAAACCCCAAAACACATAAGCTCAGCATTTTAACTGGCTGGGGTGAGAGCCATTATTTTCATTAATGGAGCTCATTTTTATTTTATTGGGCTTTTTTACTATCAGATTAAAAGCATGTTTTTATTGTAGTTTTTTCTAATGCAATCTGAGATGATGTGCTCAGAATGAATGGAATAGTTATTGTTTTAATTATTTTTTCATTCTGTGTTTTTATTTTGTTTGTTCCTTTTATTTACTACTCTTAAGTTTGCCTTAATAACATGGACTCGGGGTGCTTGGAGGCCTCCAGTCAGCATCCCCGCCGTGGTTTGCACTTTGCTAATGACCAAGGAACAGGGAAATCACTAGTATGTGGATGCTTTCGGAACTGAGTCATGGCCCAGCCTTCCTGATGAGGACACCCAGGGTAGGGCCAAGGGCATGGACCCCCCAGGGTTGGAGGGAGCAACACAGCAGCTCCCAGAAGCACCCCATGTCTTTCCAGGACACTTCTGTCCCTGCGTCTGCTCCGGGCCGTCCTGGCTCACTAGGTCAAGGAAAGGCTGGAAGGGATCTCAAGGGAGGGAAGTCAGCAAGAGGACATGTTCCTCATCTACAGTCACATCTCTCCCTGATGCCCGGTTCCATGTGGGATACTGTCAAAACACACAGGTTTTCACACACAGACGCCCATAGCTGGACATAGGCATGTGCTCTCTGCCCTGAAACAACAAAAAAAGGAAGACCACAAAGGCTTCCCAGAAAGTTCAGATGTCTTGGGGACCCTGTGGGCTTAGGAGAACCAGAAATAAGGGCAGGGCAGTTTCTTATTTTGAACAGAAATCAAGTACTGCTTAGCTGTCCAGGGGCCAAGCTGAAACAATACAGGACACTGCAAGTTACTCAGAAGCCCGACCCTCAGCCTTGCCATTTGCAACAACACAGATGAACGTTATGTTAAGTGAAATAAGCCAGATGTAGAAAGAAAGCACTGGCTGGGAGCGGTGGCTCATGCCTGTAATCCCAGCACTTTGGGAGGCCGAGGTGACTTGAGGCCAGGAGTTCAAGACCAGCCTGGCCAACATGGTGAAACCCCATCTCTACAAAAAATACAAAAATTAGTCAGACCTGGTGGCATGAAACTGTAATCCCAGCTACTCAGAAGGCTGAGGCAAGAGAATTGCTTGAAGCCAGGAGACAGAGGCTACAGTGAGCCAAGATTGCACTACTGCACTCCAGCCTGGGTGACAGAGTGAGACTCCATTTCAAGAAAAAAAAAAAGAAAGCACGATGTGATGTCACTTACACACGGAGCCTAAAAAGGTCAAATCACAGAGGCAGAGAGTGGTATGCTGGTTACCAGAGGCAGGGAGCTGGGAGAATGTTGGTCTTAGTGTACAAAGTTGCAGCAATGTAGGAGGTGTAAGTCCAGAAATGTAATGTACAGCAGGGAGACTACAGATACTAATAGCGTGTTGTTTGCTGGAAATTTGCTAAGAGAGATTTCAGGTGCTCTCACTACACGCCCACACACACACAAAGGGAACTAGGAGAGGAGACACGGATATGTTAATTTGCTTGGCGGGATTAATCATTTCACTCGGTCTATCAGAACATCATGTTTTATGCTTTACATATATACAATGAAAATATTGGGTGTGTAAATGCCCATAATTGCCTGATCAAGGATTCATTTGGGGTCACTTGTGTGCCAGTACTCACATTCTCTGGGCCTCTTCTCCAGTGTGATTGAAGAAAGAATCCATCTTCCTCAGGAGAAGCCCTGGCCTGTGCTTGGGTTTACCACAGTCCCTCCCTCTCTCTAAATTGTCATCACTGACTCTAGTCGCCTGCCTGTACCCCATTTGCAGAAGAGGTCCCCAAAGTATGCTCTAGTTTCCAAGCCTGTTTGACTTAAAATCTGGCAAAGAACTAAAGATCACGTTACTCCCCTTCTCAAAGGGCTTCCCATCACATTCAATATAAAATCTGAGCTCCGTGTGGCCCCAAGGAGTCCGGTGTGACCTGACCCTCTCGTCGTTATCCTCATCTGCTCCCATCTCTGCCCGGAGGCCTCTCAGAGAGGAGGCTTCTCAGAGAGGCCGACTGTCATCACCTGCCATGTCCCCCATGGCTCCTGTGCCCTCACCTGTCTTCCTTTCTGTCATGGCTCTGTCATCCCTGACTGGCATTAGCTATGTTTTTATTGACTATCTCTTCACCTCAGAATGAGTACATGAGGGAAAAAAATTGTATCTGCCCCTTCATCACCACTGTGTTCCCAGCACAACAGCCCTGGGTACTTGGTAGGTAGTCAAGGAATATTTGGAAGATGCTAGGGCTCTCTGTTTTTGTTTTTGTTTTTGTTTTGACAGAGCCTCCCTCTGTCGTCCAGGCTGCAATGCAGTGGCGTGATCTCAGCTCACTGCAATCTCTGCCTCCCAGGTTCAAGTGATTCTCCTGCTTCAGCCTCCTGAGTAGCTGAGATTACAGGCACCTGCCACCATGCCCATTTAATTTTTATATTTTTAGTAGAGACAGAGTTTCACCATGTTGGCCAGGCTGGTCTCGAACTCATGACCTCAGGTGATCTGCCCGCCTCGGCCTCCCAAAATGCTGGGATTACAGGCGTGAGCCACTGCGCCAGGCCTAGGGCTCTCTTTTCACTTCTGCATCCTCTGTACTGGGGACAGTCCTGGGCATATAGTAGATGGTCAGTAAATGCTTTCCATCCAGGGACAAGTTGAAAAAGCACTGGGCACATCAACACCCAGATTTGCATAACCAAAGACTCCTTTGTTTCCACTTGTGTCCCAGTGGATGAAGCAGGAATTTCAGGAGTGAAGGTGAACCTAGGACTCAGGTGTCTCTTTCCAGCCTTCCTCAAACCCACAGAATACTGCCGAGGTCACTTTATTTTGTTACTGGACAAAGGTAAGGGATATAATACTTTAAAATCCCCATAAAGCCTGCTTGTTAATCAATGTTGAATCACTAATGCAATTTATTGAATCCTTTGATTCATACATGTCCATTTCACAAAACATATACCAACATTTCACGCAAGGATTGAAACAGAATATTGAGCACAGTTTAACAAAATCTGGCACTAATTTCTGTAAATAAATTCTACTTATCAAAAGACATTGTTCCCCTAAGGGAAGCAAACACTATAATCTAAAGAACTGTTTTTTTTCATAAAGATGACTTGGAAGAAGCTACCCTACCTTTGGAGAAAATACCCACATTTAAGTTACATACACAAAAGACTTGTATTTATCATGATCAGAATTCACAACACTCAAGTGCCAGGGATGTGCGATCTCCAGGAATCCTGAGTGGGAGAGATGAATTCACCATCAATAAGGACTAGTATATCGTCCTTGTACATTGCACTTGTGAATTCCATATTGAATAAGATGCTATTTTGCTCCAGAGTTTTGGAGCTATCTATCATTTTGAAAATTCTTGATCTAAGTTCGGCAGACTTTGGTTGGTTCTATTTGGTTCTATTTGGTTGGTTAGCAAATATAACCAACCATCCCTTAAAAGGTGCTGCAGGAGACAACAAAGCTGTGGATCACAGGTTTATAAAAAGAAAATGTTCAGCCTCACAAATGATTGCATGTCATTTGGCTGGCAGGATGTGAAATGCAAGTTGGACCTCGCAGTTTAACCTCAGGGTTGAGTTGCAAGAAAGTTTCTGCATTGGTTCACCAGGAATAATGAATGACTACTGATTATTATTACATATTATCAAAAGTATATTATAAAAATTATATCATTAAATGTGATCACAAAGATGACAATGGCCAGCACTTCATGAGTGCCTTCTCTATACTGAACAACATGCTAAGCCCCTTACAGGCATTTTTCCCATTTAATGACCATGCTCACAGCATGAGGCAGTGACACCGTCACTCTTATCTTCAGATGAGGAACGTGGGACAGAGAGAGGCTAGGTTGCTTGCCCAAGGGGTCACTGGTGCAAATGAGGCCCCGACAGCCAAGGGGAATGAGGTGTGAAGCTACACACAGAGTGAAGGGTCATGGCAAACCCAAGCGCTGAGCTGTGGCTGCAGTGGCCACATCTCCCCATTTCAAGAGAACCGTGCATCCTGATTTCAATTTGTAAACATTAAAAACATGATAGACACAGACAAAACACAACTCCAGGCCCACAGCCAACCCTCTGGGCACCATTTGGCCAACTCCATACCCTTTTCCTTTGCTCCTGTGCTGTTTTGATGGCTTGTTTTATCCTCCTCACGAAGCTGTAGAGTTCTTGAAACAAGGACCGTATCTCACACAGCTTTCATCTCCTTCCAGGTAACAACAGTGCTGGCTGGGAGTAAGTGATGGTGCGCTGGTGACAGATGGTTCCCCCAACCCCAGGATCCAAATCCTGCCCAGTTTGCCTTCTTGGACACAGGAGCTCATCCGGAATGTCAGCGTCCATGTCTTGCTACCTTTTACTTAGCAACTGTGCTCTAAACTGAACAAGCAAAGTCAGGTGACTCATTGGGCTTGGGAGTGCTTGTGACTGGGGGCCAGAGCTGCAGGGTCTGTTTCAGGGGGCGGTGGGGCCCTGTCAGCCACACGATCAGACACCCAGAGCTGAACACCTTGCAGTGATTATCCAGGCAGCCCTGATTCTAGAACCTTCCTTCTTCTTGCACGTCTTCTTCACTGTACCAATTTGAAGCAATACTGTGAAGTGGTACCAGCTCAGACACACACACCCAGAGCATGGGGGTGTGTGTGTGCACACCCAGAACATGGAAACTTATATACACACTCAGTACATGAGGACATGTGTGCACATATACAGAACATAAGAATGTGTATATACACACTCAGAACACGAGAGCTTGTGTGCACACCCAGAACACGGGAATGTTTGTAAACACACCCAGAACGTGAAGACCTGTGTGTGTACACCCAGAATGTGAGGGTATGTGTGTGCACATCCAGAACATGAGGACATATGTGTGTACACCCAGCATATGAGGGTATGTGTGTATACACTCAGAACATGGGAATATGTGTATATATACTCAGAATATGAGAACGTGTGTGCAAAGCCAGAACCTGAGAACGTGTGTGTGCACACCCAGAACATGAGAGGCATGTCTGTTCACACCATGTCATGGCTAAATTTAGGTGTCAGCTTGATGGTTGGGGGATACCGGGATAGCTGGTATGATAAAGCATTATTTGGGGGATGTGTGTGAAGTTGCATCTAGAAGAGTTAGGCGTGTGAGTCAGAGAACTGAGTAAGGAAGATCTGCCCTCTCCCAGTTAAGGCAGACACCCTCCCATTGGATGAGGGCCCAGATAGAACAAAAAGGCAGAGGCAAGGTCAGTTTGCTCTCTGTCTCTTCTGTGTCTGGGACATCCATCTTCCGACCTTGGACACCAAAAGTCCACATTTTCCAGCCTCTGAACTTTGAGACTTTTACCACTTCCCCTACCTGCTGTTTAAAGGTTTTCAGGCCATGGGCCTGGGACTGAGCTGCACCAGTGGCTGCCCTGGCTCTCCAGCTTGCAGACAGCATACTGTGGAACTTCTCAGCCGCCGTAATAGTGTGAGCCAAATCCCATAGTAGATCCCCTCTCATCTATCTGGCTAGCTATATCTATTTCCATATGCATGTATGCCTCTATCTCTATATTCTATCAGTTCTGTTTCTCCAGAGAACCCTGATTCATACATGCCAGAACATCAGAACCTGTGTGTCTACACCAAGAACAAAAGAACAAAGTTGTTCGGTGCACTCATCACACTTCAAAGACATGTGTTGTTGGAGAAAATTCAAGATCATTGGTTTTACACTTCTCCAGCCCAGCAATGAGGGGATGAGGAGGTACTAGTCCACTTGGGATAACTAAGAATGGATTGTCACTCTTCATAATCAGGGCTGGCTGATAGGAGGAGGCTTGCTGTGGGGAAATGAGGGCAGGATGGGGAGCGTGGCTGTCCAGTGCCTCCCCAGGCTGTAAGCCTCTCAAATGTAGAGGTTGCACAAGAGTGGGCTTAGCTCAGCCAGCATCTACCTGTGAATGATGAAATTGACTTTGAGGCTAGTGATGGGTCTACAATGCTGCGTTCCCATTCTTTCTTTATTCTGGTTGGATCTGTCCATTCTGACTCATCAGGAGAAAAGCAGGAGATGAACATAGGGCATATTAGGCATTTTGTGTTTGAGTTGGTATTGCAGACCCTGCTAGGCTGCACGCACCCAGGGACACAAGGGGACACCGGTAAAGGAGGCCTTCTCTCCCACACGCTGCCACTCCACTGCTGAGGAAGCTCTAGCACTAACCACCACCTCCTGCACACAGTAAGTCCAGGATTTAATGGCTGGGCTTATCTTATGCGACGTTCCCAAGGCTCCATTTTTCATTAAGCAATTTTTAAAGAGTTTTATGACCCCGTGAACAATAATTTTTTTTCGTGAAAGCAGACTGAATCGTAAGTGATGGTAATTACACCAAACTAATTGTAGACAAAATTAGCAAGAGGTCAGATCCGTTTGGTTGCAAAAGAAAATATATGCTTGGAATACACCTTAAATGATCTCTGGGAAATTAATTCATCATGGAAATAAAAGGAATCTTCTTAAATCAACAGTGGCTCTCTCATAAAACATTTGCAAGGAATAAGGTTTCCTCTTTAGTTTTGGTTTTGATTTGATGCCCAGGTGCCAGTCTGCACCAGGATTTCAATAGGACTGAGGACCCAGGCGTTTACTTCAGTGCAGGGAGGACCCTGCAGACATTTCCCATGACTAGGGTCCTAACTGAGTCATGAGTCATCTCCTTTAGCTTGGCTCACAAGATCCTTCATGGTCTGGGCCCTTCTAATTTTTTTTTTTTTTCTCTCCAGACAGAGTCTTGCTCTATCACCCAAGCTGGAGTGCAGAGGCATGATCTCAGGTCACTGCAACCTCTGCCTCCCGGATTCAAGTGATTCTCCTGCCCCAGCCTCCTGAGCAGCTGGGATTATAGGCATGAGCCACCATGCTCATCTAATTTTTGCATTTTTAGCAGAGACGGGGTTTCACCATGTTGGCCAAGCTGGTCTTAAACTCCTGACCTCATGATTCTCCTGCCTCGGCCTCCCAAAGTGCTGGGATCACAGGCGTGAGACACCACATCTGGCCACACTTCTACTCCTTGTAGGTTTATTTCCCACCACACTCTCACTACCTGAGACTACCTCAGTGCCTTTGAGTTAAACATGATATTCCTCCTGGAACTTTTTTCCCGCTATTTATCTACCCATCTAAATAATTGCCTCTAGATCTTCAAAACGCCTCAGGTGTCACAGCTCGGTGTTGTGAAGGACAGGGGGATTTCTTGCCTCCCGTATGGACTGGGTGTCCCTGCTCTGTCCCTCACAGAACACAGAGACTCCATGCTCACAAGTGCTTCTGCCACTGTATAAGGCATGACGATGGATAAGAGTCCAGGGACACATACCTGCTAGGGGTGGGGGACTCAGGACCTGGTGACTGTAGGGCAGACACACACCTGGCAGACTGGATAGTCAATATATGCTTATTATAACACTGATTATAAATGCTTATTCAACGAATGGATGGGTCCATTACCTCTAAGTCATTCTTCAGCCCCCACATCTGGCTGTTCCCCTCTCTGCTCAAAGATAAACAGTGCCTACAAGAAGGCACCCTTAGCATATCCTCACCTTTCGTAAATTCTGCTGCCGGGGTTGAAAGCATGGTTTGGACCACCACTCTGAGCCAAAAAGTCAGGGCAATATTCAAGTTTAGACATGAATGGGGAAGAGGAGGAGGGGAAGAAAAGGAGGTGGTGAAGAGGTCAGAGGAAGAGGGATGGGGTAGCCAGATGGACGCGTGAAGAAACCAATCCTTACACCCCAGTCTACCTGAGTTGCCCAGGCACTGAAAGGCAGGGATGCCTGAAGACCCTGACACCAAGGGAAAAAAACAACTCCAGCAAGTCCTCAGGGGCTCTGGGTAAAGAAAAGAGGCTCCCGGGAGGAAAGCCCAGTCAGAAGTTCAAGTTTTGGAAGAGACAAGATGGCCTCAAAGACTCAGACCCACTCTGAAATCTTTTAGCAGTAGCTTCAGCTAAGTAGCTCTAAGAAAGGCCCTCAGAGATACAAAATCTAAGAAAAATAGTCCTGGCATCTAATTACAACAGTGCAGTTTGCTGCTTTTATCTGTAATTGGACTGTATAGTCTTTCATTCTAATTTACTTTACATCTAAACTGTGATAATCAAGACAAGCAGAACAGAATGGTCTCTAACTGGCTATCCTACTGACACCCGTTAATGCCTAATTATAACAACTAAATTAAAGATGCAACTGTAAAGAGGTGGAATATCAGTTTGAAGCATTTAATTCTGTGAAAAGAAGTCTAGATTTTAAATCCTAAGTAAGAAAATCAATACAATGCCTCATTATATTGGTATTGCTAAACAGATTAATGAAATTAAGTATTTTGTTGTGTTGCTTTTCTTTTTTCCAATGTTCTCCTGATGCAATGATGGTTTGTAATGAAGGAGTACTGCAGGGGAGGAAGTTTAAATTGAGAGCCAATTTATACACCGAAATTGGGGGATAGCTAATCTCATTTATAGAGCGGCGGCTTTCTTTTGATATGGTTGGATTTTTAGATAGGCATCACGGGTCGCGACTTCTGCAGGCTCGTAGAACAAAAATAAATTCAACACAAGCTGAGTGGTGGTGCTGTCTTTCCTCTTCCTACGAGCAGACGTGTCAACAGGGACCGCTGTGACAATGTCAGCATCTATGAGCACTGGTTCGGGACAAGCATCCCTGAAGCTTTGTGTGCCAGTGGCCTTGCTGTCTATGCCAGGCTAAACGTAGACACCTGTGAAGGTTTAAGGGACAGAGGGAAGCTGGCCAGGTGAATGGGAAATATATGAGGTCCCCAAAGCCATTCGATTGGTTGGAAGGTGGAAGAGAAGCCATGAGAAGCAACCATATTTCAAGCTGGACACCAAAGCCTGGAAGGAGAAGGACCAAGGTATGCACAGGGAAGATGTCCTGTTCCTGGGACCAGGGAGGGCAGTGTGTGCAGGGTGACAGCAGCAGGCTCCCAACTCATCCAGCAACACTCTAAGTTACCTGTTTATTTATTCATTCTTACTATTGCCCATCCTGACTTTTTTTTTTTCTTTTTTCTCTTGAGACAGGGTCTCACTCTGTCACCCAGGCTGGAGTGATCATAGCTCACTGCAGCCTCCAACTCCTGGGCTCAAGCCATCCTCCTCCATCAGCCTCCAGAGTAGCTGGGACTACAGGCGTGTGCAATCACTCCTGGCTGATTTATTTTATTTTATTTTTTGTAGAGACAGGGTCTCACTATGCTGCCCCAGCTGGTCTCAAACTTCTGGGCTCAAGCAATTCTCTCGCCTCGGCCTCCCAAAGTGCTGGGACTACAGGCAGACACCATCATGCCTGGCTATTGTGTGTGAGTGTATGTATAGATGGGGTCTCACTGTGTTGCCTAGGCTAGACTCAAACCTCCAGGCTGAAGCAATCCTCCCGCCTCAGCCTCCCAAAGTGCTGGAATTACAAGGGTGAGCTGCCATGCCCGGCCTCATCCTGACTTTGAAGCCTTGGAACTCCACATCAGTAAGAATCAAAAACCTAAAAAGTGGCCAAGACTGACTGTGTCAATCACCCTGTGGGACTCCCCCAGATTCCCATGACGCAGAGATTCACCATTGCAGATTTCAGAGGAATCCAAAGACCTTGCAGAATAGACTGACCACCTGGAGGAATCTCTAGAAATCACCTAGAAGAGGCCTTACTGACCACTGAGTTACTATGAGTGAATGACTTGGGGACTCTAGTGTGCCAGGCCTTTTCTGGAGCTGGGGATACAAAAATGAGCCACATGGCGTCATGGCCCCTTGGAGCTTGCCATTTACAAACCACTGGGCCATGCAGGGGTGGGAGATCCAGCAGGCAGAGAGCAGCACAAAGCCAGGGCCCTGGACAATGGAGAAAACTACAGGAGAAAGCCAGGACAATGGAGAAAACTACAGGAGAAAGCCAGGACAATGGAGAAAACTACAGCTTCAGTGAATGTATCCAGAACTTCCCAATCACAAAACCAAGAACAAAGCTGGATGCAGTGGCTTACGCCTGTAATTCCAACATGTTGGGTGGCTGAGGTGGGAGGATCTCTTGAGGCCAGGAATTCAAGACCGGTCTGGGCAACATGGTGAGACCGTGTCTCCATAAACATTTTAAAAATTAGCTGAGCATGGTGGTCGTAGCTTCTCAAGAGGCTGAGGCAGGAGGATAACAGGAGCCCGGGAAGTCAAGGCTGCAGTGAGCCATGATCATGCCATTGCACTGCAGTCCAGACCACAACAGAGAAAGACCCTATTAAAAAAAAAAAAAAAAAAAAGACATTTAGTTTTAAATTCTAAATTGGATCTAAATGGGCATTTTTTGCGACGAGAATTTTTGGCTGTTGAATATTGCCTGTACCATCCTCTCTTTGGATTCTCGTGATCTTTCCCAGTTTCTTAAGCCCAAATGTGAAGGCATGGGCGGAGGTGCTCTGGGGACTGTGCATATGGACCGAGTGATCACTGCAGGCCAGAGAGAGGTCACCAGCCCCCTTGGAAAGGAATGGTGCAGCTTCTGACCCTGCAGGGCCAGACAGGATTCTAATTGCTCCTGTGCTTCTGGGACTCGGAAGACAAATCCTACCATCTCCCACCAGGCCCGCCTCCCAGCTGCACAAACAAAGCCAAATACAAACTGCCAGCGGCCACTGGTCCCCTTGCAACAGATGTGGTGCCTCTGTGCCATCTTGTCTGTTCTTAAGGGTTTGTTTTTATTGCAAACAGACAGCTGTGGCTTGTCCCTTCCATCTTGTTTACGATGCTGCAGGAACACCTGTGGAACAACAGGTCCCTGCAGAAATCCTTGACTTCCGTTCAGATGGCTTGAGACTAAGCCAGCCGGCTGGGCAACCCCGTCTGCTGAGGATTCCAGGTTCCTCTGCCCAGGGAGACCTGAAGAATCACTCACCAGATAATCCCAGACACATGAGTGTCCCCACACCTATGTGCACGTTATGTTAACAATGCGTACACCTTCATTCAAACATGTGCAAAGGACCTACGCTGTGTGTGCTCTCTGGCCCTCCAGTCTGTGCTGACTGACTTGTGGTTCAGCCCAGCTTCTCATTGCAAAGGCTGCTTTCATTGCCTGACCTGTATCCACTTAGCTATAGAACTCACTGCACTGAGAACCCACAGCCCTGACCCATGAGTGAGGGCCATGAGGCTTATGAGGATTGCCTTATTGATTCTCCCGGTTTCAGGCAAAGTGGCTCATGACCTGGTGTGAAACAGACCCATGTCACCAGGGTGAATTCTATGCCTAGGCGCAGAGCGAAGGGGAAATGCTTGCACAGAGCCCAGGCTTGGGGGACGTTCTCTGCTCTCAGCCAAGTTCTGTACACCTTCTTAGAATTCTGCGGCTCCAGCCACACCATTATAGATCGCTTGCCTAGCACTTACTTTATTTCATTAGCACAGATGATGGGAGAGCAGTGACACAACTTGTAACTTTGTGCAACAACTGCCTCTTTGTCTTAACCTTATGTTTTCATGCCACAGCTTTTGCTGTGTAACAAACCACCCCCAAAACTCAGCAGCTTAAAAACAGCCACTATTTAGTTAGCTCACGACTCTGTGGGTGGGCTGAGTGGTTCAGGCAGCCTCAGCTAATCATTGCGAGGCTCACTCAGGCATCCAGGATCAGCCGGTGAGTGGGCTGGTGGCTGGAAGAACTCAGATGCCCTCAGTCATACAACAGGGAGCTGGCAGGCCATTGGCCAGGGTGACAAGGGTGATGGGGCCATATACCTCTCACTAAGCAACAGCCTAACCCTGGCTTCTCCACATGGTGACCACAATAAGAGAGTGAAATAGAAGGTGCACATGCTTTTCAAGTCTGCCTGTGGTATGTTTTCAACTGCCCCATTGGCTAAAGCAGGTCCCAAGGCCAAGCTCAGAGTCGGTGTGGGAGCCTGATGATGCTAAGAGCCTGGAGAGCTTAGACACCGGCAGGAGGGATAATTTGCCTCTAGTTTTGCAATCCACCACCGGATTTTTTTTTAAAAAAAAATGTCTTATTCATTTTCTAGCCTCTTCCATGGAATGTTTCCATCATTTATCTTCAGTGTTTAGTGTTTAAAAATGAGGAAGAAGTTCACTTTTGTTTCCCTCATTAATTCGCAAGTATTTAGAATGTATCTTTAAATTGCATTTGGGTTAAATTTTCTGCCTAAGATTTTCCTTTTTTTCTACTTCTACTATATTGGGGTCATGGAATTGAAATTAGTCCTATTCTTTGGGATTTTTAAAGCCATGTGCGTGGGTGTCTGGGTGTGGAATTCTCATTATCCCATGGATATTTGAAGACTGTTTAGTTTTGTTGTTTGATGTAACTATATAGATGCAGATATATGTAGATTTAGATTTAGATAAAGAATCAACCTTTTCTGCAACGTTTTTTAATTTTCTCTATGTTTATTATCTGCCTGATCTGTTACATTCTGAGAGGAGAATGTCACATTATTGTCACGTAGTTTTTGTTTGTTGTTGTTATCGTTTTTTGAGATGGAGCCTGTCACCCAGGCTGGAGTACAGTGCCGTCATCTTGGCTCACTGCAACCTCGGCCTCCTGGGTTCAAGTGATTCTCCTGCCTCAACCTCCTGAGTAGCTGGGGTTACAGGTGTCCACTACCATGCCAGGCTAATTTTTTTGTATTTTTAGTAGTGACAGAGTATCGCCATGTTTGTCAGGCTGGTCTCGAACTCCTGATCTCAGGTGATTCACCCACCTTGTCTTCCCAAAGTGCTAGGATTACAGGCTTGAGCCACCATGCCCGGCCTGTCATGTAGTTTTACTTGATATATTTTTGTGCCACATTGCAAAAGGAATTAAGAATTCATTAATTATATAAGAACTATGTGATTCTCATATGTTCTTGGTTAAGTAAATATTTTATCAGTATAAAACAATTGGCAGGGCACAGTGGCTCACGCATATAATCCCAGTTCTTTGGGAGGCCAAGACGGGAAGATCAATTAAGCCTAGGAGTTGGAGACCAGCCTGAGCTACATAGTGGGACCCCACCCTGACAAAGAATTAACAAATTAGCCAGGTGTAGTAGAGCATGCCTGTAGTCCTACCTACTTGGGAGGCTGAGACAGGAGGATAGCTTCAGCCCAAGAGTTCACGGTTACAGTCAGCTATAAACAAACCACTATATTCCAAGCCTGGGCAATAGAGAAATACCTTCTTAAAAATAATAATTAAAAACTCACTTTATCTTCCTTATTGTTGGTTTCACAGAATTTCCTACCATACTGTAATGGGGCAAAAATTAATAAAACCACACTAGTGAGCATGCTCATTAACTAACTCATTCATATGGTGAGTAGAATTATAAATTGTGCTCTTCTTGGAGGGAAATATGCTAACATATTTTGAAATTATAAAAATGCTGATCTTGGCCTGGGGTGGTGGCTCATGCCAGTAATCGCAGCACTTTGGGAGGGTGAGGCAGGAAGATCACTTGAGCCCAGGAGTTCGAGACCAGCCTGGGAAACACAGTAAGATTCCCCCATCTCTATAATCAAGATAAATAAATAAACAAATAAATAAATAAATAATAAAAATGCTCATCTCATTCAAAAATTGCAATGTTTATTGAGATGATTATAGATTCACATTTAGTTGGAAGGAATAATACAGAATGATCATAGATCATATGTACTCTTTTCCTAGTCTCCCCCAATGATAGCATCTTAAAAACTACAGTATAATTTCACAACCTGATACTGACAATGATACATCTCAGCACCCTCATTCAGATGTCTCCAGTTTTACTTATGCTCATTGGTGTGTGTGTGTGTGTGTGTGTGTGTGTGTAGTTCTGTACAACTTAATCCCATGTGTAGGTTCATGTATTAATATTTACCACCACAGTCAAGATACAGAACACCACTTGGTGAAAACACTATCCTTCATCCATTGAATGGATTTTAAGCCGTTGTAAAAAAATATGGAGCACTTCATGAATTTGCATATTATCTTTGCGTAGAGGCCGTGCTAATCTTCTTTGTATTATTCCAAACTTTTATTATATGCACTACCAAACTGAGGCCTGCTCCTACCTTTTGACTTACCAATGCCACTTATGTAAATAAGTTTCTGAAGATAAGTTATGTTCTGCAGGCTATTTAATGCAATAATACTTATAACAGCAAATAAGAGGAAGGAGGCATGTCCAAAAATAGTAGATAGAAAAAATGTATTTGTTAACTATTGCTGTGTAACAAATTATTCCAAAGTGTAATGACTCACTAAAACAGTATTTATTATATCACCATGTGTGTCATATCTGGGTGTGGCTCGTCTGGGACCTCTAAATGGGGGTCTCTCACAAGACTGCTCTCAGGTGGCAGCTGAGGCTGGGGTTTCCTCTGAAGGTTCAACTGAAGAAGAATCTACGTCCAAAAAGAAGCTCATTTATATAGTTGTTGGTAGGATTCAATTCCAAGGGTCTCAGTTCCTCTCTGGCTGTTTTAAGAGTCTTTGCTCTTAAAACATTTATTGCTATGTGGGCCTCTCCATATTGCAGCTTACATCATCATAACGAGCAAGACAAGAGAGTGCAAGAGACTGCTACCAGTGTTTCATAATCTAATCATAGAAGTGCTTTCCCATTCATTTTTCTGCGTTCTACTCTTTAAAAGCAAGTTGCTAGGTCCAGCCCACATTCAAGAGAAAGGGATTCCATACGAGTGGGAATACCAGGAGGTGAGATTTGGGGGATCTATGTCAGAAGCTTCTTATTATAATAAGTAAATTATTACACATTCATACTATTATGTACTATGCAAACATTGAATTTTCTACAGTAATTACATTGGGTATAGGGCATGTTGTCATAAGAAATGAAAAGAGCTTCTGTAACTTGGAACTCAATATCAAGTATTCTAAAATATGTGAAACATAAATCCCAAAAGAAGATGAGGAAAATAGTGTACAGATAAAAGTCTTTGAGGAAATAATGACTGAAAATATCTCAAATTAAGTCAAAAAATATAAAACTTCAGATCCAAGAGCTTAATGATCCTCCAGGAGGATAAAATCAAAGTAAATCACACCAAGGAACATCATATTCTAACTGCTGGAAATTCGTGATAAAGAGGAAAAACATTAAACAAACCAGAGTGCTATGGTTTGGTTGCCTGTTTCCTCCAAACCTCATGTTGACATTTAATTCACAGCATTGGAGGTGGGGCTAATGGGAAGTGTTTGGGTCATGGGAGAAAATTCCTCATGAATTGATTAGTGCCCTGTCTCAAGGTGAGAGAATTCCACCTCTAATAGCTCCTTAGAGAACTGGTTGTTAAAAAGAGCCCAGCACCTCCCCTATCCCTTGCTTCCCCTCTCCCCACATGATCTTGGCTCCCCTCTGCCTTCTGCCAGAAATGGAAGCAGCCTGAGGCCCTCATCAGATACAGATGCCCAATCTTGAACTTTCCAGCCACCAGAAGCATGAGCCAAATAAACCTCTTTTTTAAATAAATTACCCAGCATCAGGTATTCCTTTACAGCAACACAAAATGGGCTGAGACACAGAGGGGAAAAAGACTCTTACTTATAGAAAAATAAAGATAAGCATAATAACTTATCTCTCTTCAGAGATATTGTAAGCCAGAGAAAATGGAATAACACCTTTAAAATGCTGAAAGAAAATCCTGTCAACCTAGAAGCATACATCCAGTGAAAATGGAAAGAAATTCCCCTCAAAATGGAAAGAAAAATAAAGAATTTTTAGATGAACAAAAGTAACAGAATAATCACAAGTTGATCTGTTACACAGAAATGTTTAAGATACTTCTTCAGGCTGAAAGGAACTGATAGAAGATTGCAACGTGAAGGAATAAGTCTACATGAAGGAATAAAAGACCTAGAAATGGCAAATATATGGATTAAATATGAAACACTTTTTCTTCACTTCTTAATTCCTTAAACTACATTTGAATATTAGAAGAAAGAAAATAACATTACATGGTGGCATTTTAACATGTGAAAGTAAAATGTATGACGATCATAATAGAAAGAATGGGATGGTGATTATAGAAACTACATGAAGCTACTGAAACTAACAAAGAGATTTAGACAAAAACAAATAGAGGGGGAAAATAAAATGCTAGAAATTCTCAATCCAAATGTGGAAAAAATTAGCAATAAGCAAACAGAAAATAAATATAATGGTAGATTTAAAGCCAACCATGCCAATAATAATATAAAATGTTGTTAATATTACACTAAAAATATAAGACCAAGCAATGCCAATAATAATATGAAATGTTGTTAACGTTACACTAAAAATATAAAAACAAGCAATATGCTAAGTGTGTCTACAAGAAATACTCTTTAAATATAAAGAAGTAGGTAAGTTAAAAGTAAAAGGAGGTAAAAAGGCATGTAAACAACATGCATGAAAAGAAAATACAACTGTATTATAAGCAAAGTAAACTTTAAGACAAAGAATATTCATAAAGATAAAGGGAGATATTTTATACCAATAAAGTATCAATTAATCAAGAAGGCATAACAATCCTAAATGAGTCAACATATAAGCAGTTATTCAAAATACATTAGGCAAATTTAACAAAACTACTAGAAGAAACAGACAAATTTACAATCATAACTGAAGACTTTATTTTTGCTCCAATAGTTAATAAAACAAATAGACAAAACAACTGTAAGGAAAAAAGAATATCTGAATATTATCAAACAATTTAACCTATTGAGCTGTATATATCCAAGAAAACATACGTACTTTTTTCAAGTGCACTTGGAACATTCACCAAGACAGACCATCTGTTAAGAAATTAAAGAAGACACAATAAATGTTATGCATTGAAATTACATAGTATTTTCTCTATGATGAAATTAAATACAGTTAAAATAGAAGTTAACAAATACAAAATATGTTTTTTTAAAACACTACGGTGTTGGAAAGTTAAACAAAATCTTCCAAGTATGCCATGAATTTTAAAAAGTACAAGGTAAATTTTTAAATATTTTAAATGAAATAGTAATAAATTCATAGTATTTTCAAATTTATGAGATACATATAAGGTAGAACTCAAAGTAATTGTATACCTTTAATTGCTTATATTAGAAACACGGAAACATTTTAAAATAAAAAAATCTAATCTTTCAACCTAAAAAGAAGGACAAATTCAATAAAAATTTAATAGAAGTAAGGAAATAATAAAGATACCAAAGGTAATCAATAAAGTAGATTATTTCTTTGAAATGGTAATAAAACTAGCAAGACTGACCAAGGAAAAGCACAAACACATATTCAACACCAGAAATAAAATAGGAGACATTACTACAGATTCTACAGACATTAAAAGGCTAATACAGGGATACTATGCCAAGAAATTTGACAATTTGGATGAAATTTGACAATTTGGATTAAAATATATTAGAAATGCACAATTATTCAAGCATATCCAACAAAAAGAGAAAATATAATTAGTTTCATATATAGTAATGAAATTAAATTCACCAGTATAACCTTCTCACCATTAAAACCCTCTCGGATGACTTCACTGATAAGTTATCTTGTGTATTTATAGAATAAGTAATACAAATTATTCACAAACTCTTTCAGAGAGTAGAAGAGGAGAAAATATTTTCCATGTCATTTTATAGAGCCAGCAAAAGCCTTATACCAAAATTAGACTGTACAAGAAAAGAACACTGGGCCCGGCGTGGTGGCTCATGCCTGTAATCCTAGCACTTTGGGAGGCTGAAGTGGGCAGATCATGAGGTAGGAGATCGAGACCATCCTGGCTAACATGGTGAAACCCCATCTCTACTAAAAATACAATTAACTAGGTGTGGTGGCAGCACCTGTAGTCCCAGCTACTCCGGAGGCTGAGGCTGGAGAATTGCTTGAACCTGGGAGGCAGAGGTTGCAGTGAGCCGGGATTGCACCACTGCACTCCAGCCTGGGTGACAGAGCAAGACTCTGTAAAAACAAACAAACAAACAACAACAACAACAACAAAAACAAGAACAGTACAGATAAATATCCCTCATTAACATCGATGATAAAATTTTGTACTAAGTACTATAATATTTAATTTAACAACATATGAAAACAATAATACATCTCAAATAAATGAGATTATCCCCCAAATACGGGGCTGGTTTAACATTTTGGTGCACAATTCACCACATTAAAAAATGAAGCAGAAGTACTATAAGATTATCTCAGTAGACTCAGAAGAAAAACCTTTGGTAAAATTCAACACCACCACTTTTCAGCAAATAGAAGTAGTAGGAACCTTCCTAAATTTGGTCATGGGCTTCTGCAGAACTCACAACCAACAAAGTTACTTCAAGTTAGACAATTTATAGATTTTCAGCTAATCAGAAGAAAGGCAAGAATGTTTCCTCTCCTTGTACTGAAATTCCCAGTCATTTTTGTATATGAAGAAAATCCTAAGGAAATTACAAAGAGAACAATATTACCTGGACTAATACATGAATTTAGCAATGTCACAATATACACTCTAAATGATACAAATAAATTGTATTTCTATATAATAGCTATAAAAATTAGAGTATACAATTTAAAAACCATACTCAATAGACATAAAATACTTAGAGATAAATTTAGCAATAGATGTACAAGAAATTTACATGAAAAACAACATATAATCTCTAAGAGAAATTTTAAAATAGCTAAATAAAGATCTGTACCTACTTCATGAATTGAAATTCTCAATACTTCCAAGATGTCATTTCTTCCCAAATTGATCTATTGATTCAATTCTATGCCAAGCAAAATCCAACAAGCCTTTTTTAAAAAGAAATTGAAAAGCTGTTTCTACAATTTATGTAAAAATACATCTAGTAGAGCCAAAGCAATTTTTTAAAAGAAGAACAAAAGCTTTCAAGATTGTTTTATAAAGTAATAATAGAAAAGGTACTGTGGCTTCTGCATAAGGAGAGACAAAAAAAAAATCAATGAAACACAATAAAGAATCTAGAAATAAATTCAAATCTATAGGGTCAATAGATGTTTGACAAAGGCACTGAAGTAGTTCTTATTGCAATAATAGTCTTTTCAACAAAATATTCTGAAATATCTCAATATCTCTATGGAAAAAAATCTTTTACTCCTATCCTCCATCATGGACAATAATTAATTCAAAGTAAACGACAGACCTAAACCTAAAAGTTAAAACTACAAAGCTCCTAGAAGAAAACATAAGAGAGTATTTTCATGACTTCAAGGCAAGCAAAGATTTCTCAGGGAAAGGAAACCCAAAAGCATGTAACAGAAAAAAAAAATGAACTCCATCAGATTAAAAACGTCCACTTATCACAGGACATTGATAAATAAATGAATGGGATAGCCAAAGACAAGGAAAACGTCAAATGTGTCAAATGGCTTATATTTAGAATATAAAGAAATCCTACTCTACAATAAGACAGAGCAAAAGATTTAAACATGTATTTCACAAAGAAAGATACAGGAATGGCCAATTTCATCAGGGACATATATATTAAAACCCTGGTAAGACACCGCTTCAAACCTTAGAAGGGCTACAATTAAATGACACCATGTCAAAAGCTGACAATGAGGAGCACCTGGAATTCTCATGCACTGATGGTGGTAGAGTAAAATGGCGTAGCCATTTTAGACACTGCTAGGACGGTTTCTTATAGCATTACACATACACATCCCCCGTGACCCAGGATTGCATTCCTTGACGTTTATCTAGGAGAAATTAAACTATATGTCCCTCAAAATCTTGCACAACAATGTTAATAGAAGCAGCAAATATAACAAAAAAGGAAGCAACAATAGAACAGACAAATAAATTGTGGTATTTTCATACAATGTGTACCACTCAGTGATTAAAAAAAGATACTAATACATGCAAAATATGGAAGAATTTCAAAACCATCATTCTTACTAGAGAAGACAGACAAAATAATGCATACTATATGATTCCATTTATGTGACTTTTAAAACAGATACGATGAATCCATAATGATAAAAATCAGAACCATGGTTTTCTCTGAAAAGAGGGGCTGATAATGTACTGGGAAGGGACATGAAAGAACTTTCTGGAGTGTGGAAATGGACTATATCTTAATATGGATGTGTGTCACTGTAGGGTGCATATTTTTCAAAACTGATCAAACTGTATATTTAAGACCTATGCATTTCACTGTATGTTAATTATAGAGCAATACACATTTTAAAATCTTAACCGATAATCCTATCTCTTTTTGGCAAACTCCTGCTCATTAATTGCAGTCCTCAAAATGAACCCTTTCCCCCGGCCCCAAAAACTCATTTTGCAGCTGCTATCCTGCCAAGAGAATGAAATGGCAAACTCCCGTCTAATGTAGTTTCATATGCATTTTTTTCTTCAAACACATTCTCTTGCACCTGCAACACTGCACTATATAAAAAGAATAGATAAGAAAACCAGATGGAATCTCATCCAAATTTATTACTAAAGATAGTTCCCAAGTGAATGGCAGTACCACCTCTCCTTCATAGCCAGGCAGACATAGCAGTTCGAGCATCTCTTTCTGAGTAGTGTAAACACTTCTCCTGTTTGAAAGTTTATTAAGTCTTCATTAAATTTTGATATTGTCCTGGCTGCAAGTGCGAGCTGGTTCATACACTTGAAAGAGCAAATGCTCAAACTGTCCACTATATTTGGTCGGCAAAGGTCCATCCCATTTTTTCCTCCAGCCCAGTCAAAATTCTCTGGAGTCTCAAACTTACAGAACCCTAGACAGAGAAATCTCTAAGAAAGGGGTTATTATAAGCATCTCAAGAAACTCACTACCTTTAACATTGCAGCCATTTGCATCAGTAACATCAAGGTTTGAGTCTCTTCAAATTAAATTTTCCAGCCATGTTGATCAATTATTTTAAAAGACTGGAAAAATCTATTTCTAAAATCTTTTTTCAATGTTCCTGGGTACATGTGCAGGACTTGCAGGTTTGTTATATAGGTAAAACACGTGCCAGGGTGGTTTGTTACACCTATCAATCCATCACGCAGGTATTAAGCCCAGCATGCATTAGCTCTTTTCCCTAATCATCTCCCCCTGCCCCTGCCAACAGGCTCCAGTGTGTGTTGTTCCCCTCCCTGTGTCCACGTGATCTCATTGTTCAGCTCTCATTTAAGTGAGAACATGTAGTGTTTAGTTTTCTGTTCCTGCATCAGTTTGCTGAGGATGATGGCTTCCAGCTTCATCAATGTTTCTGCAAAGGACATGATCTCGTTCCTTTTATGACTGCATAGTATTCCATGGTGTATATATGCCACATTTTTTTAATCCAGTGTATCATTGATGGGCATTTGGGTTAATTCCATGTCTTTGCTATTGTGAATAGTGCTGCAATGCACACACACACAACCCCATTAAAATGTGGACAAAGGAAATAAACAAACACTTCTCAAAAGAAGACATACATGCAGCCAGCAAACATGCAAAAAAAAAAAAAAAAACTCAACATCACTGATCATTAGAGAAATGCAAATCAAAACCACAATGAGATACCATCTCATGCCAGTCAGAACAATGATAATTAAAAAGTCAAGAAACAACGGATGCTGGTGAGGTGGCGGAGAAGTGGGAACGCTTTTACACTGCTGGTGAGAATGTAAATTAGTTGATTTCTAAATTTTTAAGCAGGATAAGTAAATTGCAACCAATAATGTTCAGCTTCTGGTGGAATTCTCAGAAAATTCCATTCCTTATTCTCCAAAGAAAAACATGTTGGCAGCCCCCATCAATCCACCTTAGTAGATCCAGAAGTCCTAGCACCTCCAAACTCTAATACTAGTTGAATGCAAATTATTAATTTCATAGTAAAACCAATATGAAGATGATAATAAAAAGAAATCATTATGTTCTCTCAGATACATTCTTTCCATGCTTACAACTAATACCTGTTTCCTGAGAATCTGTTAGCTTGCATCAATTCTCGCTACTTTGGAATGAATTAGGGCCCAGTGCATTGGGATTGGCGAAAAAGAGAATTCCTGAAGACTGGCAAGTGCACTCCTGCTACCTCCTTCTTGAAACCACTCCAACCCCAGCTCTTTCTCTGATTGGGTTAGGGAGACTAGGTCTGATCTGACATGGGATGTCATGATGTGATGGGAGTCAGGAAATCTGTCTCAACTCTGCCACTGTGTAACCATGGGTAAGCCCTTTGTTTTCACTCCCCCACATTGCCTTATCTGACAGTCTCTCATTTGGCTTGGCTAAGAATTATAGGAGTCATTTTGTGTAAAGATTCCTGAAAATATAAACCAATCATGGGGACTCTCCTGAACATTCCACCATCAAACTTTCAAACATACTGCATCTGTTCCCATCTTCCCTTTTTCCTTCCTGTTGCAGTGAGCAGCTCTTCTTGCACCTAAGGCCAACTAATCCACCTACACTTCTACACTTGGGATCTCAGCCTCTTCTGTCTTCTAAGACAGTGGTTCTTTTTTTTTTTTCTTTTTGAGATGGAGTCTCGCTCTGTCTCCCAGGCTGGAGTGCAGTGGTGCGATCTTGGCTCACTGCAAGCTCCACTCCCAGGTTCACACCTTTCTCCTGCCTCAGCCTCCCAAGTAGCTGGGAATACAGGCACCCGCCACCATACCCAGCTAGTTTCTTGTATTTTTAGTAGAGATGGGGTTTCACCGTGTTAGCCAGGATGGTCTCCATCTCCTGACCTCGTGATCCACCTGCCTCGACCTCCCAAAGTGCTGGGATTACAAGCGTGAGCCACCAGGCTTGGTCAAGACAGTGGTTCTTAATCCTGGCTGCACGTTAATCACCTAATGAGCTTCTATTGAACACACACACACACACACACACACACCCCCCATGCCCCAACCTTCCTCCAGAAAGGAACTGTGGGGGATAGGAATAGAAGCTTGGACATCAACACTTTTTCAAAGTTCTCCAGGAAATTTGAATGCACAACCAGAATTGAGAAACTCTAATCTAGAAAAATTGTGCAATCCATTATTGTTTCTGCGGGCACTGGTTCCTTCCCACCATGCATTTAAACACAACTAAGTCCCCTACTACAAAAGTCCCTCCCTAAATCCCTCCACCCCTCTCTAACTATCGCCCAACTCTCTCCTCACGATATATTGCCATTTGTACTTGTTTCATTCGATTTTCTTAAACCTTAAACCTGTTGTCATTTTTGTCACCTACTTCTTTCTCACTTCCATAAAATCCATAAACTCTATCCAAGATATTTCTTGAATATACTCCTTTTTCTCCACTTTCATTGCCTTCTCTCCAGTTCAAACCATCAACTTCTCTCCATGATTTGCTGTAGCTAGTGGCCTCCATCTAGGTTTTCCTCTATCCACTTGGTCTGAACCACATCCTCACGCATACATCACAGAGCACCAGAGAAATTTTAGAGTGGCACAACCCACATCATGAGTTTCTTTCATACTTCAACTCTTGCAGTGCTTCTGTACATTCAAAGACGTCATTAAAAAGTGAATAGATAAGCCATAGACTGGAAGAATATATTACAACAACAACACGCACACACACAAAACACAGTACACACCCACAAAACACAACACATGCAACACACACACACACACATATATATTTGTATCTGGATACAAATAATTAGGTCCAGAATATTTGAATAGTGTTTAGAAATTCAAAAAGAGAAAGCAATCAGACCAATAGAAAAAAATGCAAAGCAGCCATTTACAAAAATGGCCTGGTATTAATCAGAGAAATGCAGTTTGAAAGTATAACAACACACCAATTCCCTCCTCCAAAATGGGATGATATTAGAAAGTCTGGCGATATCAAGCATTGACAATAGGAATTAAAATAGGCTGCTGGAGATTATACAAACAGATACAACCACTCTGCAGAACAATTAATTTTAAAAACATGCATACCCTGTAACCTAACATTTCTACTCCTAGTTTTCAACTAAGAAAAATGTTTACATACATATATAAATATGTAGCTATGAGAAGGTTTACGGCAGCATGGTTTATAGTAGCAAAGATAAAAAGAAATGTTACAGAGTCATCAAAGGAGAATAACAATTCCTGCAATGGAATACTATGCAGCAGTGAAAATGCATGGGTCACAGAAAAGGAAATCATTGAGAATGAATATAATAAACATGACGTAGAGCAGGTGCAAGTGACAGAATATATCAGACAGTGTGATCATTTCATAAAGGCTAAAGGAAATAAAAATACTGTATTTGCCTAGAGATGTGTACATATTATCATAGCTTTCACTAAAAGGAGTGTGAAGTTAGGACTTGAATGATCTGTAGATCATTTATTTGGGAGGGGATCCCAGAAAATAATTGTAGAGGAGAGGGAAGCAACAGAGAAGGGAAGGCAGCCAATAAGAAGTGTGTTACTTAGCCAGCTAGTCACTGGCAGTTATTCCTGCAGGGAAATTCTATGCCCTGGGATAGCTCATCAGAGTCAGGAGAGACCTGGGGTATTTATACACCAACTCCTGTCCATCTGTTTCTGAGAGCTGCAGAGGAGGAAGAATTAATCCCCAACACTTCTAGTCTCACTCAATGGTGGCCAAGTAGCCTCTGGTGGCCAAGGAAAACCTTCAGGCAAAACAACAATGACAATAAATTGTTAGTTGATCCTTAATGCACTAAAATGAATAAGGTGAGGAAATGTGGCTGGAACTCTTGACAGTGGCTGCCATATGAGCTAAGAGCATACAAACAAGCAGAAGAATGAGAATGCCATATCCAGAATAGATTAATTTTGAGAGATAAGAAGGGGGATTAACCAAGGAGAGATACATCAATGTAAGTACTTTTATTATTTTTTTTTATTTCTTAGACTTTTAGGTGGGTATCTGTAGGAAACAGCCTGCAGCCTGGATTGAGTAAACGGAGAGGCTGTTTGCAAAGGTGAGGTCAGGGTATTGGGAGACCACAGGGATATTGGGGGTTTAAACACTGACTGGGCACAAGGGGAAAGGGCAGAGAGAAGTTGCAGAAACCCAGAACCAGAAGGAACCTGGATGAAAGGAGGGAGCCGGGGCGTAAATACCGCTTCACTTTTCTTGCATCCTCCAATCTCCTTTACTCACACCCAGCAGGAAGCCAGAGGTGGCCAGAGGAGTCATCCTTCCAGGCACAGAGTGGGTGGGGAGGGTGGAGAGTTGACCTGGAGGCAAAGAGAAGCTGTTGAGCACAGTTGGTGTTAGCTGCTATTTTTATACATATTTTTGAATACCTTCAATATAACTGAAAACATTTAAGAAATATCTCCCTAATGGCATTAGATTGCCTTGGTGTTATATTGCTTCAGTGTTACAACACCAAAACCTAATATGGCCATCTGGTCCACCTCCCACCCCATTCTCCAGCCCCTGCTAGGGCCACCTCCATCGTGTACTTTTGTCACTTCCCTCCTTGTGGCCCTGCAATCCTCCATCCTTTCCTGTCCTCGGGGTCTCCACAGATGCAGCTCCTCTGGCATTAAATACTTTTCTCACCTCGCCTTTGCTCAGCCAACCCTTATTTAACTCTTAGGCTCCAATTTAAATATTTCACTCCAAAGAAGATTTCCCTGACACCCCAGACCACAGAAGTCCATCTGGTGCGTACATTCCGTGTGTGTTAGTTATTCTCCCTGCTAATTACACTTTAACAGCTTATTTATGATATCATCAGCACCAGCACCACACGCTCAATAGCCATGATCTCTTTGGGTTCTGAGAAAACACAGACAAAATAAGAATCCTGACTTTATTCATCACATAGCCTCTGTCACCCCAATGGAGGCTGACCCTCTTTTCAAGGCTCACTGAGAGACAGAAAATGACAATGATTTTGGAAACCCCAGTATTAAACTATCTTCTCCAGGTTTCTCACCTCATCCTTACAACATGATGATGCTCATTTAATTCCAGGGCCTTAACTCCTTGTAAAACCATGCCTAACAGGCATGCACCAAAAATGCAGCATGGAACTTGGAAGGTCTCAAGTACCTAAGACAAAGCTTACCTATCAGGGAATCTGGATTTCCATCAGAATGTGGTGTCGTGTGGCATGTCTCTGGAATTCTAGAAGGAATACATTGGGATACAAACCAAACAGAACAAACTATAAAGCCACAGCGCGAACGTCTAGTCATTCATGCTGCTCTTCCTGGAGGAAGTCATGTGTGAGAAAGCAGGAGAGAAAAGTTTGCCACCCTTAACTGCAATTCTGTCTGAATAGCATGCATCGGTGTGGATAATATTGGGTCTCTGAGGACCAGGCTTCTGCAACTTTAGCCAATCCACATATTCAAGTAATTTGGAACCTGCCTCTTCACTAAGAGGGTAGCAGATTTATATCCACATCCCTAGAGCCCAGCAACAGTGCCTGATTCACAATTGGTGGTCAACTGACTTTCTTTAATACACAGTCTGCACTCAGGCACCTGCCCACAGCGAGGTGTCAGTTGAACAGAAGACAGAATCCAGGCACAGGGATGAAAGCAACCTAAGGTCAGTAGCAAAGCACATTCTGTCAATGGTTATTGAGAGGTCTGAGGACACAATTGCAGCTTAAATTAAATGCAATGGTAGGAGAGGGGTGGCCAAGGGCAGAGTGATGGAACTGAGCCAGATGCTTCAAGGTAGCCAGGGCCGGGGTCCCTTATCCATAGCATCCTTAGAGACAAAGAACTTTGGAGCTGAGGAGATGGAGGGACCCAGGGCTGGGTGATGTTCTCTCAGGAGCTTCCTGGATTCCTCAAGACCCCAGCTCTTCCCCACGCTGGGAACACATGACAGGCATCAGAACACTGACCCCCAGGAGTCAGGGGCAACACAGGGAGGAAGAACTGGCTTATGAAACGGTGACTTCCTGTAAAAGTTACAAAGGCCAGCACCATGTCTCACGCCTGTAATCCCAGAATGGTGGGAGGCAAAGGCCAGAGGATCACTTGAGGCCAGGAGTTCAAGATCAGCCTGGGCAACACAGCGAGACCCCTGTCTCAACAAAATAATTAATTAGCCAGATGTGGTGTCACACACCTGTAGTCCCAACTACTTAGGAGGCTGAAGCAAGAGGATTGCTTGAGCTCAGGAGTTTGAGGCTGCAGTGAGCCATGATCGCACCACTGCATTCTTATTTATTTATTATAAATAAGTGAATAAATAAATAAATGTTACAAAAATAAATAAATGAATAAATGTTACAAATGCAATACCCAAACGAACATGAAATACCAAAAAGAAATACTAAACACCAAATAGAAATACAAAAATACCAAATACCAAAAGAACAATTAAATACCAAAAAGAACAATGAAGAAAGTGATAATTACCCTAAATGCTACTCCCTAAAGATAATTACTAACATTTTGGGTCTCCTGGCCACATTTCTATTTCTTAAAAGCATGGAGTGTGTGAGTGTGGGTGTGTGTGCTATGTGGAGAATGTGTGCGCATTGCACGTGCTATGTGTTGTGGGCCATACATTGTGTGTGTTGTATGTTAGCATTGCAGGAGATGGATGGCTTTGCGTTGTGTGTGTGCGGTGGATTTAAGTGTGTGTATAATGGGAGTGTGAGTATGCTGTGAATCTCTAATGTGTGTGTGCATGGTGTGTTTGTTGTGCACTTCATCTATAACGTGTTATTTGTCACATGTTCTGTGTGTGAGAATAAGTGCATGTCATGTGTGATATGTGTACAGTGTGTTTGTGTTTCGTGTCTATGCGCCATGTGTGTTGTGTACTCTTTTGTGCATATGCATTCTGTGTGTTGCGTGGGAGTGCATGAGAGGTGGGTATTGTTACAGATGTTGTTCTCTCTAGTGTGTGCTAGTGTGTGTATTCTGTGTGTGAGTGTGAGTTTGTGTGTGACTGAAGCCTTTGTGGGCAGCAGAGCAGGTCAATGGGAGTGACATCGAATCCATCCCAGAATTATCCCTCTTTATGGCAAATAATATAAAGGTCCAGGTGCCAAATTGACATATCCTTTCCTTTAAAAACTAAATTCTAAAAATTTAAAGAAAGACTATTTAAATAAAAATGTCAAGGAAATAATTGCATAGATGTTGTATGGAATAGGCGAAATTCTTTAGGAGGAGGTTTGAGAAACCCTAGTGCTCGAGGAATTTCAAATCCATCTCCATGATTCAATGATATAAATTCTGAATTTTTCTTTCTGAAATTTAAGATCTCTGATAGAAAATTACTATAACATTAGTGATGGGCCAGGTGCGGTGGCTCACGCCTGTAATCCCAGCACTTTGGGAGGCCGAGGCAGCTGGCTCACTTGAGTCCATGAGTTCAAAATGAGCTTGGCCAACATGGTGAAACCTTGTCTCTACTAAAAATACCAAAAAAAATTAGCCAGGTCTGGTGGGCACAAGCCTGTAGACCCAGCTACTGGGGAGGCTGAGGCAGGAGAATTGCTTGAACTCGGGAGGTAGAGGTTGCAGTGAGCTGAGATTACACCACTGCACTCCAGCCTGAGACAGACTGAGACTCTTTCTCAAAAAATCATAATAATAATAATAAGCAAATGAATAAAAAAGACAGAATTGGAGAAGCCAAGCATTCCCCGTCCTCTGCCGCACTAAGTCCACAACTGGGTCACCAGGTCACCTCTAGTCAGGCAGGAGCCCTTGTGGCCACAGCTGGAGAAACAGTGGAGCCCAGGCTATTGTCTGGAGCAAATCGCAGACACAGGCCTGGGAAAGGACGTAACTAGAACCAAATCCATGGCCACAGAAATAGGAATATCATTAAATATATAAAGAAACATATAACATATAAATAGAGGCATCAACATATATGTAAATAAAAATTAGAATAGAAATGTTTATAGGTACAACAGTCTAGGGCTGTGTGCCATTCTGTAGCAGTGTTTTTCTACATAGGAGGAAAGCAAACATATATACATATACATGAACCTTTACATAGACATGTATATGTGTATATATAACATATATATTCATATTTATTTAAATAGCTATTATGTTAATTATTTATAGGTATATATAAATACCTATACATCTAGAAATAACATACATACATATAAATGTCTACCTGAGATGTACACACAGGTATATGTGATGTTATGCCAGCATGTGCCAACTTCACACCTGGCAAGGCCACTCTGCTCAATAGTGTTTCTTGAGAGGGCAGGGTTGGCCAGCCTCTCCCTGGGGGAAAGGCCCACCTTCCCTTGTTCTGGTGTCTTCCAAGTTCCTCCACCTTTGCATGCAGAGTGAACAGATGGTCCTGGTCTGCAGGCAAGAGCCATCGCTGGCCTGAACCCCGGTGTAAACATGAGGTGGAGCCACCATGACTGAGCGTCCACCAACAACCAAGTGGGCAACGACACGCAGTGGCAACGCCCTCCCGCACCCTCCCCAGACTTCTGCGAGGGTCAACGTCAAGACTCTGCACCAAACATTTTATGCTGTGTCTGGAAGTTGGCAGGTTGCTTTTATTTACAACCCTGGGCAAACCTGTGAAGGAGACATAATCATTTTCCCAAACCAAGGGTGAGGTGTGTATCTCAGGAGAGCTAAGTTGGTGGCCTCCTCCACAGAAGACTTCACATAGGTCCACCTTTGAGTTTTGGGTGCTGTCATTAACTGGGTAAGTCTCTTCCCTAGCGTCACATGGTTATTAGTGGGTAGAGTTGGCATTAACCCTGGTCTGATCCCAAAACTCTCATGCCTTCTGCTGTAGCAAGACTGCCTGGAGTGAGTGTGGTCCCTGGATGCCACCCCCAACCCACCTTCCCCATTGCCAGGCAGCCTTCATCCCCTGACAATCCCTCCACCCAACAGAGCCCCTGCTCCACAAAGACACAAGGTGTCTCCCAAGCACTCCCTCTGGGGAGCTCAGCGCTGGCCTCACCTTTCCAGACATGGAGCAATTTCTCTCTGAGACAGGCAAGGAACATAATGAATGAACAAGACCTTAAGGAAAAAAGAGAGCAAACCATATTTTTCTTTCTTTTGAGATAAAAATAATATGCCTGCACATCAGATCTCCTGTGACAGAACTAATGTCCAGGAGCAAAATCAGAAAAAGCATCCTCCTCTTGCTAATGTGAACATAACAACGGGCTCCTCTGACGACCACAGCGCCACAAAAGTCCCTGTCAAGCCATAGTCTGCAATGAGACCTATGAGAGTTCAAGAGGAAAGTCCTTTGCTTCACTTTATCCCTATTCGCTAAGTACAGCCAGAAAATAACCGTAAAAATTAACCTAAAGCTTAATGGCTTATGTAAGAATGCCTTAATAAAAATATGTTGGCAAGGTTATTGAACTATACAATTAAACCCCTCCCACTCGATACTTTTCAGTCTAATTTCTGTCTAAAGCTTATTCAGCAAACCCAAATGCCAATGCTCTCCTTCAATTTCCACTTCTTTGAACCTGCTAATTTACGAATAAGAAAGGATTTATTTGTGTTATTAGCCACATGTAACCTCTTGTTGAAAAAGTACTTTTAAATACTGAAATCCTGAGATGCGTCGAGATTCACCAAATATCTGAAGGATGACTTTGATTTTTTTTTTTTCTTCCACAAGCTGTGTTTGATTTACATCAATTAGGCCCTCCACATAAGGTATCATATAACAGGAAGGCTAATAACCCAGAAATAACCTCATTAAAAGAGACAGCATATCGGTCTAAACAGAATGAACTCTAAGCAGAAAAATTAGTGACCTGGAAAGTAGCAGGGAGAGGTAATGGCAGTACCAAGAAAAAATACATCCCCGTTAGCAAGTCAAAGGAGAAATCACCAGCAATAAAGTAAGAATACAATAGAGGCAGAAGCAGAACATTTTTGTAATGTTTTTAATCTGTTCAAATCCTGGAACATGCAATTTATTTTTCGCCTGGTCAAAAATAGTCTCTGAAATCATGCATGTATTCCTTGCAGACTCAGGCACAAAAAAGGGACCCTCCAGCCAGCCTGTGCCTAGGTGGGAGGCGTTGACTGTGTCTCTAAGGTCAGATGGTTTCCAGGGCTCTGAATTTTCCCACCATCGTGAACACTTTCTCAGATGGGTGAGCCCCTCTTGGACTGCCACCCACCTGATGCCAGCTTATACCAGGACTTTTTCTCCTTGGCATAAAGATACAGCCCGTTCTATCTTATGGCACAGCCCATCAGAAACACAAAGCTCCCCTTCTGCGACTCCCTGTTGACTCCCATTGCCCCCCTCCTACCCAATTCCCATTTTATGGGCATTTTGTAAATGCATGATTTGCCAAGAAATGACTGTTTCTATGAAGCCTCATGCATGTGGTGTCTTTTTTTTTTTTTAAAAAAAAGAACAGGAAAGTGGTCACATCAGAGGAAAGTCATTTCTAATGGTAAGATGCAGCAGAAAGAGGAAATATAGGTGCTGCCCCCAGCTCCCAGGACCTGAAGGGTCTGGCACATCGTGGGAGATCCCGGAAGACCGTATTCAAATGCTGCTCAGCTCCTGAGTCAACAGAGTGGTGCTTAATTGAAGAAATAGAGATAAGCTTTAAATGTGTATAAGTGTTTTTCTAGAGCACGTTAAGACAGGGATTGTAGTGAAGTCTCTGAGAACCTCCTGATTTGCTCTTATTTGAATTTCCCATGGGCTGTTCCTGGGCAGGTCAAGCCAGCAGATAAAATTCACTTCTCCAGGGACCCTGGCTTTTGAGGAATTCCCCAGCAGCAGGACACACGGGAGCCCAAGACCTTGCACAACCCCAGAAAAGGATGAGAAAGTGGGAGGCCAGAGCCTAGGAGACCTGGGGAAGAGGCTAAGGCCTCAGTCTCAAATGACCAATGCTGGGGCCACCTCCAGGGCTTTGGGGCTCGGGGCCTCTTCCAGTCATGCAATCTGCATCGTTCGTCTCCTGTCCCATTCCTACTTGGAGTTCAGAGTATCAGGATCTGAGCCAGAAATCTTGATACTACCTTGAGGCCTGAAGGGAGACTCACGATTGTACAAAGAAGCCTGGCAGGATATCTGGTACTTCCTGCAGCCCATCTCCCTGCCACTCCTCTGACCTCCATGAAATCACACCTTCAGATGGACAGGTGACCGTGAGACTATGTGGCTTGGACCACTAGGTCAACACACTGCTCCTGGTTTTCAGCTGACACTCCCTTTCTTTCTCCAGTGAACCCTCTGATCCAGCACCTCGCCTCCCCTTGGGAGCCAAGCTCACGCTCACCTGCATGCCTTTGCCCTTATGCCCTTTCCCAGCCCCACCATCGCCCTCAGCAGCCTCCTTCCTCTCCTCCTAGCCTAACCCACACAACTCTCAAGTCCAAGATCATTTCCCAGCACCCCAGAAATCCTTCTCAATGCTGTCTGTCACTTCCAGAATCACCTCCTGGCCTAACTCTAGAATCATGCGATCCCTCCGTTTTTGTTTGGTTCGATCCCTTAACTATTCTGAAAAGATGATGAAAACAAATGCTGCTTCCTTAGGACAGGGACCATAGACACGGGTTCTTGCATGGCCTGGGCTGACAGTTCAGAAAAGGGGATTTGGAGGGGACACCGGCCAATGAAGGGGATTAAGGGGACAGCTATTGCCATGTGGCTAGGTCAGACCAACACTGCCAAATGAAATGTTCTCTTTTACCAAAAAAAAAAAAAAAAAAAAAAAAAGTTAAAAATTATAATTTTTATGTGAAATCTTCTGGGGTTGGTGAAGGAAATAATGTGGTCCATTTCCAAGCCAAAGTGCCTTAAGCAGGCTTTGGTCAGCAAACTACAGAAGTAACAGGATATACTCGGCCCCTGCTTGGATAGCCGATGCCTGCTTGTCAGCCTCCCGCTTCCTCCCACTTTAGTTGCCTTCACCTGAGCCAAAAGTGTAGTCTAAGATGGAAGTTTACTAGCTTGCAAAAGAGCTCATTTTGTCTGTTCTTATCAGCCTGCCCAGCTACTTAGATCATAAGTCAAATACTTAAAGAGCCCCTAAGCTAACTAGGA
This sequence comes from Macaca mulatta, assembly GCF_049350105.2. NCBI lineage: Eukaryota > Metazoa > Chordata > Mammalia > Primates > Cercopithecidae > Macaca > Macaca mulatta. The sequence continues at coordinate 43,092,704 of NC_133424.1, forward strand.
TTGCAATGCATTGTGAGCTGCAACAAAATGCAGCAAGACAACCCAAAAAAAAAAAATAAATAAAACACCGACAGCCTCTACCCAATAATCAATAGGCAACATCCGGGAAGATTGTGACCCCACAGTACTCAGCCTATGAGGAACTGGGGGAGGGACCTGCGCCCTAGGAGATAAATTGCTTATTGAAATGTGCTGGGTGTGCCTGTCTATCAAAAACACTCAATCTTGCAAGACCGTCATTAAAAGTCTCACTTTCGCTGTTCTCCGGGTCTCTGAGTCCATTCTTTGGGTTTGGATGGGTGAGTTTCTCACATTGGCAACCTATGCTACAGCAGTTTTAAGCATGAGTTAGCCAGGCAGAGCCTATTGGTGGCCATCCCAGTGCGTGGCCTGGAGGCTGCATGCTCCCTCTCAGGTGATGGGAAGTGGTTTCCCAGGGCCCTTTCTTTCTCCAATAAACCCACTGATCCAGCACCTCACCTCACCCAGGGAGCCAAGCTCATGTCCCAGTAGGTTTCTCTGGCCTGTTGCATCTTCCCACACTCTGGGCTGCTGCTAGGTGCCCACCTCTCCTGTAGCCCACCTGACTGCAGCCCAGGCGTGGGAAGATGGAAGGGGCCAGAGAAAAGCTGGGCATCTCCCACCTCATGCTCCATAATGAGACAAGGCTTCCTCCCTGGGTTTCCTCCTGCAGCAGGTGGGGCCATCCCAGCTTTTCTTACAGCATCATTAAGGCAAAAAAAAAAAAAAAAAAAAAAACCCTAAAGTGTTTCATGCAACTCCGTGAGGGTTGCCAGAGAGCTAAGAGCTTCTTAAGCAGCTTCCTTCCAAGCCATTTGGGCCCCTTCTATAAATAAAGCTTTAGACAATTTTGCAAAAGGATATTTATCTACCTGATAGATCATAACAGCTCCTGTGGTGTCTTTAGCCCTGTTGGGTCATCTTTGAGCACTTAGCTCCCTCTCACGTAGTTAGGCCTCTTTTTGGACAGCAAAAGAAAAAATATATATAGAGTTGAGCTCCTTGGAGGAGCAGGCATCTGACGTGGGGTGGTCCTCCTCGCCATGGGCTCACTCTGATCCAAGCCATTAACACAGAGGCGGCAGCAGATGCCAAGGGGAAATTATTAATAAGCGATGTCTGGAGGACTCCAAGCCAGCACAAACATTTCTAAAGTGGCAAAGGGAAGGGGCGGGCAGTGGGGGAGGAGAGAACCACCGTTGTGCTTTGTTCAGAAAAGCAGGACCAACAGGAAAACAGAAGAGAACAACCCGAGGAAGACGAATGATTACAAGGGAAGCAGTTCTTTCCCTCTCTGCGTTTCACCTGCTTCGATTTTGAGCCCAGGTATCCCTGCATGCTTTTCTTGCTTCAAATTGTGCAGAGGCAGGGCTTAGCTCAGGCATCCTCAGCACTGGCACTACTGATGTTTTGGGGTCAGACCGTTCTTGTCGGGGACTGACGTGGGTATCGTAGGATGGCTTTCCGCATCCCTGGCCTCTACCTGTATAATGCCAGGAGCAGCCTCCTCTCCTAGGGTGACAACTGCAGCATCTCCAGGCATTGACAAGTGGCTTCTGGGGAGAAGAATCACCCTTGGTTGAGAACTGCTGGAATTAGACATAGAGATAAAATTGAGAATCAGTGCAGAAAAAATATCAGAAATGTCAAGAAAAGACCAAGACAGAGGACCTCAGTTCCAGTCCCAGCTCTGCCACTTCCCAGGTGACCTTGATCGAATGACTTCCCATCTGGGTCTCAATTTTTTTTTTTCAGTTATAAAATGGGATGATACTTAACCATGCCAACCACGTAAGATATTGGTAAGAGTTGAAGCATTATTCGTGTCGTGTCCTTAGCACAACGCCTGATGCAGAATTTAAAAATCAAAAATCACCAATTATTTTTGTAACTATGTTTATCAGCGTATGCAAAATAGTCTCTCTCACAACCTACCACACATGGAGGGTTTCCAGTTCCTCTGACCAGTGCGCTTCCCTTCATCCCAAGAAGCCTTTGCTGTGTGGAGGCCGATTAGCAATTACCTCCCTGTCCTGCAACACTTAAAGCTATATTCCAGGAAGGCCTGATGCAGACACTTAAACTACTTGCATCAGTCATGGTTGGTTACAAGTTGGTTATAACTGGAACCGACACTCAAACAGAAGATGAGTGTCTCAGAATGCTGAGGGCAGCTCCAGATCCCAGAATCAAAAACGAAGGCCACGGAGTCAGGCTTAGCACAAGGCAGAGCCAGAGCAAATGTGTGCCCTTGACAGCAGGGACCAATCCATGCCACTGTCAGAGTATGATCTCTGGAATTAGTTAGTGCCAGTCTTTTTTTTTTTTTTTTTTTGTCTTTGTTCTCGTATCTCTCTGCTCAAGATTCAAAGTCCCAGGAGGCATCTGGGTGCAGTGGCTCACACTTGTAATCCCGGCACTTTGGGAACCCGAGATGGGAGGATCACTTGAGGCCAGGAGTTCAAGACCAGCCTAGGCAACATAGCAAGACTCCATCTCTACAAAAGATTAAAAAATTAGCCAGGCATGGTGACATGTGACAGCTACTCAGGAAGCTAAGGCAAGAGGGTTTCTTGAGCCCAGGCGTTTGAGGCTACAGTGAGCTATCTTTGCATCACTGGACTCCAGCCTGGATGACAGAGCAAGAGCCTGTCTCCAAAAACAAAAACAAAAAAAATCCCAGGAGAGAATGTGATTGACTACCTAGAGTCTCATGCTCAACCCTGACCTGGGTGACTAGCAGGCACTTTGACTGACAGGTCTTCTAAGCCCTACCTCATGGAGGAAGGGGAAGGGTCATTTATCATAGGAAATTGGAGTGCTGCTATCCCAAAAAAGAAACAGAACACGGAGGGCTGAGTGGGTAAAAGCAACACTCAATCACCACACTTCTGTACTTTAGAATGCACCCATTTGCTCTTTGCTGGGGCAATAGCTGTGTGTTACTTTAGCACAGAAAGCAGAAGCACTCCACCTGTTCAGTATTCACTTTACACTTCATCAGGAGTTCCCAAATAAGACTTCCAGCTTTTAGGCTGGTCTGACATCCCAATAAAAGGAGAAGGCCATAGTTAGAGAAAATGTGGATGATAAGGCTTTCGTTTCCTCCTGGCTGAGAAGGCCAGGGCACAGCGCGCTCTCCCCGGAAACGTGACCCAGCATCACTCCATCCTCCACACTCACAGACCTGTGCCCTGGTGCCCTCTCCAGCTCCCATTTCCTCACTTCACCCCAGAGGGACACAGCCTGGCTTCTCCACTCAGCCCTCTCCCAACCCCACACATGCTTGATTCTCGACTCCAAATATGAGTACCAACTTGATTACACCACACCTGGAAAGAAGGCCCTGGCACTAATTAATCTCCAGTCGCCTTCGCGACACAAGCCCACCATGGAGAGGAACAGGAGTGAACATGGCCTCCAGGCGGCTGCAGCTCCGCACTAAGCCAGGAGACACTGAGGGCTGCCAGGGTGGGAGCTATCGATTTGTCAATACGCGAAACACAACCGGAGAGTCATTTTTTCTGCTGAGGTTACCATTTATCCCGGAAGATGCTCTTGGCATGAAAGCGTGGCATGAAAGCTTCCCTTAGATGGCAGGATAAGGGAAATGTTAGACACACAGAGAGAGTAACTTGGCACTTGAGATTTATTAATATTTTAAATGTGGAAGGCATACATACCAGGGCTTACTCATTGCTTCTGGGGAAGGATCCAGGTAAACAAATCCACAGCATCGCTAAAAACAAAAACTCCACCTTTCCATCCTCTTCCTGCATGGGAAAATGAGGATGAATTAATTATTCAGATATAAGTAGTATCTTTAGGATAAAAGGATCAAACACCTCCACTGTTATATCTGGGGTTTCTCCATCATACCATCCTGGGAGAACAAATTGAAATTATAATTTTATTAATGACACTCAGAAGAGTGGATCAATTTTTCCATGAACTCAGAACTTGGCAATGAAGAGACCATACTGGATCATTTGAGGTCAGGAGTTCGACACCAGCCTGGCCAACATGATGAAACCACGTCCCTATTAAAAATACAAAAAAAAATTTAGCTGGGCATGGTGGCACCTGTCTGCAGTCTCAGCTACTCAGGAGGCTGGGGCAGGAGAATCACTTGAACCCAGAAGGCAGAGGTTGCCATGAGACAAGTCACTGCTCCAGCCTGGGTGACAGAGGGAGATGCCATCTCAAAAAAAAAAAAAAAAAAAAAAGTAAACTTGGGACAATCTGTTCCCCACCTAGGGCCTTTTCTACTTGGATGAATCTGAAAGAAAAATAAAAATGAAAATCAGAGGTTATTTTATGGGCAGATTCCAGCACCAGGATTCTCTGTGATTTGTTCAAAGAAACCTACTCCTTTCCACGTGTCCCTTACAAAAAGGGCTCTTCCTGCTTGGACCCCCTGCACTAGTCAATCCAGGTGACACAAACAGAAGTCGTTTAATGCTGTGGCTTCAGACTCCACCAGTTTCTTCAGTCTCCCGATGAACACTGAAAAGAAGAGTCATGAGAACTGAAAGAAGAGAGAAAAAAAAAATCCATCAAAACTTCATTTAGCCAAAGGAGTGAAAACTCAGGCACAAAATTGGTCAGATTAAAGGTGGCGGGCGCCTGTAGTCCCAGCTACTCAGGAGGCTGAGGCAGGAGAATGGCGTAAACCCAGGAGGCGGAGTTTGCAGTGAGCCGAGATCGCGCCACTGTACTCCAGCCTGGGCGACAGAGCGAGACTCCGTCTCAAAAAACAAAAAAACAAAACAAAACAAAACAAAGAATCAGTTTGCCTTGCCTTTTTTGGTTGTTGTTAGTTTGTTTTTAACTGACTTTTTAAAATCTGCCTTTAGCAGAACCATTAGATTCTGGCCTGGAGTGGTGGCTTACACGAGTAATCCTAGCACTTTGGGAGGCCAAGACAGAAGGATCACTTGAACCTAGGAGTTCGAGACCAGCCTAGACAAAATGGTGAAACCTCATCTCTGCAATAAAGATACATGCACAAGTATGTTCATTGCAGCACTATCCACAATAGCAAAGATAGGGAATCAATCCAAATGTCCATCAATGATAGACTGGATACAGAAAATGTGGTACATATACACCATGGAATACTATGCAGCCATAAAAAGGAACGAGATCATGTCCTTTGCAAGGGCATGGGCAGAGCTGAAAGCCATTATCCTCAGCAAACTAGCACAGAAACAGAAAACCAAACACCACATGTTTTTACTTATGAGTGGGAGTTGAACAATGAGAACACATGGACACAGGGAGGGGAACAACACACACTGGGGCCTGTTAGGGGAGCTGGAGGAGGGAGAGCATCAGGATAAATAGCTAATGCATGCTGGGCTTGATACCTAGGTGATGGGTTGATAGGTGCAGCAAACCACTGTGGCACACATTTACCTATGTAACAAACCTGCACTTCCTGCACATGTATCCTGGAACTTAAAATTAAATTAAATTTTAAAAGAATACAAAAAGTAACTGGGCATGGTGGTGTGCATCTGTAGTCCCAGCTACTGAGGAGGCTGAGGTGGGAGGATCACCTGAGCCTGGGGAGGTTAAAACTTCAATGAGCCCTGGTCATGCCACTGCACTCCAGCCTGGGTGACAGAGCAAGATCCTATTTCTCAAAAAAAAAAAAAGAAAAGAAAAGAAAGAAAGAAAAAAATTCTTACAAGCCTTCAAAGAGGATCTGCTGCCAGACTGTCAGCTAAAAGCAGGTGCCTTATTAAGGATAATAGGCTAAAGAGAACCTCTAACACTGTATTTCATAATTAGACTTTGCATTCTTTTCATACTATAGCAATTCATGTAAAGGATAAGACCTCAAAATAGTATACTTTCATTGTTCCCCTTTTTGGACTTTATGCTATGATTGTCATACATTTTATTTTTACCTAGATTATAAATGCTGGAGTCTATTACCACTTTTATTTAAACAGTCAATTATCTTTTAGAGAGAGTTAACTAATAAGAAAAATATCCTCTACATTTCCCCTTTTAGTTACAGTGGAGCTCTTCACTTTCTGTCTAGATCCACATATAATGGAAATATGGATCTCGACTTTGTATTTTAGACATACTTCCCAGACAGACTTTATAATTTGGCCTGGAGATGAGGCCTGGGTCACGGAGCCCCCCACCCCAGCTGTTTCTGTGCCCCAAAGCTCTCTCTGAGTGTGCTCCCATCTGCCGTAAAGCCCGGGTTGGAAAGGCGTCTTCTCAGAAGACTTCTCCAATCCTTTCCACACCCGTGCTCACCCTCCAGGCGTGGTGCTCCCTCTTGGTATCTGCCCACACTTTTGATGGGCCTCTGCCATTGCTGTTTTCATTGTCAATGCCACGTAGACACCTGCTTACCCCACTGGGCTGCCAGCTTCTGTGTACTGGAGCTCATGAGGTATCCATCTCCAATATCTGGCCCCGAAGGTGATTTTATTATTATTATTATTATTTATTTACTTATTTTTGAGAGGAGTCTCACTCTGTCACCCAGTCTGGAGTGCAATGACGCGATCTCAGCTCACCGCAACCTCTGCCTTCCTGGTTCAAGCGGTTCTCCTGCCTCAGCCTCCCGAGGAGCTGGGACTACAGGCCCCCACCACCACGCCCAACTAATTTTTGTGTTTTTAGTGGAGATGGAGTTTGCCCGTGTAGGCCAGGCTGGTCTTGAACTCCTGACCTCAGGTAATCCGCCTGCCTAGACCTTCCCAAGGTGTTGGGATTACAGGCATGAGCCACTGCGCCTGGCCATGAAGAAAGGTATTTTCAGGTTTGCTTTCTAAACAGGCTCTAGCAAATCACTCTCCATGGTTACTATAGGGCATATTTGCCTTTCTTCTTGAAACATCCTTTCCAAGTTTAGGGCATTCTTCTTAAGGAGATGCCAGAAACTCACTTTACCAACATTCCTTGCAGCTCGAGTGTGGACCTGTGACCTACATCCTGTATTCAGGCACCACAAAACTTCACTCTAAGGAGGCAAAGTCACAGCCCTGCAGAGTCTAATCTGGTGGGCTGACTGCGGATACTTCCCGCTTCCAAACACAGTGGTGGCACTCATGCCTTATTCTAGAAACTGCTGCTGTAAGACGGGGGTATCTTACCAACATGTCAGTAGCAAGAATTGATTGAACTTCTTTTATTTTATTTATTTTTTATTTCCATGAGTTTTGGGGGAACAGGGGTATTTGGTTACATGAGTAAGTTGTTTAGCGGAGATTTGTAAGATTTTGCTGCACCCATCACCCAAGCAGTGCACACTGAACCCGATTTGTAGTCTTTTATCCCTCACCCCCGCCCCACCCTTTCCCCGAGTCCCTAAAGTCCATTGCGTCGTTCTTATGCCTTTGCATCTTCACAACTTAGCTCCCACTTATGAGTGAGAACATATGATTTTTGGTTTTCCTTTCCTGAGTCACTTCACTTAGAATAATAGTCTCCAGTTCCAGCCAGGTTGTTGTGAATGCCATTAATTTATTCCTTTTTATGGCTGAGTAGTATTTCACTATATATACAAATATATATGTGTGTGTGTGTGTGTGTGTGTGTATATATACATATATATATGTGCCACAATTTCTTTATCCACTCATTGAATGATGGGCATTTGGGCTGGCTCTATATTTTTGCAACTGTGAATTGTGCTGCCATAAACATGCGTGTGCAAGTATCTTTTCTTAAATGGACAAAGAATCATTTTTATTTACATAAAAGACTCAACATAAAAATTATTTTTTATGTATTTGAATTTTTTAAGGATCAGGAAAATAACTAATGGGTACTAGGCTTAGTACCTAGAGGTGTTTGTTATCAGGTAAATGGATTAAGCTGCTTGGTGTGAACACAAGGGAAAAAGCCCAGGTCCACGAGAGAAAAAACATTAGGGGACCTTTCCAGTGTTATCACAGGTGGGCCCGGCTGATAGTGGGACTGTGTGAGAAGCCAGGAGACTCCAGCCAGGGCAGCTGGGAGGAGCAGTGCACTGTAGACCCAGGAAATCGGAGACAGGTCTCGGTTAATTTAGAAAGTTTATTTTGCCGAGGTTGAGGATGTGTGCCCGTGTGTTGATGTTAATGCTGGAGAGGTAGTGTGAGGCCTGTCCAACCCCCACTTCCCTTCATGGCCTGAACCAGTCTTTCAGGTTAAATTCCAAGAGCCCTGGCTGAGGAGGAAGTCCGTTTAGATGGTTGAGGAGGAGAGCTTAGAATTTTATTTTTGGTTTACACCACAGATAGGTCTAGGCCATCTCATAGGATCCTGCAGCAGGTTCAGCCTTGGGCCTAGAACTGATTCAGACTAAACAAGTGGAGGGATCCTCTTCTTTCCCGGGAGTCTCCTCACTAGCTCCAACGCTACCACTCCCCAGGGCCCTCTTCATAAGGACCTGGGTGTGCAGAGGGAGCGATAAATCAGTTCCAAGACAGAGAGGAAGAATGAATAGCAATCAAGGAAGGCTTCCCAGAGGAGGGGCAGAGCTTACAGGCACCGTGTTCCCAAGGCACACACCTAGAAAGCACACATACCTCTAGAGTGTGCACCCACCTCTCCAGGGGCCCTCTCCAGGGCAAATGCACCTCCCTTTTCTCCCTGTCTGACACTTATCAGGTGCCCTATAAACATACAATAGGAGTAGCAAACAGCGGCTTGAAAACCAAATCTAGCCTGACTGTCCCTCTGGTGACCCAGTGCCTTTATCAATTACCTTTGACTGCCTCCAGATCAGGCAATCCCTCTCCAGTCCCCCAAGGTCCTTGCCACTCCCTCATCTTGCTTCTTTATTCACATTAGGTGAATAGCCCTGCTAGGCATTTAGATTCACTACCCTTAGAATAAGCTAAGGAAAGCAAGAATGGGATTCTGATAAAAAGAAATGAATACAGAGGCCATACAGATGGCAGGAAAGCAAGAGTAAAAGGATGGATATAGGGGCCCTGCCCAGCGCATTAGCGAACCACGAGAAGTCAGCTACCGCAGCTATGCAGAAAGAAGGTACTGAAGCCGGAGGGGAGAGCCTGATTATAAACAGAGGCAGGATGGGAGATGCACTGTGCAGCCACAACCCTGGAAATCAGACCTTGACCCAATGTTCCCCAAAACCATCATTCTCACTTCATCTTGGCAATTTTTGCCATATCTGCATGCCATCTGTTCAAAATCTACTTTTTAAAATATTCGCCTAACTTAAAAAAAATTAAACCTCATCCTAAACAACATTCAACATCAGATTCATGAGTTTCGTGTACTAGTTTTGTTTCTTCTAATACGCACTCAAATAAAAACATTACCAAGAAAAGTCTCTGATACTATTTAGAATTATTTAACCCACTGAGAATCATTTCTTAGTGTTTCTTTTGTCTAAAAGCAAGATTGAGACAAAAACTTTCACTTGAATGTAGCCCCCTTTTTTTTTTTTTTTTTTTTGGCAAACAAAACAGCATTAATGAATCAGGATGCCTTTTCATAGCTTTTCAGGTTTGGCACTTATTAGAATAAGTCTAATAAATCTAATAGAATCAGTCTATGCCATTAGAATAATAGGGTCCCCTTTGACATTTCATCTCAAAATCCCTATGAGTCTCCAGTTGTGTCCGTCTTTCTCATCTATTCCCTCATCTCCCTTCAACGTGTTCTAACCACTCTCCACTGACCTGGACACCACAAGTGGGGTGGGCCGGTGTCACCAGAGGGTCAACTTGTCAACAACTGAACTTGTTCTGAGTGGACTCTGGGTCCAGACCACCACATTCAAAAGCCCGGCCCACACCTAACACCTGTGTGATCACAATCACATTGCTGACCTTTTCTGTGCCTCAGTTTTGTTATCTGTAAAATGGGGATGAAAACACTACCCATCTGATAGAGTCATTGGTGAAATTGACAAGTTAGTGCATGGAAAAGCTTTGCTATGTTGTAAATGTGTCTCCCAAAGTTCATGGGTTGGGAACTCTATCCCCAAGGTAACAGCGTTGAGAGGTAGAAACTTTAAGAAGTGATTAGGTCACAAGGGCAGAGCCCTCATGAATGGATTCATGGCCTGACTCGTGGGAGTGGGTTAGTTATTGAAGGAGAGGGTTTCTGATAAGAGGATGAGTATGGTCCCCTTCCTCTCTCTCTCAGCCTCCCACTTTCTGCCATGGGATGACACAGCAAGAAGGCTCTCAAAAGATGCCAGCACCTTGATATTGGACATCCCAACCTCCAGAACCATGAGAAATAAATATCTTTTCTTTATAAATTATCCAGACTACGGTATTCTATTATGGCAACACAAAATAGGCTAAGGCACACCTAGAACAGTACCTGGCACTCAGTCTGTGTGAGCTATAATTTTTATTGTTATTACATCCCACTAAATAGATCTTTTCCCCATGCATCCCATTCTTCAAAGATCTTGAGTTCAACCACTACCTTCCTTCACTCTCATCCACTTCCACTGTCTCTTCCTGGGAGGAGGCCATTGGATTCACTCTCTTTTATACCTCTACTATCACTCCTGGAGCAATCTCTACTCCACGTATTCCCAGCTCACAGTACCAGCCTTTTTTTTTTTTTTTTTTTTTTTTTTTTTTTTTTTTTAGACAGAGTCTCACTCTGTTGCCCAGGCTGGAGTGCAGTGGCGTGATCTTAGCTCACTGTAACCTCTGCCCCCATGGGTTCAAGCAATTATTGCTGCCTCAGCCTCCCAAGTAGCTGGGATTACAGGTGCCTACCATGCCTGGCTAATTTTTGTAATTTTTAGTAGAGACTGCATTTCGCCATGTTGCCCAGTCTGTTCTTGAACTCTTGACCTCAGGTGATCAGCCTGCCTTGCCCTCCCAGTCGGTACCAGCTTTTGACAAATTGCATCCTCCTGGACCTCCCTCCCATCAATCCAGCTTGATCTGCTCTGGAACATCCGACATTTCTCTGTATCCTGGCTGCTCAAGAACAGTTTTCTCACAGGCTTCCAAGGCCTGCCATGTTTGGCTTCAAGCAATCCTGCTGGTTGGATCCCCCAATGTCTCCACACACAGTGTCCCTGGGTCATATCTTCCCACCCTAGCTGGGTGTTCCGAGACCACCTGGGTGCATTCCCAGACAGAGACCCTCCCTGTCATCTTCACATTTCACAACTTTAACCTTGTTAAAGCCCTGCCTTTTCTTGGGGGCCTGCCCTGTTCACCTCCTTCGGAGTTATATGGCTGAGCGCCCTGTTTAAGTCACAGATGTTCTCATGGCTGTCCATTGGGCCCAGGCAGTTGGCATGAAAATAGGACTCACTTATACCCTATCCCCTGTGGTCTGAGGGGTGGGCAAATCACCCAGCTAAACCACTCACAGTTAGTCCTTCGAAAGGCCGTATTGATTGGTCCATGTGGGTCAGCTGAGCCAATCAATCAGAGTCCTTCTAGAGACCACAGTGATTGGTCCAAATTCCTTAGCCAGGCTAAGGAATTTCTGACCGGAGCTGGTGGGAAAAGCTTCTTTCCTCTGAGAAGGCAAGCTCAGAAGACCTGGGAGGGGGTGTCAGCCTTGTAGAGAAGTTGATGCTGAGGGAAGTGAGTCAGGGAGGTAAAGACAGAAAGTCCTGAGAGTATGGAGTCTCAGACTTCAAATTCCCTGCCTGTCTGTGGTTTAACATGAAAACAACCCCAGAATCCTGACAGTAAATAAACACCCTGCCTTTTTGTTAAAGCTATCCAGAACTGGCTTATATTTCTGGAAAGTAAAGAAACTGTAATAGGCTGTGCTTCCCAGGCTAGTCTTTGTTAGGTATGTACATTTTTTAATTTAGTTGTTCACATGTTTGAGTCATCCCGGTCCATATGAGAGACAGGAACATACCTCATGCTTCCTTCCTTTCTCTCCCTGCACTTGGCACAATATTGGGCACAAAATAGATGCTCACTAAATATGTAGGCCCACAGAGGATGCTAGAACTGGCTGGTAGGCCCAGCTGCAAAGAGGAAAATTCTGGATCATCTAGAGTCAGCCTACAAGAGCGCCCATCACAAATGTGCAGGAATGGAGTCAAAGAGAATTATGGTTTTCTCAGTAAAGGTTGCTTAAAACAAAAGCCCATTCATCTGCCTGCAGAAGACATTTAATCAATTTACATGAGGGATTTCAAAATTAGTCAGACTGTAATGAACTATGAAATACTGATTAATGCATTTTTGCAATGTTTGATTAGAAACTTAACATGTATGCAAGCACATCTTTACCATTACAGCATTTCTATGTTAATATTTGGTTCTTAACCATTGGCAGAATAGATATTCTGAATTACAGAACCAAAGTGTATTTGTGTTGAACAAGATGTACACAGTTTTCCTGCTGGAAAGTGCCTCTTGATGTTCAAGAAGTGTCTCAGGTTTGAGGGGGTGAGTGGGAGGAAGCACTCCACGGGATGCAGTCCCTATGAAGTTGAGTATTAGCCGCTAAATTGTTTGAGAGTTCTCCAGAAACCACTAGGGTAAAAGAGGCCAGCCATTCCCCCCACCCCAGCCCTCCCCTAACAACAAGGCATTCTCTGAAAGAGGAAACAATCCCAATTTTACTAAGGCAGAAGAAGCTGAATTCTTTTGGCCAGAATTTAAATATACCACCTCAGACAAAAATGTTTGTTAGGTTCCCCCTCTGGGCAAGCAAATTATTAATTGAAAGGCTTGAAAATCTTCTCGAACCTATAGAAGCCACAGTTCTAACTTTCTTTCCTTCTTTCTTTCTTTCCTTCCTTCCTTCCTCCTTTGTTTCTTTCTTTCTTTCTGTTTCCTTCCTTCCTTCATTCCTCTCTCCTTCCTTCCCTTACTTCCCTCCTTCCTTCCCTCCTTCCTTCCCTCTTTCCCTCTTTTCTTCCCTCCTTCCTTCCCTGCTTCCTTCCTTCCCTCCTTCCTTCCCTCCTTCCCTCCTTCCTTCCCTCCTTCCTTCCCTGCTTCCTTCCCTCCCTCCTTCCTTCTCTCCTTCCTCCCCTCCTTCCTTCCCTCCTTCCCTCCTTCCTTCCCTCCTTCTCTCCTTCCTCCCCTCCTTCATTCCCTTCTTCCTTCCTTCCCTCCTTCCTTCCCTCCTTCCTTCCTTCCCTGCTTCCTTCCCTGCTTCCTTCCCTCCTTCCTTCCTTCCTTCTTTCCTTCCTTCCCTCTCTCCTTCCTTCCCTCCTTCCTTCCCTCCTTCCTTCCTTCTTTCCTTCCTTCCCTCCTTCCTTCCTTCCCTCCCTCCTTCTTCTTTCCTTCCTTCCTTCCTTCCTTCCTTTTCTTTCTTTGAGATGGGGTCTCACTCTCTTGCCCAATCTGGAGTGCAGTAGCATAATCTCTTGACTCACTGCAACCTCCATCTCCGAGGCTCAAGCCATTCTTCCACCTCAGCCTCCCAAATAGCTGGGACTACAGGTGCGCACCACCACACCTGGCTAATTTTTTCTATTTTTGATAGAGATGGGGTTTTGCCATGTTGCCCAGGCTGGTCTTGAACTCCTGGACTCAAGTGATCTGCCTGCCTTGACCTCCCAAAGTGCTGGGATTACAGGCATGAGCCACTGCTCCCAGCCTACACCTTTAAATTTCTGAGGACACCTCCAGAGATTTTTGTGTCTGTGTATTTCACAGAGAAAGCAAGTTAGTCTCTTTCATATAACTGGAATGCCCTTTCTCCTGGTAAGATCAACAGAACTCAAAACATCAGGTGATATTGGAAGTCATAAAAAGGAAAACATGCTAAAGTGCAAAAATCCAATCAACTAGAAGTATGATCTTAAAGTTACTAAAAACAAATCTTACTTGCACACATGCGGAAGACATCTAAAGAGGTGGATTGACATTAAAAAAAAAAAAAGATGTGTTAAAAATTAGCTATTAAAGAATTTGAAGATAGATTCCCACAGTAGGTTTCTAAGAGCACTGATATGCTGAGCCTGGCCCCAGCCATAAGATCATCTGAGAAAGTCCAGGCGTGGTGGCTCACATCTGTAATCCCAGCACTTTGGGAGGCCGAGGCAGGCAGATCACTTGAGGTCAGGAGTTCGAAACCTGCCTGGCCAACATGGTGAAACCCCATCTTAACTAAAAATACAAAAATTAGCCAGGCGTGGTGGCACACACCTGTAATCCCAGCTACTTGGGAGGCTGAGGCAGGAGAATTGCTTGAACCCAGGAGGTGGAGGTTGCAGTGAGCTGAGATTGCCCCACTGCTCTCCAGCCTGGGTGACAGAGCTGGACTCCGTCTCAAAAAAGAAAAAAAGAAAAAAAAAAGATTATCTGACAAACACTGTTTTCTAAAAGGTGCTCCTGTGGAAATCCCATCACCACAGAGCGTGCTAACTCCAGAACAGCAATGTACAAATTTGTTCACATAGAGAAGAGGTCACATGTGTGAGTGCACATGTGGGTACACACAGAGAAACATACTTCGTGATGCTCACAAGTGCAGGCAATTATCTCACGTTTAGATTTTAAGCCTCCCTTAGAATTTTAAAAACCATTATTTTGCAGGATCGCCATTATTCTGATTCATTAGCAAGGCATACTTATGAGGGTCTTAAAATAACCAGGATGCTGGACATGTAAAAACATGCTTCTTGCTGTCATGACAACTAAATAACAACAATAATGCTCACATCCGAATGACTACAGGGAACAAAGTTATTGTGCCTGAATATAGATAAGTTAATTATGGAATCATCAAAAGAACAGCAGCTCTGTCAATGCAAAGATGATTCTAAAATAATCAATAACAACCATCTTGTTTGGTAATTGGCTATTTGTTTCCAATATGGGCTCTACCTTTGGTCTGCATGGAAATGCAGCAGGCTCTTTAGCCAGCAGAAGAGGAAAAAAAAAAGGAAAATCTTTCAGTTTAGGGTTGGTGGTTGTCAGTAGCAACAAATAATGGAAAATTGCCATCTGGCTTCTTTTTTTAAATGAGATTTGAATAATCAATTTAATAATGGATAGAGCACTTGCTTACAGAAGTAATCCATTGTCATTGCTCGGAAAAAATACAAACTTTGTCACCAGAGACAAAGCTCTGTGGTGTGACTATAGGTAAAGCAAATAAACGTCTACGTACATGTCACAATTTTTATTTTCACTGCTGACTTTACATAAACCAGAGGATAACTCTTGCTTCTCTATGCTTAGCTTTTCACATTCTGTGTTTAATAATCAGGACGAAATCTACAGAGCAGTTGGCTTGCTACAGGCGTTCAACTCTACTGATGTTTAGTGGAGAAAGAGACACACAAATGGTGGATTTTTTTTAGCACATTTTTTCCCCATCATCATGTGACATATCGTGGAACAGGCCTGATTTCAGCAGAGCAGAGGAAATAAAAATGCATCTGGCTATGGGGTGTGTGTGAGTGTGAGAATGTGTGTGTGTATCCTTTACACAGCTGCAGCAGAGGAAAAATGCTATTCAGAAAAGAACAGGGTGACACCGGGGATCACGATGACTCATTCATTTACATGATAAAAATGAAGAGAGTAGGAAAGGTGTCCTTACCCCAAGCGGAAGCAGGAGTGATGACATCCAAATATGGGGCTTGTGTCATGTCGTTTTGTATGTGTGTTTGTGAGTGTGTTTAATGAAATATGCATGTGCAGTATCCCATTGGCCTCAAAAGACCCTTGAATCTTTTACTAAAAAATGTAGTGGTCGGGCACACTGGCTCACACCTGTAATCCCAGCACTTTGGGAGGCCAAGGTGGGTGGATCACCTGAGGTCAGGAGTTTGAGATCAGCCTGGCCAACATGGTGAAACCTGGTCTCTATTAAAAACCCAAAAATTAGCCAGGCGTGGTGGCAGGTGCCTGTAATCCCAGCTACTCAGGAGGCTGAGGCAGGAGAATTGATTGAACCCGGGAGGCGGAGATTGCATTGTGCTGAGATTGTACCACTGCACTCCAGCCTGGGCCATGGAGTCAGATCCATTCTCAAAAAAAAAAAAAAAAAAAAAGAAAGAAATAGAAAAAAAATTCCATGTGGTTTGAAGGAGAAAAAGGGATGAAGTCCAGGCGCTGCTGCATTTTGGAAAGTGGCATTCAGGATCCCAACAGCACCATCTGGGCTCTACACACCTACGGGACTGGAAGGCGGGGGCTTCTCCTGGCCTCCACTGCTTGAGGACTGGAGGGTATTAAGGAGGATCATCCTGCTGAATCCGGCCTTAGGCTGCTGTTTCCCCAGAACTTCCGATCCACTCGGGGCACATTCCCTTTCACCCGGCACTGGTTTTCTCCTCGGCCTGTGTCACTCGGAGACTCCCCCGTGAGGTTTCAGGTTGTTTGCCTCTTCTCTGACTGAAGACTCATCCCAACCCAATCCACTTCTTATGTACTCTCCCAGGACATTCAATGACCAGGCCCCTCCCCGGGTCACAGTTTCATTAGCCCCCTTCCTTCCATAGGGAAGTTAGAACTGGTTGACTCTCATCCCAGAGACTCCCTCTGAGACCCAACCTGGCCCCAGGGTTACCAGCACTTCCTTGACACCAAGGCACCCCACCACATCACCTCGTCCAGTCCTGCCTTGGGCCACAGAGCCTTTTATAAAGTCTTAGATAGTCTCCCAAGTCCTCTCCACATCTAGGGGACAGCTCCATTCTGGCCCTGCTTCCAGCTGGGTCTTGCGAATTCCCTAGGCAGAGCCCCACAGAGACTATGCACGTTGTCCCTGTGCTTCCCAAGACCCCCACCCTAACTCCTGAAAAAAGCAAAGCCAGGAGGCTTAACCTCTTTCACTTTTCCCCAGTTATCTGAGCCATCACCTGCCACCCATACTCTATATAGGGGTATCATCTTGCCAGGATTTCCACTGCAACATGGAAAGAAGACTTGGGAAAATTGCAAACACATGGTTATGTCCTCATCATCACCAACACATTCAGTCCAAAGAGAAGCTCCTGCACTAAAAAAAGAGGTGTCCTCCACCTTGCCAACCTAAACCTGTCCTCTCTCATTTCTCCAGATTTCTGAAGGTCCCCCTCACTCCCGCAGCTTCAATCTCCTCCTCCCAACTTGTTCCTTCTCCTGTATCCTGGCATGCCCAGATCACCTTGTCTTGAAAAGGAGAAAAATATATATATATATCCCTGGCATCAGTATCCTCAGTATCAAGCAGACCACTGAATACTCAGGTCAGGAGTCGAAGAAAGACATCGTTGGTTCCTATGCCCTCCGTGGTGCAGCAAAGGACATAATTTCATTCTTTTTTGTGACTACATAATATTCCATAGGGTCACTTCCATTTCTATTCTTGTTTCAAAATCCTGAAACCTCAGAGGGCAGGTTCATTCACGTGCTAGGGTTGCCACAACGAAAGACCACAGATGGAGGCAGGGGCTTACGCAGCAGAAATTTATCTCTCAGAATTCTCGAGGCTGGAAGTCCAAAGACAATGCGTCAGCAAATTTGGTTACTTCTGAAGCCTCTCTCCATGGCTTGCAGACAGCCGTTTTCTCATGGTGTCCCCTGCTCTGTGGCTTTCCCTGAGTCCTGGGTGTCTCTGTGTGTGACCAACTTTCCTCTTCTTAGAAGGACACCAGTCAGATTGGATTAGAGCCCCACTCTAAGGGCTTTATTTTAATTTACTCACCTTTGAAGAGGCCCTATCTCCAAATACAACGGCATTCTGAAGTACTGGGGGTTAGAGGTGAATTTGGGGTGGAGGGTACAGTTCAGCCCAGAACACCAGGTGAGAATGTCCAAGGGTGTGCACTAAGTGAGGAATGCAGAGAGGCAGGTCACATTCCTGGGGGGCCAAGGTTGTCAGGATCAGGAAAGAAAAATGAGAGAGTGGGTCCTAAAGGAAAAGATCAGGGTTTAGAGCAGGAAAGGCTGATCCACAGAGACGAGTATTACAGGATGGGCTGAGGAGTGGGAGCAGAGAAGAAATCTTGAGACCCAGCCATCTCCCCTCCCTTGTGCCTCTGTGTGGGAGTGGAGCAATATTGGACACAGGCTGGATTCCTTCGGTCTGAGCAGCAAATAAGAGAGAGAAAAGCAGAGGCCAGAGGCACATGGAAGGGTGATAAGCTGAGTGTAAGATAAGAGAGGCCAGGACAGCGCAGTGGCTCACACCTATAATCCCAGCATTTTGGGGAGGCTGAGACGGGAAGATCCTTTGAGGCCAGAAGCTCGAGACCAGCCTGGGCAACCTGGTGAGACACTGTCTCCACAAAAATTTTAAAATGTAGCCGGGCATGGTGATTTGTAGTCCTGGCTACCCAGGAGGCTGAGGCAGGAGGATCCCTTGAGCCCAGGAGTTTGAGGCTGCAGTGAGCTGTGATTGTGCCACTGCACTTCAGCCTGGGTGACAGAGCAAGACCCTGTCTCTAGAAAAATAAATCAATGAGGCTGGACGTGGTGGCTCACACCCGTAATCCCAGAACTTTGGGAGGCTGAGACAGACATATCACTTGAGGATAGGAGTTCAATACCAGCCTGGCCAACATGGTGAAACCCTAAAAATACAAAAATTAGCCAAGCATGGTGGTGCGTGCCTATAATCTCAGCTACTCGGATGGATGGCTGAGACAGGAGGATAGCTTGAACCCAGTAGGCGGATGTTGCAGTGAGCAGAGATTATGCCACTGCACTCCAGCCTGGACGACAGAGCAAGACTCTGTCTCAAAAAAATAAGAAAAATAAAAATAAATAAATGAATAAATACAACTAGGAGAGGCCAATGCGGAGGGCCAGGTTGAGGATACTGAGAGGGAAACAGCGAAGGGTAATTGTAGAAGAAACAAAATAAAGAGACAAAACCCGTTTTATTTACTCAATGTGTACACACTGTGGCTAAGAACCAAAACCATTAGCATACAAGAAAGCATTTAGAAATTCAACTCAATGTATTATCATTGTCACTGTAATAGTGACAATTATTATTTATTTGTTCAGCAGAGATCCTGTGAACATGTTACAGTTGTCGCTTCATGAAAGAACCAACTCTGCCTGGATTTCTGCTGTGTAATGGAAGATGGAAAAACTTCAAACATATTTTTATGTCCTCATAATGGATGTAGTTCAAGCCACAGCTCCTCCTTAGCTAATGACTTAGCAGGGCAGTGGAAATACAAGCAGGTCCCTGCACTTTAAGTGTGGTCATGGCTCTTCTCAAATTCAAACTGGCGTTTCTGTGCAACTCTTCCTGGCACATGAGCTCATGGTGCTGCTGGAACACATTTTGGTGGGCACCCAGGGAACCATTAATCCTAGTAGCCACATTCATATATATAGTCAGGCTTGGAACACGTGAACTGACTTGCTTGGCGTTTGAACCAGGACATCAATTACTAACATGTCTGAGAAATTAATCTTCCATCAGAGGATAACTCCTACAGGCAAAAATGCTTTGGCTACTGCATGTAAGGACAATGTCTGTGTTCTCTGTTCACATCAGAAAAGAAACCCCTTAGTAAAGGAGGAGAAGGCCTTTGTTAATGGTGCCGATACTTTGTAGACCTCAGGAAAGGAGTCCTGTCTGTCCCAAGACCTCCAGCTTATAGAAGCTGCTTCTGCAATGGTAGACCCATCCACGCTGCCATAATGAACAGGCAGATAAAGCTTTGCCGGGCATAAGATAACTCAGATTTGGCAGTTTACGTGGAGACACTGTCAACTTTCAACCATTGGCTCCCTGAACTTCATTTGGAAATCTCAAATCATCACTTTGTAAACAGGAAAGACATTCCCTGAGAATAGGGTGGTTACCAGCACCTCTCCCCCAAAAAACAAAACGCAGAATTGTGTGGGAAAGAAAGGCATAGCATGCTGCCATTCTGCAAGGAGAGGGTGATTGACTCAAGATAGGGTGATAAAGATCAATTGCCTTGGCTTGGAGTTATGACACCAACAAAGTTACAATGACATTAGCACAAAGAGAGAGACACAAATCCATTACAAAGATACAATCAAATATTCAAAAAAGCCTGGCATGCTCATTACTTATTCATGCTAATACAAGTATATTAAGAAATCTAAACAGTGTTAGCGCTCAATCACTCACAAACCAAATGAGGTTTTGCATTTATCAGACTCCAGTCATCAGGGTCTGTACAAAGGTGGTAATGTGACATAACTGGAGATATTTATATCAGCCTACATGGACGGAGAGATACACCAGGATTTATTAAACTGAGGAATGCCATCACATTCACACAGCAATAAAAGAAATAACTGTGCAGAAGTCATTTCCCCAGACAATAAGATTTACCTTTGCAATCTCTTAAAGATGTTGTATCTGTTTTCAAAGGGTCGCTGGCAGCATCTCCGACCTTCATAAAATATTTACAGATTAATTTCTTCCACCAAGGACTGGACACCCAAAAGGAGGTTCCCTCCTCAAGAGCCAGGAATAGACTGTAAGCCTGTTTCTGACGACGCTGCCCACAGATGCGCGTCTTCCATCTTCTCGGGGACTGTTGTCTTTGATTAAGTGACATGTCCTCAATTTTCAATAAAGAGAAGTCTATTCAGGATGGGACGGGGGCAGGTAGTGATGTCAGTAATGATGTTCTAGTTCAGTCCTCCAGTGCATGGGTTTTGGGGAGCCTGAGAGGATGTTTAAGAAGATCCACAGGTTCTACAGTGAGGCGTGCAATGGGAAGCCACACAAGATTCTTGAAAAGCGATTATGTTCCAGCACGAGAGTTGCCTCACCAGCTTTGCTCCTCTCTACCTCCCAGGAGATTTCCGCTCCCCTGGTTTCCGAGAAAATCCTCCCTCCCCATCTTTTCTTCCTCCTTTGGTGTCTTTTCCTCCCTAGGTTCCTGATGTTGCTGTCAACTCCATTTCTTTTTTTTTTTTCTTTGCTCTGTCACTCGGGCTGAAGTGCAGTGGCGCAATCTTGGTTCACTGCAACCTCCACCTCCAGGGTTCAAGCGATTCTCCTACCTCAGCCACCCAAGTAGCTGGGATTGCAGGCACCCACCACCATTCCTGGCCAATTTTTTGTATTTTTAATAGACGTGGGGGTTTCATCATATTGGCCAGGTTGGTCTCGAACTCCTGACCACAGGTGATCCACCTGTTTTGGCCTCCAAAAGTGCTGAGATTACATGCGTGAGCCACCACGCCAGGACTTTTTTTTTTTTAAACAAAGATATCTTCATCTTTAATTAGGGGTATTGCTAGCCAGTATGTGCATGTCTGTAATCCCAGTTACTCCAGAGGCTGAGACAGGAGAATCGCTCAAACCCATCAGGCAAAGTTTGCAGTGAGCCAAGATCGCACCACTGTACTCCAGTCTGGGTGACAGAGTGAGACTCTGTCTCAAAAACAAAACAAAACAAAAACACAAAACAAAACAAAAAAACAGAACTTAAATAGGGATATTGCTTTTCTTGTTAAAGAACATTTACTATTACACATTTCTTTTTTTGTTAATAATCTTTTTACATTTCATTTTCTATTTAGAGGCTACACATGCAGGTTTGTTACAAGGGTGTATTGTGTGATGTTGAGGTTTGAGGTACAATTGAACCCATCACCCAGATAGTGAACATAAGTACCCAATAGGTAGTTTTTCAGCCCTTACTCTCCTTTCTTCCTCTCCCTTTGGAATCTCAGGCATCTATTTTTCCCATCCTTGTGTCCATGCACACCCTGTGTTTAGGTCTCACTTACAAGTGAGAACACGTGGTGTTAAATTTCCTGTTTCTGCATTAATTTGCTTGGATATGCAAATTCCATCCATGCTGGATTTGCATCCATATTTCTGCAAAGGACGTGATTTCATTCTTCTTTGTGGCTGTGTAGTATTCCATGGGGTCACTTTCATTTCCATTCTTGTTTCAGTCTCTTCTCCTCATGGCTGGTCTCATCTATGCCCATGGCCTCTAGAGCACTGGCACCCCAGTGATTCTCCAAATTACAATGTCCCAGACCTCTCACTGGAATCTCAGAGCTTCATGTCCAATTGCTCACCACAGCACCACCCATAAGCCAGACACTCAGAGAACCTCAGAGTCTTGATTCTTCTTCACCTAGAACACACAGTGAGTCACCTGCAAGGTATCTTCATCCCCTCCATTCCGCCCTCACTGGAAATGCCCCGGGACGGGCCCTCCACCTCCTTCTCATTCCTGGGTGCAAACCCAACCCATCTCTCCTTCCCCCAGAGTAATCTTGCGGGAACATGTCTTGTACCTCATTGCTGTCCACTCAGTATGAACAGGAGTGAGTATTGCTACCAGCATGCGAAGAGGCCATTTATCAAAGTTTTATCTGATCCGAAGCTTAAATGGGGCCATGAATGGCCTACAGAGTGAGGTCCAAATATGTTCCCAGTGCCACAAGACCCTTCCTGCTCTCAGTAAGAATGTGCCCTTGCTGATGTTAGGCATTTGCATGAAGCCTAAGTTATAACCACACGGTAAGCACACCCTCCTGCCAAGTGGCCCGTGCACTCTCTTTCTGCTTGCTTGCCTATCTGATGCCTGGGCAGCCTTCTTTTGCCTTCTTTCAGGGTCTTCCTTCTTTTTGGTCTTTCCCCAAAAGCATCTCTTGGGGAAACAGGCAGAATCAGCCACCCCTCCACCTGTGCTCCTCTGGCCCTCTGTGCCCTCCTCCCAATTACTTCCAAGGAGACAGTGGGCTGCTGACAGTCAAGCACTCAGCCTCCCTCCTGCAGTTTAGGCCTGGAAGAATTCGTGGCCCACAGCGGAAGCTGCCCTCCTCATTGCTGGGATGCCTCTTTTCCCTCCGTTTCCCTTTAGTGTGCAGCGGCCAGGATTGAGATCAAAGTCTAACAAGGTCTTGCCGGGTACCAGGCGGAAGGCGAACTCTCTCCCAGTAATCCCTATCATAATCAATTCAGGTCATCTCAAGGAGCTACACGGAACTGCGCTTATCACTGCAAGAGACACAGGCAAAGGAGAGCCAGCTGCTGCCTCTCAGAATCTAACAGGACCATCCTAAGAAGCAATTTCAAAGGACGTAAAAACTGGCTTGTGCCAGATGCAGTCAAATGCCACCTGCCGAAGGGTGAAGGGTTGGGGGCTAAGGGTTTGAATTCTGGTTTCTTTGTGCTGAGCACTTTCAGCCTTAGCATCCACACCTGAACATGTCCTCCAGGGGAAGACACTAGCCTGACATCGTAAGTGTTGTTAGAAGGTAAATGCCGTGTCGACTGAGACACTGTCTCTCCCATTCACTGGCATATCCCCAATGTCTGGCACTTAGTGGACACTCAGCAAGTGTTTACAAAGGAAGAAAAGAAGGACGAAAGGAAGAAGGAAAGAAGACAAGGAAGACCAGGTGGCTGTCTGCCTCTTTCTTGGTTGACTCCCTCATTTGTTTTCAAGTTTTAGAGATAAGATCTTTCCCACTGTGTTACCAGGCTGGAGTGCAGTGGTGCAATGGTGCAATCACTGCTCACTGCAGCCTCAACCTCCCGAGCTCAAATGATCCTTCTGCCTCAGCCTCCAGAATAGCTGGGACTATGGGCGTGTACCACCATGCCTGGGTAACTTTTTTATTTTATTTTATTTTATTTTATTTATTCATTTTTTGTTGAAACGAGGTTTTGTTTTCTTACCCAGACTGGTCTGTAACTCCTGGCCTCAAGCAACCCTCCCATCCTGGCCTCCCAAATCACTGGAATTACAGACATGAGCCACCACACCTGGCTGACTCCCTCATTTTGATGGAGCGCATCTTCCTGTAGCTTCTGATACGTAGAAAGTAAATTGGTTAAGAGCGTCTATGATTGAAAATATCATTATTCTAGCCTCATACTTGATTGATAGTTTGGCTAAGTAGAAAATTCCAAGATGAAAAATTTGGAAGATGCCTTCTAGTTTCCAGTGTTGATAAGAAAATAGAATTCTCTCTCTCTCTCTCTCTCTCTCTCTCTCTTCTCTCTTCTCTTTCTCCCCTATGCATGCACACACGGAGGTGTGCATCTTGTAGATTGTCTTTCTGTTTCCATTATTCATAAATTTCTCAGTGCTGGGCTTTAGATGTGGACATGCACCTATCCACTGGCCTGGGCACTGCAGTCAAGGGAAGTTTCAAAGGGATCATTTTCTCCATGACCTCCTCTCCTCCAGTTTCTCTATTCTCTTTTTCAGGAACTCAGAACTCAGATCTTTGGATTCCTAGAGCAGTCCTTTAATATTTGTTATTATTTATATCCTATTTTACATCTCTTTGTCCTTTTCCCCACCTTTCTGAGTGATTTCCTCAAGTACAACTTCAAGCTGCATGGTGGCGGGTGGTGGGGGGAATTGGGAGATCTAACAGCTTCTTCAACAGACTCACTAATCCCTGAGCCAGTGGGGTATTCATGAAGCCTAAGTTATAACCACATTGTAAGCACACCCTCCTGCCAAGTGTACCTTTGTGGACTCTCAGGCTTCCCAACTCCTTAGGAGTTGGTACTCTTGACTAAGGTACCCTAATACCTTACTACTACACATATATTTCCTACCTTCCAAAATTCTGCTGCTGCAATTTCATCTGCTATTTCTCTTGTTCCTTGCCTTTCAAAATAAGCACTGTCTTTCCAATGGGAATGGAGAGAGGAGATAAAAACCTCACTTTGTATAATACACCAAAGGTTGTTTATGTATTTATTTTAATTTTTTTGAGACAGGGTCTCACTCTGTCACCCAGGCTGGAGCACAGCAGTGCAAACATAGCTCACTGCAGCCTTGACCTCCTGGACTCCAGCAATCCTCCCTCCTTAGCCTCCCAAGTAACTGGGACTACAGGTGCGTGCCACCATGTCTGGATAATTTATTAATGTTTTGTAAAGCCTGGATCTCACTATTTTGCCCAGGTTGGTCTCGAACACTTGACCTCAATCGATTGTCCCACCTTGACCTCCCAAATCACTGGGATTACAAGTGGGAGTCACAGCTCCCGGCCACAAAGATTGTCTATAATATCTATGCTGCAAATATTTCCTTCCAGTCTAAAACTTGCCTTTTGCCTGTGTTTATCGTGTCGCCTCTAAAAGGAGGTGCTTTTGATTTTTATGTAGAGAAATCTGTTGATCTGTCTCAGTCTGAAATCTTGCAGGAGAAGACTTTAATCAGCAGTGCTTTCCAGTTATTGTTCTTTTAGGGGTTCAAGGCATCCTCTGGCCATTAGTCTTTCTTAATGAAGAAAGCCAGAACTCTGAAAGTGCACCCTTCCCTGCCCTGAGTAGCTTCATTCCACTGGGTGTTGATGAGGCCCTAGTAATTCTTGGGACTTCCAGTTGACCTGTGTGCTTCCAGCTCCCCAATCAGACATGCAATGCTCCATTCTCTAGGCAGGGTGCCTGTCAAGTCCTCGCCATGAGGGCACCCATCCCCATTTCACCGCATGGTCTTGCTTCTTGGACACTATCCTCGGCATCTCCCTCCCGCAAGACTGCCTCATTAGCCAGGTTATTCAAGGCTGTGTTCCCACAGGGCACAGCTCTACGCAGGAGCAATGCAGACCCCAGGTGCACACAGACAGGGCTCTTGGCTTGATGCCATTTATAAGTGGTGACTGATAAATCCAGAGCTTCGGATCAGATAAAACTTTGATAAATGGCCTCTTCGCATGCTGGTAGCCATACCCACTCCTGTCCATTCTGAGTCACCTGCTGCAATCGGCTTCGTTTTGTTTAATCAACAGCGCAGGTGGCAATGCTTGAAAGTGATCGCACTGGGGAGAAATGGTGGAGATAGTCCCCTACTGAAGGGGACCTGAGACAGAAAAGTACAAAAACTCACAGCCCTGTTCAGAAGCCCCCGTGCCTGGGATAACGCAGCCCGTCTTCCTCTATCTTGGCTGTTTGAAGAGGAACAAAGGTGGCATCATACAGTAGACCACAGAGGTCCCCGGTCTGTGCACAAATGCAAGGCATCACCCCAAGCATCCCCTTTGCTGGGCACGCTTCACCTGCCCTTAGTCCACCTGCACCTGGAGAAAGTGGTTCGCCAGCCCTGGCTACTTCTCAGAAGGATGTTAGCTGCCCCTCTCCCTCTCATGTTTGTAAAAGCACGGTTCTGTCTTCACCTTGCCTGCAGTGTCAGGTCCACAAAGTCACCCTTTTCCCCACTGTAAATCAGAATCGCCCAGATAAAGGAGTTGTGTTGGCCTAGCAGATAGGCAAGCAAATTAGGCCTGTTTGCAAAGAATAAAGCATTTGGATAGCTGAAAACTTCTCCAAAGCTGTAAGTACACCATTCGGTCCTGTTCAGGCCACTCAGCCACACGGGACAGTTCTGCGCATGTAGCCCCCCACCAATCATCATTCGCCACCCACCCACACCTCCACAGATTAGGACTGTCAACTTGGTAGTCCTTGCTGCTGTCAAAAAGAATTTTAAAAAAAAAAAAAAAAGGTTTTCCCAGGTGGGAAGTTCAGTGAAAAAGACATGAGATGCAAGGAGCCTTCTCCTTCTGGCCTATGACAGACATGAACACACAGATGCAACACAACGGTGGTCCAAACATCCCTGAGCCTGGACATTCTATGAATCTGTTGCTTCCTTTGTAAAATGAGGAGAAAGCAATCCAGACTTGAGAGACAGTGAAACCAGATTTCAAAGCCCAGTTCTTCCACTGACCTGCTGTGCAACTCAGGGCAAGTTAATATAATCTACTTCTCTGAGCTTGATTCCTTATTTATAAAATAGAGATTTACATCTCAAGGTGTAGTCATTTACTCAGTCATTCAGCAAATATTTATTTGACTTGTACTAAGCTCCAGGCAGTGTTCTAGGTGTTAGCGATGGTCGTGAACAAATGAACTCTGTAGGGTATGGCACAGCACACAGGTACTAAGTAAATAATGACTGTTATTACTCTCGCTATTGCTAATGAGTTTTGTCATGAGGAGCAACTAGAATTAAAGTATGTTAGTGTACTTTATAAGTGTAAAGCTCTCTGCAGACATTAGCTGATGTTATTTCTTCCATGGCTCATGCTGTAAGAGAAGGCCAATGGGTTGCTCTCAGCTGCATTCAGCATTGCAAGAGAGCTGCCACCAGTTCTTTCCATATCTCCTGTCTCATGCGCTCAACTGTCTTAGAATTCATACTTTGAACAGGCAACAAGAGAGATGAACCTTTTTCTTTCTCAAAGTCTCAAGGTGCCTCTTTTGTTTTGCGTTTAATCTGATCATTGGAGCTTCAAGCATAACTACCAGGTTTTCAAATTAGTCATATTTGTGTGTGTGTGCATTTGTACACATACTAATCAGCATCAGACACATCTGGGTGTATAGAGATAGATAGGTAGATAGACAAATGACAGATAATAGATAGATGATAGATAGATAGATAGATAGATAGATAGATAGATAGATAGATAGATAGAGGATAGATAGATAGATAATAAATAGATGATAGGTAGATAGATAGATGATAGATAGATAGATGATAGATAGAAGATAGATAGATAATAAATAGATGATAGATAGATAGACAGATGATAGATAGATAGATAGATAGATAGATAGATAGATGATAGATAGAGGATAGATAGATAGATAATAAATAGATGATAGGTAGATAGATAGATGATAGATAGATAGATGATAGATAGAAGATAGATAGATAATAAATAGATGATAGATAGATAGACAGATGATAGATAGATAGATAGATAGATAGATAGATAGATAGATAGATAGATAGATCTGTGATTGCCTACCTACAATAAAGCCTCTTTAAGGAAGGTCCCCAGGGGTTGGGTGTTCTATGAAACTAAGCTCAATCATTTCTGCCCCCAAATAAGGACATGAAGAGGAGGAAAACAAAAGGAGGGGAGAACCAGCTGGTACTGCTGATTTTATCCCAGCAGGCTATCAGGTTGCCCTACCCAAACCCTGGGTTGGATGAGCCATGGCAAGATCAAGGTTGGGCAAGGGTAACTGTGAATGGCTCAGCAGTCCCTCTCCATAAGTGGTCATTTCTCTCTTTGGAGAAAAGAGCCTTGCTTTGGGACCTCTGTCCATGCGTGACGAATGATTGGGACCAGAAAGACATGCATGTGACAGAAAGTGAGCTTGTGTTCCTGTGGAAGGTCATGTCAAGTGCGTGCCTGGCCCTGGGCAACACCAAACTCACCACTGCTGATTCCTACAGAGTGTCCTCCTGCCCTGACACCATGGCTCTCAGGGCCCTCCCGTGCCCACAAACTAATCAGCATTAGACACATCTAGGGGGGTTTCAGGGACTGCAGTCTCCCTTGAAGGTGGCAGAGAGAACCAAACCCTCAACCCACCGCCAGTCACAAAGGTAAATTCAGAATGGAAACCAAAAGACCCATTTTTGTACTTAATTTCCATTGATTAAAAAAATATGTAAATGCAAAGATGTTGACACGATTAAGCCATTATGGGCTTATTGCGCAATTATTTCTTTGATAGTTCATGACGGCTCAATTGGAGGCATAATGGACTATTATGCAATGACATCTTTGCTGAGTTTTTTGCTTGTTTTCCTCTTTTCCTTAATTTTCTTTCCTTCATCTTTCCTCCTTTAAAAAGAGTGAGAGAATTTTTCATTTGCAGATCATTGACTTTTTAATGTCAGATTATTTACTCAATAGTCAATAACGATGCCTTTGGATTCATTATGGGCTATCGTGTAAATAGCTAATTGCATTAATTACAGCCTTTTTACAAATGTTTAGTTTGCAGCTCATCACACCCACGGACTGTGTAATTGCTGCTATCGGGGCTGATGGGCAGGCATAGCCCTGGGTGCCTGCATGGTGACAGGGGGCGTCTGTTGCCTTTGTTCTAACCTGACCAAGTTGGAACCACTAACCACATCTGTGCATGCATGTGTGCCTGTGTGTGTTTATGTAGAGGGGAGCTATGGCATGAATATTTGTCAATTATTTCACTTCATGTCTATAAGGATGAGGAGGGATCCTTACGTGGCTGAAAATTTTGCTTTGAAAACCGTCATGCTAATTTAAAGGAGGAAAAGTCTATGAGTTGGAAAGACTAACTTATTAAGAGGCAGTGTGTTCTGTGAGGGATTTTTCTTTCCTAGATTGGAGCTAGCGATTTTGAGAGCGGATTCAGATCCTGGAGTGCGTACAGAACAAATCTCCCAGGAACTGGCTGATGTACTCACGAGGCTCATTGTCTTCTTGTCAGTAGGGCTTTGTGTTTGTGAACGGGGATTCTCATATGCATAGAGTGTTTGTGGAAGCCATTTAATATCTTTTGCATGTACATTGGAGGAAAACTGAGGCAGAAGACGAACACGGTCAGCACTGAGTCAGCTAGTGTCCACTTGTAGTAGGGCAGGTGGTTCCTTGAATCAAGGTGATCATTTTCCACTCCCTCACCTGTCCGTTTTCTGAGCCCTGGGGCCAACCACAGCATCTTCCTTCATTGTCCCAAGGGGTTCCTTTCCTTCCTTCTTGTACCCTTCCCAAGCATCTCTTCACAGCCTTCACTGCTTGGCATTGACCATCTCTGGCCAAGTTGTCAGTCCAGATAGATTGCTCTGCATGTCAGGGATTCAGCAGTATATTCGGAATTGAAAACATAATCTCAATCACTTTTTAAAGACAATTCAGGACACCTACCAGAGATCAGACTGAGTTAGCATTTTGAGTAAAGGGACACAAAAATTGTGCTCTGCCCGCAAACTGAAAGGACTTCCTCCACAACTACAGTGAACCCCACAGTATAGTGGGCAAGGGGGCTTATCTGCAAGACATCCATCCACTCATCATCCCTGCCCAATACAGAACCTACAGAAGAACCATGACCAATCTGCATAAACCATTTAATCCAAAGACAACATGCATTGATCACATAAACAATTCCGCTTGCAGCAATTTTAATATACACCTTCTAAAATCTCAACTGAACATCACAAAGAGGGATTTGAAATTAGTAAGGCTTCTTGAATATTCCAAAGAAAAATAATTACTTTTCTGCATTAAAAAAAAAAGTTGGTATTGGGGAATTTATATGAGAGATCAACTTCAGGATTAGATACTAAAGGCCAATGGTGACCCCTTCCAGATCCATCCTCCTTCTATATCTATATCCATTTGTCTTAACCAATCAGATGTAGTTCACCAACTTGCAACCAAGAACCTGATCCACAAGCACACACTCTAGTGTGAACTTGGGCAGACATTAAAAAGTATTTTCAAAATTTTAAGTCAGAAATACAAAGATTTTGAGGTTCTCCTTCAAACAACAACAAAGTTTAATTGCCCAGAAACCCCAACCCTTAAGCATTTTAGGAATGAAACCCTTTCAAGGCTGAAGGAAAAATGTCTCAGATATTCTTGAAAAGGAGGCATGTGGCCCCTGTGTGGCCATTGCAGAAGTGGCCCTGTTCGCTTGGCCAGTGTTGACAAAATGCTGAAGGTTCTCAGGCCTTTGCAGTTCCAGTTCCTAGAACTTGAACTTGTGGCTTGGTGAAATAACACATAAATGTCTCCTGTTAGCCACACGTCTGTTTCTCCACCTTTAGAATTTGATCACTTTTCAAATATTAATGGCAAGTCATAATTCCAACATAATTTTGAGGGCAAAAGAAAATAAATACACCCAGCCTAGAAGATAAAAGAGAGTTATAGGACTAGTTTAGACAAGATTATAACACTTACCATTCAACTGAAACCATAACATAATAAAGCATTTTACACATTACATGGTCCTCTTTTCTTAACATAAAGGGATAAATGGCACATTTCTCATATCTAGCAACATAAGGTACTCAAATCTATTCAGATGGTTCTACTAAAATAGGGAGAATTAGGAAAAAGAAAAGATGCTTACTAACTGAAAAAGTTCATGCATTTTTTTTAACTTTTATTTTACATGTGCAGGTTTGTTACGTGGGTATATTGCCCCCAGGTAGTGAACATAGTACCCAATGGGTAGTCTTTTAACCCACAGCCCCTCCCTCCCTCTCCCCTCTAGTAGTCCCCAGCGTCTATTGTCCCCATGTTTATGTCCATGTGTGCTCAATCCTTAGCTCCCACTTGAAAGTGAGAACACATGGTATTTTTTCTGTTCCTGCATTAATTAGCTTAGGATTCTGGCCTCCAGCTCCATCCAAGCTGCTGTAAAAGACATGATTTTGCTTTTATTATGGCTGCATAGTATTCCATTGTGTACATGTACCACATTTTCTTAATCTAGTCCACCACTGATGGGCACCTAGGTGGATTTCATGTCTTCACTGTTGTGGATAGTGTGAGGAGGAACACATGTGTGCATGTGTCTTGTTGGTACAGTGATTTGTTTTCTTTTGGATATATACCCAGTATTGAGATTTCAGGGTTGAATGTTAGTTCTGTCCTAAGTTCTTTGAGAAATCCTAAAACTGCTTTCCACAGTGGTTGAACTAATCTACACTCCCACCAAAAATGTATAAGCATTCTCTGCAACCTCGCCAACATCTGATGTTTTTTGACTTTTTGATAGTAGCCATTCTGACTGGTGTGAGATGGCATCTCACTATGGTTTTGATTTGCATTTCTCTGATGATTAGTGATGATGAGCATTTTATCATATGCTTGTTGGCGGCTTATATGTCTTCTTTTGAGACATGTCTGTTTATGTCTTTCATTCATTTTTTAAGGGGCTTATTTGTTTTTTAGTTCAGGAATTTCTGAGTCTTGGTTGCAAATGTTAGAAAGAATTTCGGGGTGGTTTAGAGTAAATGGATTTATCAAGGACATCCTCCAGGTGCCCCACAGAACCAAACAGAGCAGTGGGCTGGGTCTCAGGAGCCCTCTGCAGCAAAGCATTCAGGGCTCTCACACTCTCTTATCACTTCTTCCCTCTTCCTCTCTCTGCCAAGGTGGGCACCATGGCACCAAACACTCCCAAGATTCTACTGCTGAAAAGAAAGTCTCTCTGGATCCCAAATCCAAAAAATTATATGTACAGGCAGGATTTCCCATGATAGTAATTATGACCCTCTTTCAATTATCCATACCTTGGGCATAGCTAATGAGTAGCAGCTGGGGCAAGCGGAAGCAGTTACAGACAATCAGCAAGCATTTGCCAAACCCTTGCAACATAAACTGTGATATAGTTTGGAAGGGTTTTGCCCCCTTCAAATCTCATGCTGAAATGTGACCCCCATCTGATTTCAAATTATACTACAGAGCTATAGTAACCAAAACAGCATGATACTGGCATAAAAACAGACACATAGACCAATAGAACAGAGCAAGGAACCAAGAAACAAATCCACATACCTAGAGTTAATTCATTCTTCACAAGATGTCAAGAACATACACTGGGGAAACACAGTTTCTTCAATAAATAGTGCTGGGAAAACTGGGAATCTGTATGCAGAAGAATGAAACTAGACCCCTATCTCTTGCCATATACAAAAATCAACTCAAAATTGATTAAACACCTAAATTAAACATTGGAGAAACTTTTCAGAACATTGGTCTAGGCAAAAATTTCTTGAGAGTACTTGAGAGTACTAACAAGCCACAAACATGGGCAACCGAAGCAAAAATGGACAAATGGGATCACATCAAGTTAAAAAGCTTCTGCACAGCAAAGGAAATGATCAACAAAGTGAAGAGACAACTCACAGAATGGGAGAAAGTATTTGCAAACTACCCATCTAACAAGGGATTAATAACCAGAATATATAAGGAACTCAAACAACTCTACAAGAGAAAAATCTAATAATCTGATAAAAAATGGGCAAAAGTACATACAAATGGCAAACTGGCATATGAAAAAGTGCTCAACCTCATTCATTAATCAGAGAAATGCAAATCAAAACTACAATGAGATATCATCTCACCAGCGTTAAAATGGCTTATATCCAAATGACAGGCCATAACAAATACTTGTGAAGATGTGAAGAAAGGGGGAACCCTTGTACAGTCTAATGCAAATTAGTACAAGTACTATGGAGAAGACTTTGGAGGATCCTTAAAAATCTAAAACTAGAGCTATTGTATGGTCCAGCAACCCCACTGCTATATACCGAAAAGAAAGGAAATCAGTATATCAAAGAGATGTCTGCAATCTCTGTTGCAGCAGTATTCACAATAGCCAAGATTTGGAAACAACTTAAAGGTCCATCAACAGACGAACGGATAAAGGAAATGTGGTATATATCCACAATAGAGTACTATTCAGTCATTAAAAAAAAAATGAATGAGATCCTGTCATTTTCTACAACATGGATGGAACTGGAGATCATTATGTTAAGTGAAACAAGCCAGACACAGAAAGACAAACATTGCATCTTATCACTTACTTGTGGGATCTAAAAGTCAAAACAATTGAACTAATGGAAATAGAGAGTAGAAGAATGGTTAACCAGAGACTGGGAAGGAGAGCGAGGGTTGTTGGAGGAGGTGGGGATGGTTAATATGTACAAAAAATTTGAATGAATGAGTGAGACCTACTATTTCATAGCACAACAGGGAGACGATAGTAAAAAAAAAAATTTAATTGTACATTTTAAAATAACTAAAAGGGTATAATTGGATAGTTTATAACAAAAAGGATAAATACTTGAGGTGATGGATACCCCATTTACCCTGATGTGATTATTAACACATTGCATGCCTGTATCAAAATATCTCATGTAGCCCATTAATACATATACCTACTATGCAGTCACAAAAATTAAAAATTAAAAAATTAAAAATAAAAACAAAGTGATCCCCAGTGTTGAAGGTGGAGCCTGGTGGGAGGTGTCTGGGTGATGGGGGGACATTCCTCATGAATGCTTGTGCCCTCTCCACAGTCAGGAGTTCACGTGGGATCTGGTTGTTTAAAGAGTCTGGGAGCTCCCCCTTCTCTCTCTTGCCCACTATCTCACCACTGGCTCCCCTTCACCTGCTGCCGTCATTGGAAACTTCTTAAGGCCTCACCAAAAGCAGATGCTAGCACCATGCTTCCCGGACAGCCTACAGAGCCATGATCCAAAATAAATCTCTTTTCTTTATAAATTACCTAGCCTCAGGTATTCCTTTAGAGCAATGCACATGAACTAACACAAGCCCAGTAGGACAGAAAGGTAAAACACGATCCCTAACGTCATGGAGCTTAGGTTCTCAGGATAGGGGAAGTTGATTTAACTGGGGGAACTTTGTGACATCAGTTAGGGTCGCAGCCAAGTAATTCAGCCTGGTCAGGAGGGTGGTGAGATAGCAGATGGTATTAAAAAGGATGTGTGTGTGCAACTCTCCAAGCAGGGTTGTGGGGCACAGCCACAGGGAAAGAAGCAGCAAACACTTCCTGCATGCAGACCACCTGGAGTTTATGGTACAGAAAGTGGATCCACCTCCCAGGCTAATTCCACATGTCCCCTAGCATCTCTGATGAAAACGTACCATCTTTATACGAATATTCGAGCAAGTGCAAATAATGCTATTGTTTCTGACACTTATGACAATTCCTTATATAAATTCCCAGAAAGATGGTCTGACCTGGACCGGGAGGTTCAGAGAAGCAAATATCCTTATCCAAGGGATTGCACGGGGACCCCAGGACTCTGCCCTAAGACTTCAGACCGTCACCTCTGCCATCCATAGGTCTTCCCTGGTTGCAAGTCACCAGATCTGTTATCGGGAAACCAAAACAGTCACTTTGTGAGAATCACCCTTCTCCTCGAGCACCCCTGCCAGGTGTGCTGGGAGGTACACATGGACCTCACTGAAGGAAAATCCAGTACTAGTCAGTCAGTGACAAGTGGGCAAGGCACTCATATTACAAAGGATTCACACCATGAATAATTTATTTCAGATTTCCCTTCAATATCAAGATCCCATATAGATTCTTTTCTTTTATTCTTTGAGAGTGAGTTTCGCTTTTGCTGCCTGGGCTGGAGTGCAATGCTTACTGCAACCTCCACTTCCTGGGTTCAAGCAATTCTCCTGCCTCAGCCTCTGGAGTAGCTGGGATTACAGGTGTGCGCCACCATGCCTGGCTAATTTTTGTATTTTTAGCAGAGAGGGGGTTTCATCATAATGGTCAGGCTGGTCTTGAACTCCTGACCTCAGGCGATGCACCCGCCTCAGCCTCCCAAAGTGCTGGGATTACAGGTGTGAGCCACCGTGCCTGGCCACAGATTCTTAAACGAATCAATTACCAAAAGTTTGTTTCCCATATGAAGTTTCAGAAATATGCAAAACATACCATATAATTAGAGTCTGTAGAACTCTAGGAAGATTGGAGTTGGAAGTAGCTGCAGGCATATGTAAGCCCAATGATTTTTCTAACTGAAGTGTGTAGAAGTATCACCTATGACACCTGTCAAAAAGACCTCCATGTGCCTTCCCCAGACAGTCTGATTCTGCAGACCTGGGGCAGATCCAGCAAGCCTGAATCTCACTGCTGGGGAAAGAGTAGCAAGATAGCTTCAGTGACTCCTGCAATCACACAAAGTCTGGGCAGAGCTGGTACTAGAACCCAGAGCTCTGATGCTCAAAATGCTGCCTCTAGTTCAGTAACTGCTTTTCTAGAATGCCTAGATGATGAATGGCTTCAACAACTGGAATATTTTATCTCTAATTCTGATAAGCAACAATTATTTCCCAGAGGTTGGGGCAAATAGAATATAAGGCAGAAGATAAGGATGTTTTATAAATTGGAAGAGAAGCCTCCAGCCCCACATTAATCCACTCTACTTTGCTCTAAACTAAAGAGGATTGCATTTACTTTTTTTTTTTTTTTTTTTTTTTTACTTTTAAATAATAGACTGAAAGAAAATGTTGCAGAAGAAAATCCAAATGAACGCCCAAGCTATGTTCTTTCACAAAAGAATACTGAGCAAACTTTTAGTGCAGAAGATCCTGGAACAATTTAATAGCTAAGTGATCCATGATTTTTCTTAACATCTATCCTCATTAAAAGAGAGAGAGAGAGAGAGAGGGAGAGAAAAAAGAAGCTGAGAAATATCTTTCAAACCCGATGGATTCAAAGCCACTTCTTTTTCTTTTACTTAATTTTCCAGGTATCTCAGCATGATCTGAATAAATTATGCTGACAATACCATAATATAAATGATAAATCATCGACACAATTTTAGTGATCTATTGCATGAAATGTAAATAATAACCAGGCCTGCTAATTGGCTTGCTTCTTGGAAACAAAGCTGTGACCGCGTGGCTGTGCCAGTCTTGGCTCCGTCATTAAGTATTTCTGCTGGTAAGTTGTTTCTGCTGATCTGGAGAGGAAAGCACAGCCTCGCAGACAGACCTTTGTGTGAAAGTTCTTCTGGCGAGAGGAAGGGCCTGAGAGAGAGAGACCATGGTGAGTTGCGGGCTATACTTTCTTTGTTCCTCCAGAGTGCCTGTGGGTTGCAAGTTGGCCTTGCTTCCCGTGCAAAATTGTGTTCCCCTAGAAGCAGCAGTAAGACCGAGACAAGGGAAATCTCTTCAAGTCAGTTAAGTTGCTGAATCTTTCCAAAAACTCTTCTGACTCATTTTGATTTCTTCCTCTCTCTCTTTTTTTTTTTTTTGCTTTGATAACGATTTGATTACAACTTCATTTGACCAGAAACATAAGCTGTTTCTATGTGCTTCTTATTTTGAAAATACCTTGTTAGCATTCATCATATGTTTATGGAGCTTAAAAATATATTTTGTTTCCTTTTCCCAAACAAACCCTTCTGCTTTCTAACAGGGTTGGGCTTCTTATCTACAGTGTTCGCTCTGTGTCAAACGATGTCTTGGGAAAAAAATAACCTGGGGTACAGTGGGTACATTCATTCATTCGCCGAGCATACCAGACCAGGGTTTGAGTCCCGAGGGGACACCAGGTGAATCCCAGAGGTCAGGTTTCCACTCTTAGGGTCTTACATCCTAGTGGGAGGAGCAGGCAGAGAAAGAAGAAACATAATACATTTAAAAAATTGATTTGAGATCATGTTGTTTAAAACAATATAGAGCAATAAGACAGAAAAGAGCAGGTATGACAGATGGTTCCGGGCGGCCTCCACAAGGAAGTGACATTGGAGTTGGGGCTTGGGGGACCAGAAAGAGCTGGCCATGCAAAGGTCTAGGGAGAGTGTGTTCCAGACACAGGGGCAGCATGTGCAAAGACCCTGAGGCTGGAGCAGTCTACTGAGTGTGAGGGAGGGAAAAAGAAGGGAACAACTGAGGAACTGGTTTCTCACTGTAGGCATGATGGTACCCCGGAGGACCATTTGAAAAAAGAGGCGTTTCTTTCTGCCACACCAGGGTCGCTGCACAGGACTCCACCTCGTATCTCCCACTTCACAGCATACCTTTTATCAGTGGGGCTGTGACTTCAGAGCTGCCAGGAATGCAGCTCTCATACCCAGTCTTCCCCCAACTCCTTGTGCTCGGGATTTGAATGTGCTTCTTCCTCCAACCTGCTGGCTTCCTAAGAGTAGAGTCACTCTCCTTAAAGGTTGGCCAGCTCACCACTGATGTGATCTAGCCCAGAGTGGGTCCTGGAGGCCACTGCCGGGGACTGGGCCTGGAGGATGGTTTCTGGGTTCATAGCCACTGTATTAGTCTGTTCTCCTACTGCTAATAAAGACATACCCAAGTCTGGGTAATTTCTAAAGAAAAAGAGATTTAATGGACTCACAGTTCCATGGGGCTGGGGAGACCTCACAATCGCGGTGGAAGGTGAAAGACACGCCTTACATGGTGGAAGGCAAGAGAGAGTGTGTGCCAGGGAATCCCTTTTATTAAACCATCAGATCTCACGAGACTTACTCACTATCACAAGAACTGCATGGGAAAGATCTGCCCCATGATTCCATTAATCCCACCAGGTCCCTCCCATGACATGTGGAAGCTACAATTTAGAATGAGATTTAGGTGGGGACTCAGCCAAACTGTATCAGTCACTTTGGGTTCAGACACAGAGGCTCTCCGCCAGGAGCCCCTGATGGGATGCTTCTTGCTACACACAGGCCCTGGCCTGCTGCCCCTTGTTTATCAGCCAGCAAATCTGGCAACTCACCACCCTAGGAGTATGAGAGCATGACATGTGAGGTCCCTGACACCTGAAAGTGGAGCCACCAATGCATTCCCTGGACAGATCCCTTAAGTGGCTTACAGCAGAGAGCAACTGTCTTGATGAAAAGTTCTGAAGACTAAAGAACTGCCCCTAAGTATTCCTCTCTTAAATGAGTCGGCAGTTCTACTTCCTTCTAAGAGTTAACTTGGACACTGGCCTGCACCCCAGAGAAGGTCCCATGAAGTCAACCAGCAGCTGAATAAGGGCAGCTTTTACTGTCAAAAACTATCAAGACAGGGACTGTGGCCAAACAGAAGAGCTGCGGGTTTAGCAACTCTCTTCCTGCAGCCATCATTTCTAGGCCTCCATGCCACCATCATCAAAACCATTTATTAAGCACTCCATCCACATAGAATTCCCATTTAGGCCTGGGACAGAGTGAGTCTGTTAGACAAAAGGTCCCCATCACAGAGTTATGGGCCCATCACAGACAGACAGTGATGAAGCAGACTAGCTAATTAAGGCAGGCATTAAGCCAAGAGGCAGAGTTACAAAGCATTTGCACTGGACACAGGCAGAAGAGTCCGAAGATCCTAGTGGGGAGGAGAGGTGGGGAAAGAGGGCCTCATGCAACTCTGCCGTTTGGATTTCAAGGGCTTCTTTATCCAATGAAGAGGCATGTCCATTGGCTTCAGAGTCAGAGGATGATCATTATTGTTTTTTCACTTCAATAGCTTTTGGGGTTCAATAGGTTTTTGGTTACATGAATGAATTCTACAGTGCTGAATTCTAAGATTTTAGTGCACCCACCTGTCACTTGAGTAGTGTACACTGTAACCAATATGCAGGTTTTTAAATCCCTTCCCCGACTTCCCACCATCCCCCAAATCTCCAAAGTCCATCATATCACTCAGCCTTTGTGTTTTCATAGCTTAGCTCCTACTTGTAAGTGAGAACACACAGTGTTTGGTTTTCCATTCCAGAATTACTTCACTTAGAATAATGGCCTCCAGCTCCATCCAAGTTGCTATAAAAGACATTATTCCTCCTTATGCCTGAGTAATATTCCATGGTGTATATGTACCACATTTTCTTTTTCTACTCATTGGTCAATGGGCACTTAGACTGGTTCCATATCTTTGCAATTGTGAGTTGTGCTGCTATAAACATGCACGTACAAGTGTCTTTTTCATATAATGACTTATTTTCCTTTAGTTACATACCCAGTAGTGGGATTGCTGCATCGAATAGTAAATTTACGTTTTGTTCTTTAAGGAATCTCCATATCGTTTTCCATACAAGTTGTACTAATTCACATTCCCACCAGCATTGTAAAAGTGTTCCCTTTCACCACATCCATACCAACATCTATTGTTTTTAGACTTTTTGGTATGTCCATTCTTATAGGAAGGAGGTGATATCTCATTGTAGCTGCAATTTGCATTTCCCTGATAATTAGTGACGTCGAACTTTTTTTCATATGTTTAAGAAATGGCTTTCATGTCCGTTGCCGACATTTTTATGGGACTTTTTTTGTGCCGATTTGTTTGAGTTCCTTATAGATTCTGGACACTAGTCTTTTGTCAGCCTCACAGTTTGCAAATATTTTCTCCCCTTCTGTGGGTTGTCTGTTTACTCTGCTGATTATTATTATTATTGCAGTGCAGAAGCATTTTAATTTAATTAGGTCCCATTTATTTATTTTTATTTTTGTTACATTTGCTTTTGGGATCTTGGTCATGAATTCTTTGCCTAGGCTAATGTTCAGAGAGTTTTTCCAATGTCATCTTTTTGAATTTTTTGGTTTCAGGTCTTAGATTTAAGTCTTTGATCTATTTTGAGTTGATTTTTGTATGAGGTGAGATATGGGGATCTAGTTTTATTCTTCTACATGTGGCCTGTCTGTTTTCCCAGCACCATCTATTAAATACGGTGTCTTTTCCTCCATTTATGGTTTTGTGTGCTTTGTTGAAGATTAGTAAAAAAAGAAAAAAAAATTGTGTACCAGACTTCCACTTCAGGAGCAACATGGCATAGCCTCACCCTCCACTTCCCTTGACCTTCAAATACAACTAAATACTGTGGAATTTATTCAACAGACAATGTTAGAAGGACTCTAAAGGCTGGAAAGAAGAGGATGGACTACCCAGGAGACTTGTAGCTTGAATGCCAATGTGGTGAGTTCCCCAGACTGTCTTTGCATCTTCCATATACTACTATACTAGGTTTCAGAGGAGCTTGCAACCCCAATCTGCCAACAACTACACACACATAAACCTGCATGCACAAAAGAGAAGCCAAAGCACTGGGCATGGGGAAGCCCATCAAAGACCAGGTGGGAAATTCCAACCCTGCTGAACAACCCAGGCCCAGAACAGTGGTCTGTTTGTTAAGCAACAGCGGCAGCAAAAGCCCAGTTGTCCCAACCCTTGTCTTACAACCAGGGTCCTGAAGGATAGTCTGATCTATTCTCAGTGGCAGCAGCAAAGATCCAGGATAGTCCAGACCGTACTCCATAACCAGATTTCAGTGGACAGTCCAATCTGCAAGCAGCAGCCAACAGTGAAACCCCGTGTCTCCCTGGTCTCCAACCAGGAGCATAAGGAGACTCAGGCCCAGCATCTCCTGCCTCTCCTCCCCAGAAGGTCACCCAGTGACAGCAGCCATCCAAGAGAAGTAGACATCTTATTTTTTCTACATTTGACACTATCAGAAATTGCTCAGGAGCTCCAGTAGCACCTGAAGCATGATACAGACTAGAACAGCATCACAAGGGCTCAAAAATCTGAACGGTCACTGGAACTAAAGTTCACAAAAGTGGGCCAGAAAGTGCACACTAAACCCAAGCAGAATGGCTGCCCACTTCCATGATAATCAAAATATACAAGATACAATCTAATTCACTCCTCATACCAAGAACCAGAAAAATCATAATTTGAAAGAAATAAGGCAGTCAACTAACACCCATACCAAGTTGCATCTGATGCTGAATTTATCTGACAAATAATTTAGAACAACCATGGTAAAAATGCTTCAACAAGCAATTACAAATTCATATGAAACAAATGAAAAAGTGGGAAAAAATGGAAGTTGTAAAAACCACCAAATAGAAATCATGTAACTGAGAAAAAAAAATCCCCAATAAAAAATTCCACTGGTGAGTTCAGTAGCAAACTGGAGATGACAGAGGACAGACGCAATGAACATAAAGACAGATCAATAGAATTTACTCACTCAGAACAACGGATGAACAAATTTAACAGAGCCTCAGGAATCTGTGGGAAAATAACCAAAGATCTAACCTTTGTATTGTCAGAATCCCAGAAGGAAAAGAGACGGTGGGACTGAAAAAGTATTTGAAAGAAATAATAGTTAAAAACTTCCAAACTTTGGTACAAATAAATAAATAAACCTGCAGATTTATGAAGCTGGGCGAATTTCAGATATAAACCTGAAGAAATCCACTCCAAGGCACATCACAACAGTGAAAACTAAGCGCAACAAAAATAACATTAAAGAGAGAAACACTGCATTACCAAAGGAAAAAAAACCCACCAATTTGAATTATAATGGATTTTTTAACCTGAAGCTATGGAGGCCAGAAGAAAGTGGCACAATATTTTTCAAGTTTTGGGGGGGAAAAAAAAAGACCCATCAACCTTAAATCCTATATCCA
Organism: Macaca mulatta; assembly: GCF_049350105.2. Lineage (NCBI taxonomy): Eukaryota > Metazoa > Chordata > Mammalia > Primates > Cercopithecidae > Macaca > Macaca mulatta. The sequence continues at coordinate 43,134,294 of NC_133424.1, forward strand.
GCAAAAGTGTCCTTCAGGAATAAAGAAAAGATAATGACATTTTCAAACAAATAAAAACTAAGGTAATTTGTAGCATACCTACTCTTTAAGAAGGGATAAATAAAGCTGTCCAAAAAAAAAGGAAAAGACAACAGAAAAAAATAGAATATTTGAAGAAAAAAAACAATGAAATGGGTAAAAACAGAAGTCAACATAACAGACCATCCTTCACCTCAAGAGTTTATTTGTGGTTAAAGCAAAAGTTACAACGCAATCTAAGGTTGTAATTAAAGTATATAAAAGAAATACTTTAAAACAATTATATTTTAAAAGTGGAGAGGGTAAGGGTACCTAAATAGAAGTAAAGTCTATATATACTTCACTTTAGGTGCTAAAACCTAAATACCTTATCATATATCTATGGTAAGATTTACAGTAACCACTAATAAAACTGTACAATGTGACATATTCAAAAATATTAGAAATAAATCAAAATGGAGCTATGAAAATTTTGAATTAATCCACAGAAAAGCAGGAAAAATAAAAACAGAACAAAAAGAAATCACAGGAACAAATAGAAAACAACTAATAAAAAAGCAAACCTAAATTTTAACATGTCAATAATTACTTTATGTGTGCATGTTCCAAACACAACTTAAAGATGGTGATTTAGCAGAGTAAACAAAAAATTTGTAAATACATGCTATCTACAAGAAACTCACTTCAAATGTGACAACTAGATAGATTGAGTGTAAAAGAATGGAAGGAAATATATATATCTTGGAAAAAATAATCAAAAAATCACAATAGTAGGTATTCAGATGAAGCGACTTTGAAGCAAATGTGTGTGTGTGTGTGTGTGTGTGTGTGTGTGTGTGTGTGTGTGTGTGTGTGTGTGAAAAAAAGGAACATGATGTAATGAATCTGCAAGAAGATATAACATTCTTAATTGTGTATGCACCACATAACAGAACATCAAAATACATGAAGCAAAAACTGATAGACTTGAAATGAGAAATAGAAAAATCTACAATTATAGTTAGAATTTTAACATGCCACTATTGGCAACTGATAGAAATACTAGATAGAAAATGAGAAAGGATATAAAAGAACTGAACACCATCAACCAACAGGATCTATTTGACATTTATAGAACACTCCCCCATCCAGCAGCAGCAGAATGCATATTCTTTTCAAGCATCTTTGAAAAATTTACCAAGGTAGACTGTATCTTGAGTCATAAAACAAACTTCAGCAAATTTAAAATAATTTTAAATTTTAAATTCTTTTAAATCATATAGACTATTTTTTTTCCCCTCATGATGGATTCAAACTACAAATCATAAGAGAAAGGCAACAGGAAAACCTCCAATAATTGGAAATTAAACAATGCACTTCCAAATAATGCATGGCTTGAGAGGAAGTCTTATTAAAAACACATAACACAGGCCAGGCACAGTAGCTCATGCCTGCAATCCCAGCACTTTGGGAGGCCAAGGCATGCAAATCACTTGAGCCCAGGAGTTCAAGACCAGCCTGGCCAACACGATGAAACCCCGTCTCTACTAAAAATATAAAAATTCGTTGGGCATGGTGGTGTACACCTGTATACCTGTAATCCTAGCTACTTGGGAGGCTGAGGCTTGAGAATCACTTCAACCCAGGAGGCAAAGGATGCATTGAGCTGAGATCATTCCACTGCTCTTCAACCTGGGTGACAGAGTGAGACCCCCATCTCAAAAAAAAAAAAAAAAAAAAAAGAACATGATGAACATAAACCATATCAAATTTGTGAGATCAAGCTAAAGTAGTAGTAAGAGGAATCTTTGTATTAGTAAATATAGTTGACCCCTGAACAATATGGGGATTAGGGGTACTGGTCCCTCCACCCCTGCCATGTAGTAAAAAAAGTGTGTATAATTTTTGACTCCCCAAAAACGTAACTATTAATAGCCTGTTATTGACCAGAAGCATTACCAATAATATAAACGGTTGATACACACATTTTGTATGTTATATGTATTATATGCTGTATTCTTATAAGAAAGTATGCTAGAGAAAAGAAAACATTATCAAGAAAATCATAAAGAAGAGAAAATATATTTACTGTTCATTAAGTGGAAGTGGATCATTGTAGAGGCCTTCATCTTCATCATCTTCCCACTGAGTAAACTGAAAAGAAGGAGGAAAAGGAGGGATTGGTCTTGCTATCTCAGGGGTGGCACAGGCAAAAGAGGTGGAGGAGGTGGAAAGGGAGCAAGAGAGGCAGACCACACTGAGAATAACTTTATGGAAATATATCATGATTTCTGTCTGACTTCTTTGCTTTTTCATTTCTCTGAAAATGTTTCTATATGGTATCAATTCTTCTTCTACCATTTGCTTTCATTTCGTTGCCCCCGTCACAAAAGAGTCCATGCTGTCAAAGAAGTCAATGGCAGTCTTAAATAATTGGAACCCTTCTGCCAGATTGCCTAATGTCAACCTGTTTTCTGGCACTGCTTCTTCCATGTCTTCCTCATCATCTGGCACTGGTTTGGAAACACTCACCTCCTGCAAGTCTTCTGTTAGCGCCTTTGATGTGGCATCTATTAGCTCTTGAATTTCTCCAAGATCTGTATCTTGAAACCCTTCGTGCTTCCCCCACCATTTTGGCCATATCCACAGTCTCTTTCAAGATGTCCTTGATTGGCTCTGTCACATATCTGGTGAAGTCATGCATAACATCTGCACACAGTTTTCTCCAGTAGAAATGTATTGCTTTGGGCTGGATGGTTTTCATGGCTTTCTGTAACAACGATGGTATCTTCATGGAATGGTATAATCTTTCCAGACCTTCATGATGTTCTCTCTATCAAGGTTCTTCTCTTCCATAGTATGACAATCCTTTCTACAGAGTGTCATGTCTAATGAGCTTTAAAGGTCCTTATGCCCCCCTGATCTAGAGGCTGAAGTAGAGATGTTGTGTTTGGGAGCAAGTAGGGTGCCTTCAGTGTTGAACTCACTGGGGTTCTGGGTGGCTAGGGGCATTGTCCAATTTCAAAATAATTTTAAAAGATGGTTCCTAACTGCCAAGGTACTTCCTGACTTCAGAGACAAAGCATCCTTGGACCTAACCTCCCCATCCCCCCACAAAAAAAACAGTACTCATTGTCCAGGCCTTCTTGTTACGGGACAACCAAAAGACTGGTAGCTGGTGTTTACCCTTCCCTTTCAAGGCTCAGGGGTTAGTATCTTTACAGGTAAGAGCAGTCCTGATCATAAACCCAGTGCATTTTCACAAAACAGTAGTTAGCCTCTCCCTTCCTGCCTTAAATCCTGGTGCTGGTGCTGGCTTCTCTTCCTTATGAATAGATGCTTTTTAAGGCTTTAAAAAAAAATCAGAATAAGAAGCTTTTGTCTGCATTAAAAACCTGTTCAGGCAGATATCCTTTCTCCTCGATGATTTTGTTAATAGTTCCTGGAAACTCATCTGCTGCCTCTTGGTCAGTAGAAGTTGCTTCTCCTGTTATCTTTATATTTTTTAAACTAAATCTCTTTCTAAAATTATAACATCATCCTTTGCTGGCAGTAAATTCTCCAGCTTTAGATTATTCACATTCCTTTTACTTTAAGTTGTCACATAATGATTTCCCATTTTCTCGAATCGTGTTACAGTCTATAGGTATGCCTTTCTTATAGCAATCCTGCACCCACATAAAAGCTACATTTTCAATACAATAATAAAAAGCATTTCACAAAGAATTACCAGGTTTTTGTGCCTATTGGTGTAGCTGAAAAGACAGCTTCACAAGTTTCTTTTTCTTTTTTTGCTATGGTCCTTTCCCTGGATTCATTTATCTTGAAATGGCAGATGACTGAGCACATTGGCACATGCCTGAAGTCCGGGACACTTGGGAGGCTGCAGCAGGAGGACTGCTTGAGCCCAAGAGCTCAAGTCCAGTCTGGGCAACAAAGCAAGATCCCATTTCTAAAAAGAAAAAAGAAGAAGAAGGGAAGGAAGGAAGGAAGGAAGGAAGGAAGGAAGGAAGGAAGGAAGGAAGGAAGGACGGAAGGAAGGAAGGAAGGAAGGAAGGAAGGAAGGAAGGAAGGAAGGAAGGAAGGAAGGAAGGAAGGGAAGGAAGAGGGGGAAGGGGAAGGGGAAAGGAAAGGAAGAGGAAGGGAAGGGAAGGGAAGGGAAAGGAAAGGAAAGGAAAGGAAAGGAAAGGAAAGGAAAGGAAAGGAAAGGAAAGGAAAGGAAAAAGGAAAGGAAAGAAAGGAAAGGAAAGAGGAAAGGAAAGGGCAACAGCAGCCTTAGACCTCAATCTATGTCACCTATCAAGCAATTAAACTTTTTCTTGTAATGTCGTGACATTTTTCTACTTCTGGGGAGCACTTCCAGCATCACTAGTGGCACTTAGACTTGGCCCCATAGTGTTATTCAAGGTTTACGGTATTGCACTAAACATTATGGGAAATAGATGAGAACCACAAGAAATCACTTTTTACTGAGACAAAAACTGCTCATGGGGAGACGGTTAGCCTCTCACAGCACTATAAGCAGATACCCTCAACACTAGCTCAGCACAATAGCAACAGGAGGAGGCTGCTAAATTATTACAATAGTCTGACATATGCTACAATTATGTTTTATGCAAGTATAATTTAATATTGCATCCTTACATTTGTTTACATTTCTCTCAAATATGAATGGTGTCTGTGTTTATGTATGTAAGTTCTGATAAATTTTAACTTTTTCTAATAGATGTGTGTATATTTTATGGTAGTAAGTGATAAAGTAGACTAGCATTTACATATATTTTATGCATGCATAATATATTAAACTTTTTAAAAAATTGATATTTCTAGCTCATACAGTTTGTGATCTTTTTCAAATTGTTGCAAATTCCCAAAAAATTTTCCAGGATACTTATTGAAAAAAAAATCCACATATAAATCACAGTTCAAAACCATGTTGTTCAAGGGTAAACTTTGCTTACATTAGAAAAGAGAAAATATTTCAAATCAATAACCTAAATTCCTACCTTATGAAACTAGTAGAAGAACAAGACAAACCTAAGGCAAGCATACAAAAGGAAATAATTAAATGAAAAGCAGAAATCAATGAAAGGAAAATAAGAAATTAAAGGAAATAAATGGAATTAATAGCTGGTTCTTTTTTAAAAAATTAATAAATTGATAAATGTCTAGGCAAGCTAACCAAGAAAAAAAAAGAGAAGACACAAATTACCAGTATCAGAAATGAAATAAGACTGATCACTACTGATCCTACAAAGATTAAAAGAATAATTTAAAAGTTCTGTGAACCATTCCAAAGTCACAAATTTTTTAACTTAGATGAAATGCATTGATTCTTGAAAGACACAAATTACTAAAGCTTACACAGGAAGAAACACATAATCTAAGTAGGCCTATGTCTATTAAAAAATTGATGGCTCAAGTCTGTAATCCCAGCACTTTGGGAGGCCAAGAAGGGCAGATCAGGAGGTCAGGAGATCGAGACCATCCTGGCTAACACGGTGAAACCCTGTCTCTACTAAAAAATACAAAAAACTAGCCGGGCAAGGTGGCGGGCGCCTATAGTCCCAGCTACTCGGGAGGCTGAGGCAGGAGAATGGCATAAACCCAGGAAGCGGAGCTTGCATTGAGCTGAGATCTGGCCACTGCACTCCAGTCCGGGTGACAGAGCGAGACTCTGTCTCAAAAAAATAAAAAATTAATTAATTAATTAATTAATTAAAAATTGAATTAATCATTAACAAACTCCTAAAAAAAAAAAAAAAGGCAGCATCAGGCCTAGACGGATTCACTGATACATTCTACCAAATATGTATGGTAAAGATAAGGCCAATTCTCTACAATCTCTTCCAGAAAATAGAAGCAAGATGCTTTGTAACAGGCCAGCATAACCTTTGACAAAATCCAACACATAATCACAAGAAAACCCTCAGCTAGCTGGGAACTGCCTTAATATGATAGAAAACATCTACCAGAAATAAATAAATAATAAATAAATAAATAAATAGCACCATACATAACAGGGAAAAAACAGAGACTTTCCCTTTAAAGTTATCAATAAAGCAAAGATATCCTGTCTTGCCACTCTTATTCGGCAGCACACTTAAAGTCTTATCTAGTGCAATAAGAAATGAAACAGAAATAAACTTTATAAGACTGGAAAGGAACAAGTAAAATTGTCTGTTCAAAGATGATATTATTATCAATGTAAAACATCCCAAAGAATTGATGAAAAACTAAAACAAAACAAAGCAAAACAAATCTCCTGGAGTTAATAAGTGAGTATAAAAGGTTACAGGATACAAGATTAACATACAAAAGTCAATTGCTTTCCTACATACCAGCAACGAAATTTCAAATTGAATTCAATTTCAAATTGAAATTTGAAATTTAAAAATACTATCAGTCAGGTATGGTGGCTTAAGCCTGTAACCCCATCACTTTGGGAGGCCGAGGCAAGAGGATCGCTGGAGTCCAGGAATCCAAGATCAGCCTAGGCAACATAGTGAATACACCATCTCTACAAAAAATAAAAATAGTCAGGCATAGTGTCACATGCTAGCAGTCCTAGTTGCCCAGGAGGCTGAGGTGGGGGAATCGCTTGAGCCCAGGAGATCAAGTCTACAGTGACCCATGATTGCATCACTGTACTTCAGTGTGGGGAACAGAGTGAGACTCTGTCTCAAATAAATAAATAAATACTGTTTATAATGGCACCCAAACAATGAAAAACTTAGGAATGAAATTAATAAGATATATATAGTATCCATGCAGAAAACAGTAAGACTCTGATTTTAAAAAATCAAAGACCTAAACAAATGGAAGGATATTCCATGTTCATGGATTGGAAGACTCAATATTGTAAAAACATCAGTTCTTCCCAAATTGATCTATAGATTCAATGCAATCCCAATCAAAATTGCAGGAAGCTGTTTCATAGATACTCACAAACTGATTCTCAAGTTTATGTGGAAAGGTAAAATACATAAAATGGCTCATGCAATACTGAACAAAAACAAAGTTGGAAGACTCACACAACCAAATTTTAATACTTATTATAAAGGTATGGAAATCAAGACAGTATGGTATTAGTGAAAAAAACAGACACATAGATCAATTTAATAGACAAAAAAGCCGAGAAATAGGGCCATACAAATAAGGTCAACAGATCTTTGGTGAAAGAGCAAAAGCAATAAAAGGGAAAAAAAGTATTTTCAACAAATGGTTCTGAATCAATTGGATGTGTATATTTAAAAAAAGAATATAAACACATACCTTACACTTTTCATCAAAATTAATTCAAAGTTGATCATAAACCTAAATGCAAACTACAAAAGAATAACAAACATCCAGAAGAAAACATGAGAGAAAATCTAAGTGACCTTGGGTTTGGCGATGAGTGTTTAGAGACACCAAAAGTATAATCCAAACTTAATGTTATATAAAAATTAGTAAGTTAAATTTTATTAAAACAAAAAACTTCTGTTCTGTGATAGACAGTTAAGAGAATAAAAAGATAAGTCATAGACTGGGATAAAATATTTGCAAAACACATCTAATGACCTTGGGTTTGGCAATGAGAGTCGGCAAATTTATTACCTATTTTCTCAACAATAGGAAAATAACTCAACTTTTTTTTTAAACTAGTTTTAGAAAACAAGGAGAAGATCTGAACAAAAAACTCACAAAAAAAGACATACAGATAGCAAACAGGTAAATGAGAAGGTATACAACATAATTTATCTTTAGGGAATTGTAAATTAAAACAACAATAAGATATCACTATGTACCTATTAGAATGACTAAAATCTAAAAGCACAATAACATCAAATACTGATGAAGATACAGAGCAACAGAAACTCTCATTCATTGCTACAGGGAATGCAAAATGGGACAGCCATTTGAGAAGATGGTTTGGCCATTTCTTACAAAACAAAACAACCTTAACCATACACACCAGCAATTGCACTCCTGTGTATCTACCCAACTGATTGGAAAATGTATGTATGCAAAAAAATGCATGTGAATGTTTATAATAGCTTTACTCATAATTGCCAAAAACTGGGAAGCAAATAAGATAGTCTTCAATATGTAAATGGATAAACAGATTGTGGTGCATTCATACAATGGAATATCAATATAAGTAATGCTTAAATAAGTAAGTATACAGGAATAAGAGACAAATCTGTAAGAAGAATTCCAAATAATGTATGTAGATACTCTGCCCTTAAGGACAGGGACAGCACAACTCCTTATTCCTGAGAGATGGATTGTGCTTAATGACTTCTTTCCAGCAAGTATACTACGATAAAATGGTGATGGGTGAGGGGAATCAGTAACTTTATAGCGAGGAAACCTGACACCCAACTTCAACAAGGTGATGAAAGTCAACATCAACAGTGACAGACATGTTGACAGTATGTACTGTTGACATGATGGGATGAAAATGTCCCTCTACCTCTGTGGTCTTCTTCCCCAAAACTCATTTTAATTGTGATAAAAAACTACCCAGGTTAATCATCATAAAAACACAGAACAATTTCCAATAGAGGGTCATTCACCAAATTCTTGACGAGTGCTTCTGCAAACTGTCAAGGTCATCAAAACAAGAAAAGTCTGAGAAACTTTTATATCCAAAGAGAGCCCAAGGAGACAGGATGACTAAATGTAACATGGTATTTTGGATGAAACAGAAGAAATTTTATAAAAACTAAGAATATATGAATATAGCATGAACTTTAATAATACTGTACCAATATTCATTTACTAATTATAACAAATGTACCATACTAATGCAAGATGTTAATGGTAGAGGAAACTGGTTATTAGGTATGTGGAAACTGTCTGTAGTATCTTCTCAATTTTTCTCTAAATCCAAATTTGCTGTAAAAAATCAATTCTCTTTCTAAAAATTAATAGTCATTTCACATTACTCCACTATGTCCAACCCTCCAGCAGCTTTCCTTTGGATTTAGAATCAAATTTCAACTACCTTGCAGACATTATCTGAGTGCCTTTGTGAAACCTTGTTTACTATTTTTCAGTCAAACTGATGTTTTTTCTGTTCTACCAACACTCCACTCTCATTAGCCTTTCAGGGACTTTGTGTATGTGCATTTCTCAGCCTCCCACATTTCCCCATATCTTCTCGTTTCTTTTGTCCACTATTATAATCCTCAGATTTCAAATAGTACCTGGAACATAGTACATGGCAACTGGTTGGATAGATTGATGAGGAGATGGATTCATGAACATGACAGTTCCAACAACAAACCAATGATAATTGAGTCTTATGACCTGGAAGAAGCTTATCTCACTGCAATTGTCTACTGATACATTTTGAAGACTCACAAAATACTCAGCTGAACCAGTCAGCATCTCATTTTATCAATGAAATATTCGTATAATTTAAAAAAATTGTTTTAGAAGCAAAAATGTCCACATGGCCTACAAGTGCTACTAACCTGTGTGTACATCCCTCTTATCCATAGACTTTATACTACCTTCCAGTGACTTCTTAAGTTAATGGTCTAATCACTTCAAACTAACACTAAACAATTAAGGTAAAGTTATATTAACTGAATGATGTCCATTGGACCTCAATAGAATTTCCAATGTCATTTTAGACACTTTTCAGACAATGTCAATTGGAATTAAAAGGAAGAGGCTTTAGAGCTACTCAACTATGTAGAAAATAAAATTTATAATGACCCACAGGGCACAGCTTGACCTCTAGGAGCTCGCAGTCAGGAACAGAGACATGGACAAGAATGAACATCCAGATAATTGAACAAAATCCAAACCACTTCACAGATAACAGTCAAGGTTAAAGATGTCTTATGTATACAAGCCAACGTAAGAACCAGTACTTACTACCTACAATAATTTAACACTTCTTAAAATTTCATAATCTCTCCTGCAGCAAATATCAATTTTCTTTGTTTTCTCTTCTTTTTTTTTTTTTTTTTTTTTTTTGAGACAGGGTCCTGCTGTGTTTCTCAGGCTGGAGAGCAGAGGAACATCTCTGCTCACTGCAAACTTCACCTCCTGGGTTCAAGTGACTCTCCTGCCTCAGCCTCCCAACTAGCTGGGAATTTAGGCGCCTGCCACCAACCCGGCTAATTTTTGTATTTTTAGCTGAGACAGGGTTTTGCCATGCTGGCCTGGCTGGTCTTGAACTCCTGACCTCAAGTGATCTGCTCGCCTTGGCCTCCCAAAGTGCAAACATCAATTTTCAAAATTATCTTCCAAAGTGCCTTGAGGTTTTGTGTTATAGCTTACATAAAGGTGCATCTGAGGAACATAAGTAAGCAAGTCAACTTAATTGGATTTAAGGGGGTCTCCACCACTGGATTTTGGAGGTCTAACCAGCAAGAAAGATTTTATTTTGAATAATTACAGAAGAGATAATTTTCTATACAAAGGAAAAGGTATGGAGAAAATAATGAAAATGTGAACCACTGTTACTCTGCCTACATTAAATGAAAACTCAGTTGGTTTCTTGACATACAAGCAAGCAAATCCTAAAGAAAAATTTATACATTAGCAGTATAGTCTAGATTCTTGAATGCTTAACTTCTTTGTACTTCAAACCCCAGTCTTGTATGCCAAACATTTGATATTACATCAACACCACCTTGAAAGAATTCTTTGGAGACAATCAGTTAATTAAAAAAACACACAGGGGAATCTTTTTGTAGGTTCATCAGTTGTAACAAAAATACCACCTTGGTGGGGGATGTTAACAATGAGGGAGGTTGTGCACATGTGGGGACCGGAGTGTATGGGAAATCTCTGTGTTTGCTGCTCCATTTTGCTGTGAACCTGAAACTGCTCTAAAAATAAATAAAAATAAAATCAGATTAGATAGATATAGATATAGATAAATCGATACAGAAAGATACAGACACAGATAGATACAGATACAGATAGATACAGATACAGGTATAGATACAGATACAAATACAGATACAGACAGATGATACAGATACAGATACAAATACAGATACAGAGAGATGACACAGATACAGATACAAATACAGATACAGATACAGAAATAGATACAGATACTGATAGATGATACAGATACAGATAGATACAGATACAGATATATATATATACAGATACAGATAGATACAGATACAGATATATATATACACAGATACAGATAGATACAGATACAGATACAGATAGATACAGATACAGATATATATACAGATACAGATAGATACAGATACAGAGATATATATATATATATATATATGGATACAGATAGATACAGATACAGATACAGATAGATACAGATACAGATATATATATACAGATACAGATAGATACAGATATAGATAGATATAGATACAGATATAGGTACAGATACAGATACAGATGTAGATACAGATAGATACAGATATAGATACAGATAGCTACAAATACAGATATAGATACAGGTACAGATAATGCAAAGTGAGTTTAGAACCAATGTCTGTGCCATAAACATATTACTATGTGACTGTGTCCCCAGTAAAGGAAAAGTGTGCTCTACAGAAAACTTATTGATGCCAACATGGCTATGATGAGTTATCAACAAATAGAAGCTATGCTGGGCTATCATCTTTTACCCCCAGAGGCCAATGACTAAGCTAACCTGTTAATTCCCAAAGTAGAATTATGTGACCAGATGGAAAATTCCAACTGAACATCTGTGTTACAGAAAGAATGGGGCCTTCTCCAGCCTGGCTGAAGATGCAGGATAATACCTGTTAGTAGTCATATCTCAAAATGAGAAAAGTGGCTATTCCCTTTGGATGGAGCTGTGAATCCTGAACTTTCCTTCATCAGCAACTTCTTAAACATCTTTTTCAATGAATCTCCTGCTTTGGAACACTGCATCTATGACACAAAGCAAAGTGACAACTAATTCATTTTCTCACTTTTTTTTCCTTTTATGGGTACACAATATTTTACATATTTATGGAGTATGTGTTTGTTACACATGTATAATGTGATGATCAGGTCAGGGTATTTGGGGTATCCAACCTCTTGAGTACTTATCATGTCTATTGCTGATATTGTTTTAAGTACACTCTTACATTAACTTTGAAATATACAAACTACTGTTGCCAAGTATAAACACCCTGGTCTGCTATCAAACATTAGAACTTATTTATTTCTTCTGACTATATATTTGTACCCAAACTCTCCTCATTCCCTCACTCCCACTCACTCACCTCCTCTTCCCAGTCTCTAGTAGCTGTGATTCTATTTTCTATGCCCATGAGAACATTTTTGACTCCCACATATGAGTGAGAATATGCAGTATTTCTCTTTCTTTGCCCGGTTTATTTCACTTAACATAATGGCCTCCTCCAGTTCCACCCATGTTGCTGCAAATAACAAAATTTCATTTTTTATGGCTGAATAGTACTCCATTGTGTGTACATACCACATCCTCTTTATTCATTCATCTGCTGTGGACACTTAGGTTGATTCCATATCTTTGCTATTGTGAATAGTGCTGCAATAAACTTGCAAGAGCAGGTCTCACTTTGATACGCAGATTTATTTTCCTTTGGATAAATCCCCAGTGGTGGATTGCTGGATCTTACAGTAGTTCTATTTTTAGTTTTTTGAGAAATCTCCATACTACTTTCCACAGTGGTTGTACTAATTTACATTTCCTCCAACAGTGTATGACTTCCCTTTTCTCCACTTCCTTGCTAGCATCTATTACTTTTTGTCTTTTTAATAACAGCCATCCTGACTGGTATGAGATGCTATCTCACTGTGGTTTGGGTTTGCCTTTCCCTGAAAGAGTAGTAATATCAAGCATTTTTTCATAGATCTGTTGGCCATTCACACATCTTCTCTTGAGACATGTTTGTTCACTTCCTTTGTCCATGTTTAATGGGATTATTTGTTTTTCCACTATGGTGTTACTTAGTTCCTTGGATATTCTGGGTATTAGCCCCCTGGAGGATGTGTAGTTTGCGAACATTTTCTCCCATTCAAGAGGTTGTCTCTTCACTCTTTTGATTGCTTCTTCTGCTGTGAAGCTTTTTAGTTTCATATAGTCCCATTTGTCTATTCGTTTTAACTCTTCCTTAATCTAAGACATGTGGTTGTCAATCAGAGCTGCAGATTATCCTAAGGTGACCACCACTAGCTGAGTTGATACACTTCAGAACAAAAACTAGGCCCTTGATAGCCTCTTCAGCCTTCAGATACCTCTTAAGAAAACTCATTATTCTCCTTTAAAGATTTTGAAGTACTGAAAATAGTTGGAGGCCAGGCGTGGTGGCTCACAACTATAATCTCAACACCTTGGGAGGCTGAGGCAGGCGGATCACCTGAGGTCAGGAGTTCAAAACCAGCCTGGCCAACATGGTGAAACCCTGTCTCCACTAAAAGTGGAGACAAAAATTAGCCGGGCATGTTGGTGTACATCTGTACTCCCAGCTTCTTGGGAGGCAGAGGCAGGAGGATCACTTGTACCCGGGAGGCAGAGGTTGCAGTGAGCCAAGATCACACCACTGCACTCCAGCCTGGGCGATAGGGCAGCACTCCGTCTCAAAAAAAAAAAAAAAAAAAAAAAAGTTGGAAGAATTCCCATCCCTATTTTTAAAGCTCTCTATGAGTTTGAATATCTCAGGTTAAGAAATACTTGAAATATTTGAGTCAAGAAAGTAGAAAGTGAACCTGTTATTTCAGAAGGATCCAGATGTTCCAAGGAAAATTGATGCATAGTGACACAGTCCGTCCAAGATATGAGTTGACTGTTATCTGGATTCTGGGATATAACACTGTACAGTTATTAGCTATCCAAAAAAAGGCATTTGTGGTTGTTAGTGGCAAAAATATATGTATGATGTTGTCTCCAAGTGTTACTAAAGTATCATTCGATCCCAGAAGAAAATGGAACAGTATTTACAAAATTTTGAAAGAAAAAGTAAAACCAAAAATTGCCTTTTAGCCCATCACAAACAGGCTGTTTATTAAGAACAAATTAGTATAGTTCAGCAAGGTTTGCTAAGGGTTTTAGGACATAATAACAATGTATTGTATGCTTAGAAACCACTAAGAGATATTTTAAGTGTTCTTACCACAAAAAATGATAAGTATGTGGGTAATATGTGAATTAATTTCATTTAGACATTTAATAATTTATGCATGTTTCAAAAACTTATGCTGCACACATTAAATACATGCAATTTTGTCAATTAAAAATAAATACGTGAGTTTTAGGACACAGTCTGGTTACAATAATGGAAAATAGTCATAGCTACTCAAATAGCAGCTCATCTTTCCTGTAGTTTTTGATTGCCTAATATTCAATCTCAAGTACATGGTAAACATGGATCCTTCTTATGGAAATGAATGGAATTTTTTATTTTAATGAACTTTCCTTACATAAGGTTACCTCCTAAGAGTTTACAACATGATTTCCAATCCATTGTTTCAACTGATGAGGAATTATAGTCCAAAGTGTACTATCGAGTTCTGAGATTTTGACTCACATGGAGTAGCTTATAGAGCATCCAATCTCCCATTGAACTGGAAAATCTAGATAAAATACACAAAGAGATGTCTTCTAGAAGAATCAGAGCATTACCAAAGCAATCAGGATTGAGAGGCCATGATCCCAGAAGGAAGGGGAGGGATAGGAAAGTTAGCCCAACATTACATCTACTAATTCTCCTCTTGGAGGATTTAGCAGTCCTTGGCTGCAAACAGCAAGAGGCCTGAGATGGCATATTTAATCTTTCCTTAATTTCACAGGGCTAAGAACATAAAAATTGGAATTCAGGACTGCCACTCTAGCTAAACATAAACAGCCAAGTTTCCAGAGAGTAGGAGTCACAGACATACATCTGGTACTCGGCAACTGTTTTCTCCTTGAGACATTTACTGATTCCAAAGCTTTGTGGGGCTAGAGTCCCTGAAGTCAAGCAAAAAGAGGAAGAAAAGCTGAAGGGAGGTTTTGGCTATCTTACCATGCTGGGAATACAAAAATTAAAGTTCAGCGCTCACCAGTGAAGCAATACACTGGTAAATATTCAGGCTTTCAGCTGAGATGCCTGAAGGACAAACCAGAGATACAATCAGACTTACAAATAGTGAAACCCAGACAGGAGTCAGCTCAGTTCTGGACTGAATCAAATTGGTATGTTTACACTCTTACTGTCATGCAGAAGAAGATAATCACTGAAAGCTTCTACAGTTTTTCAGAGAGTGTGCCTGGTATAAAATTTAAAAATTATCAATCACGGAAGGAAACAAAACCACGGGGGGAAGGGTAGAAATCATACAAATAGGAACATCTCCATAGATTTAAGGTTATCAGACATTGACTAAAATAACTATGGTTAGCATGGTTAGGAAAATAGGCAAGATGAAGTTCTTCCAAGAATATTTTTTAATAATAAAATGTAATTCTAGATCTGAAAAAAATTAATGGCTGAAATTATATATTCAATAGAAGTGTTTAGTAGCAAATTAAACACAGCTTTAAAAAATAAGTAAATTGGAAGTTAGAACAGCAGCCAATTCACTTAAAATATAACAGAGAGGAAAATATTTGAAAAATAAAGAAGAAAATGTAAGGGGAACATGTGATACAGCAAAAATGTTTAATATACTACCAATTAAAGATACTGAAGAGAGGAAAGAAGGAAAGGGGCATGAGCAATATTTGAAGAGATAATGGCCAGTAATAATACAAGAAAGGAATTTGCCAACATAACATCATAAATGGGAAAAAGATTTCCAACTGAAAATCAAGAAACTCTGCAAATGTTAGGCATAATAAATATGAAGAAACGACAACTCAGAATATGAGAGCCTAACTGCTATAATAAGAGAAAAGTGCTTTAAAAACATCTAGAAAACAAAAGAAGTATTATCTTAAAAGTAGCAATGGATGGACTGACAGCTGACTTCTGCAAAGAAATGATGGAAGCCAGGAAAAAAATAGAAAGCTATGAACAACAATTGAGTCGAAGAAGAAATTAAAACAGAAATTTTAAAATATCTTGAGACAAATGAAAATGGAAGCACAACATACCAAAACTTATGAGATGTAGCAAAAGCAGTTCTAAAAAGGAAGTTTATAGCAATAAATGCCTATAACAAAAAGAAGACTGAATATAAGTAACTTAATATTACACCTCAAGGAACTAGAAGAAAAAGTAGCCCAGAGCTAGTAAGAGGAAGGAAACATTAAAGATCAGAGCAAAAATAAATAAAAGAGACTATTAAAAACTAATATAAAAGATCAACAGAACTGAGTTGTTCTTTTTTGGAAAAAAAAATTCATAAACCTTTAGCTAGACTAAGGGAAAAACAAGGACTCAAAGTAAGAAGTGAAAGAGGAGACATTAAAACCAATACCACATAAATACAAAGAATTATAAGATTACTATGGACAATTGTACATCAACAAATGGGATAATCTAGAATTAATAAAATTCTTAGAACCATACAGTCTACCAATACTAAATCATTAAGAAACAGAAAATCTGAACAGACCAATGAGTAAGGAAATTGAATCAGTAGTAAAAAGTCTCCCATCAAAGAAAATCCCAGGATCAGATAGATTCACTGCTGAATTATACAAAACATTTAAAGAACAACTAATAACAAACTCTACCACAAAATTAAGGAGTAAGTACTTCCAAATTCATTTTAAAAGTCCAGCATTACCCTAATACCAAAGCCAGGCAAAGACACCACAAGAAAACAAAATTGTAGGCCAATATGCCTGATGACCGTAGATGCAAAAATCTTCCAGAAAATATTAGCAATCTGAATTCAACAGTGTGTTAAAAGGATTATTCACCATGATTAAGTGGGATTTATTGCTGGGATACAAAGACGGTCCAACATATGCAAATCAATGAATGTGAAATAGCCCATTAACAGAATAAAGGACAAAATCTATATGATTATTTCAATAGATGCAGATAACTCATTTGGCAAAATTCAACATCATTTTGTGGTAAAAATTCTCAACAAATTAGTTATAGAAGGAATGAACCTCAATACACAAAAAAAGGCCACATGTCACAAGCTCACAGTTCACATAATACTCAGTGGTAAAATTTGAAAGCTTTGTCTCTAAGATCAAGAATAAAACTAAAACAAGGATGCCCATTCTTACCACTCCTAACCAACATAGTACTAGAAATCCTAGCCACAGCAATAGGCAAATAAAAGACATCCAAATCAGAAAGGAAGAAGTGAAATTGTCTCTGTTCGCAGACGGTATAATTTTATGTACAGAAAATGCTAAACATGCAAAAAAAATTGTTAAAACTAATAAATTTAGTAAAGTTGTAGAACACAAGATCAGCATATAAAACTCAGTAATATTTACTTATAAGAACAACAACCTATTCAAAAACATCAAAACAATCCTATTTACAGTAGCTACAAAAAATTTAATTGCTTGTGAACAAATTAACCTAAGGAGGTGAAAGATCTGTATGATGAAAACTACAAACCATTGATAAAATACATTGACGAAAACACAAATAAATGGAAAGATATCCTGTGTTCATAAACTGGAAGAATGAATATTATTGATATGTGCATAACACCCAAAGCAACCTACAGATTCAATGCAATCTCTGTCAAAACTCCAATGACATTTTTTACAGAAGTAGAAAGAAATCCTAAGATGTGTATGGAACCACAAAATACCCCAAATAGCCAAAGCAATCTTGGGCCAAAAAACAAAGCTGGAAACAACATGCTATCTGATTTTAAAATAGGCTACAAAGCTATAGCAATCAAAACATCATGGTACTGGCATTAAAATAGGCACATAAATCAACGGAACAGAAATGAGGGGCCAAGAATAAATTCACACATTTTTAGATTTGGTCAATAAATATTTATTTATAAATAATTGAATAAATATCAATATTTATATTGGTCAGTTGATTTCTGACAAAGGTGCCAAGAATTCACAATGGGGAAAGGACAAACACTTCAATAAATGGTGTTGGAACAATTGCATATTCACATGCACAAGGATGAAATTTGACTCTGATCTTGAAAACAGCTTTGCAAAGATTATGACAGTGACAGAAGTCTAGCAAGGCTGACTCTGTCTTGCTTCTAACAAACGATCCAGCAACCCCACTACTTGGTATAAATCCAAAGTAAGTGAAATCAGTACGTCGAAGAGATATCTGCACTCCCATGCCCATTGTGTTCATTGCAGCATTATCCACAATCACTAAGACATGGAATCAACAGAAGCATTCGTCAACAGAGGAATGAATAAAGAAAATGTGGGATATATACACAATGGAATAGCATTCAGCCTGAGGAAGAAAATCCTGCCATCTGTGACAACTTGGATGAACCTGGAGGACACTATGTTAAGTGAAATAAGCCAGGCACAGAAAGACAAATATAGTGTGATCTCACTTCTACATGGAATCTAAACAAGTTGAATTCATAGAAGCAGAAGGTAGAATAGTGTTTGCCAAGGGACGAGTGAGAAAGAAAGACAGGTTGGGAGATAATCAAAGTATACAGAATTTCAGTTAGACAGAAATTATTTCATGATATCCATTGTTTAACACAATGATTATAGTCCGTAACGATGTGTTATATACTTGAAAGTTGCTAAGAGATTAAATTTTAAGTGTCCTCTCCACAAAAAAGCATGTGAAATAATGCATATGTTGTTGAGCAAAGTGTAGCAATTTCACAATATATACATATTTCAAAACATAAATGTACACCATAAATATATACAATTTTGTCAATTAAAAATTGAAATATTCTAGAATGAATAATAAGTAAAATGTAAACTTTGATTTTGAATTACAACAAAAAAACTAGTAAGTAAAAAAAAGATAGAAAGTTAACTATAAATGTCAGAAAGGAAATAATCATCAAACTAGATTCTATAACCACAGAAAATAACTTTCAAGAGATTGGGCCACTGCACAAAGCAGGACTCTGTCAAAAAAAAAAAAAAAAAAAAGTGGAAAGTAGGTTCCACTTGTGATAAAGATGGAGTAACAGAAACTGAATTTACCTTCTGGCCTTAAAAATTAAAAACAAAACAAAACAAAAAACAAAATTTGTATCAAGCAAGGTATTTTGGAAAGTGAACAACAGGCAGCTCAGGACAATGATTCCTAAGTGGATACAAACAAATGAGGTGACCCCTATAGTAGCTTAAGGCTGAGATTGTCAGAGTGAATTTAAAAATATAAGCCAATACTCATCTATACTCTATCTCAAAGAACCAAACTTTATATAAATGATAGTCAAGGAAAATTATAAAATATTTTGAACTGAATGAAAATGAAAATCTTTTGAACTAAATAGACAATATATTAAGATGTGTGGGATACCACTAAAGCAGGTATTAAAGGAAAATTTGTAGCATTACATTCTAGCACAGGAAAGAAGAAATGTCTGAAATTAATAACCTAAGCTTCCACTCTAAACAGCTTTGAAAACTTTGTCTCCAAGATCAAGCTTCCACTCGAGGCTTAGGTTATTAATTCGAGGTTACTTCCTGGAGAGTTTCCAGGCCATAATGCAAGAAAGGAAAATCCAAAGAGAGCTCAGTGAGCTCCTTGAGTGAAGGAGACAACATTTTCAAGTTAAAAAAAGAGGCCAGAATCCACAGGGCAGGATACAGAATAAAAGATTTCTGCACAAAGAGAGTTCTGGAGAGAGTTTTCCTCAATTCTTCATCTCAGCGGTGATCAGCATATTTGTGTGAGGAAAATGCACAAAGCCAGGGAAAACCCAGAAAGGATCACATTTTAAAATAATAAAGATCACATACAGCTAGAAATAAATGACCTTCACAGCAGCCGAAGTGGAGAAGCTTCACAACACACAGGGCTTTGGGTGGAGCACTCGGAAAGTATTGCCTCGGTATTGGAGCTATAGGAGCCCTAGACTAAAGGCTGCTCCTGCCCAGTCTAACAAAGGTTAAGGGTAAGGATATGATAACAGCGATTATTAGTGTGTTGCGTTGTTCAAGAAGACAAAACAATGCATAACAAAAAAATGAGTTTGTTAAGGAGAGACATGGAAGATATTTTTTAGACTGAAGTAGAAAAATGAGTACACTATCCAAAACAAAACACAGAAAAATAAAAAGACTGAAAAACCTAACATTGCAATGTGGGAAAACTCTAGGTGGACTAATATTGGGGGCCCAGAAAGAATGAGGGCAGAAAAATATTTGAAGACATAGTAGCTGAAACTTTTCCAAATTGCATGGCAGTCGTGAACCTGTAGATTAAATGAATTCAACAAAACCCAAGCACAGTAAGTATGAGGAGCACAGTAACAAGATCTAATACAATCAAATTGCTTAAACCAGTGATAAAGAGATAATCTTAAAATTAGCCAGACAGCAAAAAAAATACATTATATACAGAAAAAATGAATAGAATGACAGCAATTATGCTCAAAAAGCATGCAAAAATAAAATACAGGTATAACCATTAAATATATATGTCAGAAAATAGTACATCTTTAAAGCACTGAAAAAGAAAGTCTAACCTACAGTTTTATACCCACTAAAGCTATTTTGGATTTTAAAAAGGTGAAATAAAGGTCTTTCAGACAAAGAAAAACTGAAAGAATTTATCATCATTAGACTAGTATCATAAGAAATGTTAAAGAGAAAATCCTTCGGAAAAAAAAAAAAAAAACTGATTCCAAATAGAAATCAGAATCTACACAAAGGAATTAAGACAGAAAGGGTATATATGAGGGTGAAAATTAAAAACTTTTAAAAGTTTTGCAAATCTTTTTAGAAGATAATTGTCTAAAACAAAATAATAACAATTTATTATGGAGTTTATAACATATGCAAAATTTTATCAGAGTAAAATATATTACGACAATAGCAAAGAGACTTGGAAAGGAAAAAACAGAAGTGGTTGTAAGGTTCCTTGCCATAAGAAAAGTACTATAATATCATGGAAGGCAGGCCATGGTAAGTTACAGATACAGTCTGTAAACCCTAAAGCAGCCATAAAAATAGCACAATAAAGTGTTATAGCTAATAAGTTAACAAAGAAGATGAAATTGAATCATGAAATATTCAATTACCACAAATAAAGAAAAAGAGGAGAATGGGAAGAGAACAAAGAAACAGAAAATAATTATCAAGATGGTAAATTTACACATGACTGTATTAATAAAATCACATTACTCATAAATGGCCTAAACTCCAATTAGAAGGCAGAGATTGTCAGAATAAATTTAAAATATAAAAAATATACATCTACACTCTATCTCAAAGAATCATGCTTTTTGTAAGAAACAAACGGGTTAAAAGTTAAATGATGGTCACGGGAAGTTATAAAATATTTTGAATTGAATAAAAATGAAAATCTTTTGAACTGAATGAACAATATTTTAAAATGTGTGGGATACCACTAAAGCAAGTATTAGAGGAAAATATGTAACATTAAATGCTAATACAGGAAAGAAGAAGTATCTGAAATTAATAACCTAAGCTTTCACTCTAAGAAATTAGAAAAAACAAAAACAAAAACAAATTAAACCAAGGCAAAGAGAAAAAAAATAAGTGCAGAAATAAATGGAATTAAAAACAGAAAAATAATCCAGAAAAATTAACAGAACCAAACTGGTTTTTTGAAGATATCAATAAAGCCAATAAACCTCTAGCCAGATGTACTAAGGATAAAAGAGAGAGAAAGAGAAAGAGAGAAAGAGAAAGAGAATCTCCTGTATCAGGAATAAGAAGGAACATCACTACAGATCCTGCAGATATAATAATAATAATAATAATAATAAAGATTAGCCTGTGAGTAATCTATGTCTGAATCCACAAGGAGCTTGTCAATAGTTTAGATTCCTAGGCCCCATCCCGATCATAATAATAAAAACTTCAGGGTGAATCAGAAGAAAGGGACACAATGATAATAATAATCATCATCATAGGGGTTTGCATTTTTGCAAACACTCCAGATGAGTGATGCAAAGTTGAGCTCAAGGTGCACTGCCTTAGACTAAATAGGGTCAGCCAGTCTCCAAGATTTATGACTAGGAAAATAAAAAAATAAGTCATGCTCTACTGACTTCTCTGTGAAGTCTAGATCTGCACTGTCTAGAAACAACCTGTCAGATAAAGGGGAAGCTGATGTGACCAACAATGACATATCCATGAATTTAAGATTCTCTCCATTTTCTCTTTACAAGGCATGTATGTTGAAAGTGAAGCTCAAATAGGTGGCACCATCCCATGCACATATTCAAAGAAGCAAAAGACTAAAATTGTCTGCCACAATAAAATAGAATACCACAATGATACATTTTGGTATCTGTCCACAAAACCTTCTTCAGGTTCTGCCTGATTTCTAGGTTTCTAACTGTAACATAAACCCCTTTTCCTGGAAATCAGTTGAAAGTAAGGAAGTTAAAACAATATTATGTGGGGCAAAATATAAATCTGTTTGATATCTTTTAAGTAAATCACATACATATGTATTTGACTCTCATTAGTGACAAATGACTCTCAAAACTTAGAAAGATGCTCTAGCTAATCACGATGCCCTCACTGCAATCTCACAGCAGCCAAAGACTGGCCTATCTGCTGTGCAAAGAATGATATTCTCTGGTCACAGCCCACTCAAACCCCAGGGCTTCCCAGTGGCCCAGGCCAACCAGCATACTGGCATGATACAGCCTATTACATACTGTTTAAATAAAGATTTGCAAGGAAAATAAATTCATGGCAACATTCATTATTGATCATTCTCAAAACTGTCTGGAGAATTCCCCCAGAGGGCTTAGGGAAGAAATTAAACATTGTTTTCCTGAGTTGTTTCCTGCTGTTTTTCTGCTTCATTGGTTTTGCTCCCATAATTGTGTGTGATCCTATGGCCACAAATTTTAATATGCCTGAATTATTTCATACAACTTCTGGATCACATGTCAATAATTTGGGTGTGAATAGCTATAATAATAATGATGTTAATAATCATCATCGTGATAAGAAAAGATCCTTAGTGTTCTCTCTTTACTGTTATCTCTTAACTCTTTAATTACTTTTTGTCTGACCTAAATCTACTGCATCAAAATCTGCAAGTAATAAACTCCAAGTTATTTCTAGTCTCACTTGCCCACCCTTGACCATTGTCTCTTTCCTGGAGCTCATTCCCCCTTTCTTCCCCCTACTATTGGTCTCTTACGGTTTTCCTTCTATTTCTCTGACCTTCTAGATCCTCATCATCATTTTTATGAGTTCAGAAATTTGGACTTTCTTTTTGTTTGTTTGTTTTTCAGACAGAGTCTTGCTCTGTCGCCCAAGTTGCAGTGCAGTGGTGCAGTCTTGGCTCACTACAACCTCCACCTCCTGGGTTCAAGGGATGCTCCTGCCTCAGCCTTCCTAGTAGCTGGGATTACAGGTATGCACCACCACGCCCAATTAATTTTTCTATTTTTAGTAGAGACAGGATTTCACCATGTTGGCCAGGCTGGACTTGAACTCATGACTTCAAGTGATGTGCCCACCTCAGCCTTACAAAGTGCTGGAATTACAGGAGTGAGCCACCGCGCCCGGCCCACTTCTTAGAATTCTCAGTGTTTCCTCATGTCATTTCAAACACTCTCCTTAACCTCTCACCTCCTCACCTAGCTTCAAACATCATCAGTCTACATATCCAGAATTCACCTCTTTGATGCAAGACTCAAAGTGTCATGCCTCCACAGCTCAGTTAACTGTCCCGTGTCACCTCCCGCTACTGTCTCATGTGCCCTATATTCCCAAACAACTCCTCTGCTCACAGTAGAGCCAGCTTTCCTGGTTCCTTTTTATATCCACAGCTTTGACTTCCTGGTCCTTCTTCCTAAAATGCTTTGAAAAATCATATCCAGCAGTATATCAAAAATAGCAAATGATCCATTATCAAGTTCGTTTAATTCAGGGAAAATAAAAGTGGTTCAACATTAGCAAATATAATTTTAATATATTTTAAGATATCAGATATGACAAAGGAACCAATATATCTATTGTTGAGGAAAGAAAATTTGAAAACATTCAATCGTCATTCCCCATTTTTTATATGTATAGAATGCTGAAAATAAAATGCTAACTTCTTTACATGATTTAAAGAAAAAAAACCCTGTCTCGAACCAATCATCACTCATTATACCCAGGAATAAAACATTTGCATCATCCCTTCAAAGGGAAAATCTTTATAAGAACGTTCATTATCACCACCATTATTTAATATTTCTCTGAAAGTTCTATCTAAAGCAGTGAGACAATAAAATTATGTACAAAATATAAATTTAGGAAAGAAAAAACAGGAGTTGATGATATTTATATATTTTATTATTTCCCTTAAAAATTATCTGAAAATCTAGTAGAGCTAATAATAGAATTTAATAAGGTGTCCAAATAATAAATATTAAAAATGAATCACTTTCGTGAAGTAAAACAATGATGAGTTAGAAAATATAACTAACATGACCAGGATCAACTGGGGTAAAATGAAAATTCCAGACAGAAATGCTCTATCTATCTGTCTGTCTATCTATCTATCTATCTATCTATCTATCTATCTATCTATCTATCTTACTTACGTCTGAATCCATCCATCCATCCATCCATCCATCTGTCTGTCTATCTGTCTACTTATATACACAAACTAACCCTTGAAAAATGCAGTGGTTAGGGACTCAGTCAAAAATCTGCTTTTAACTTTCAGCTCCCTCAAAACTTACTTAACTCCGAATACCCTCACTAATCATTAATCTATCTATCCATCCATCCATCCACCCATCCATCTATCCGTCTATATCTATATATCTACATCTATATCCATATCTGTATCTATGTGTACAGATAGATATACACACACACACACACAGCTGACCCTGGAACAATGCAGGAGTCAGGGGACCAACCCCTTATACAGTTGAAAATCCACATTTAACTTTCACCTCCCTGAAAACTTAACTACTGATAGCCTGTTAACCCAAAGCCTTACCAATAACATAAACAGTCATCATTTTAACACACTGTCTAGTATCTACATATATTTCATGCATTCATGACCAACCTAACTTTTTCTTATTTTTTTTCAATATTTCTAGACTACTTGGCTCACCTATGGGTTTCTTTTTCAAATTGTTGCAAATCTCCCCTAAATTTTTCATTAATCATTGAAAAAAGAATCCATATATAAATGCACCCATGAAGTTCAAACCCATGTTGTTCAGGGGTCAACTGGATGTGTGTGTGTATGTATATACATATATCCATTGCACATACTCAGATATAAAGATATTCATGCCAAGATTATTCATATATTCATTTAAATCATGACTATAAATTTTTTTTACACTACAATAAATAGTAAAGGATTTTCATAAAAGTTCTTCCAATAAGTTGGTTTATTCTGATGAGAATAAAATAACAGCATTATATTGGATGACAAGTTTAAGCCCAATGAATTATGCACTTTAGAAGGGTGAATTTATGATATGTTTATTATATCTCAATAAAAAATTGTAAAATTAAAAAAAATACATGTACTACCTCTAAAGAGGTGACTGCTTATTGTCGCATGGCTTTCGGCTTACCCATGCATAGGGCAACACAGACATAGACACATACAGCTCTACATATGTGAACCAACTCAACACAGCTTCCCAACTTGGTACTGGCAATAATGAGATCTTCACCTTCCAGGCAAATCCCCATGGTACCTGGTGGAATTCCACTTTACACCTTTATATAAGAATATCACGGCCGGGCGTGGTGGCTCACACCTGTAATCCCAGCACTTTGGGAGGCCGAGGTGGGCGGATCATGAGGTCAGGAGATCGAGACCATCCTGGCAAACATGGTGAAACCCCGCGTCTACTAAAAATACAAAAAATTAGCCGGGCATGGTGGCGGGCGCCTATAGTCCCAGCTACTTGGGAGGCTGAGGCAGGAGAATGGTGTGAACTCGGGAGGCGAAGCTTGCAGTGACCCAAAATTGCACCACTGCACTCCAGCCTGGGAGATAGCAAGGCTCCGTCTCAAAAAAAAAAAAAAAAAAAGAGAGAATATCACTTTACAACTCTTCCTTCAACATCATAACATCATATATGACCACATGTCATGCTCATTCGTGTGTGAAAGTGCACATAGTACTATTATTTTTTTGTACCCCGTAGTGCCTTATTTGTGCCTCTCTGGTTCTGTTTTGAGGAAACAGAAGCTCTGAGAAGGCAAAGGGCTTGCCCAAGTTCACAAGAATAGCAGCTTCCAGACCTAGGACTTGAACCTAAGTCTCTAGATTGCATGCCATGGTTGAGGCAGTCCCACGGCCCCGGGTATGTGCTTCTGTTCTTCTTCCTACATGACAGCCCTCCTAACAAGTCTTCCTTGTACACTATGGCTCCAGGATCTGGCCCCTTCACCTGCCCAGAGTCAGAGTTACCAAGGTGCAGAGACACACCAGTGGGCCTTGGGTTGTGCTGCTCCCACTTCCCACATTCCAGTGGCACTTACCAGAGGCACCCAATGGTAAGAATTAACTGGGGAGTGGCCCCGCCTCTGCTCAGGCCAGCTAAACAGAAGCACTGAGAGCAGCAAGGGGAGCCTTTATTCTGAAGACCCCTCAGGCCCTTCCAACAAGGCCAGTTTGGGAAGGAGTGCATCCCCTTGCTGGACCGTCACAGTCACGCTCTCGACATTGGCTCCAGAGAATCCACGACTCGAAAATCTCATGAAAGCCTGGACAACGGACAAAGAAATTTAGCCATGTGATTCTGAACACGAATTTAATTTCCAGAGATTATTTCCAGGGGGCGTGAGAACCTGAGGCGCACCCCAAGGAGGCCAGCAGTGAGTGATGTCAGACTTTCAAAAGTTCTATGTAAAGCAATGAGACAATAAAAGTAAGCACAAAATATAAATTTAAGAGAGAAGGAAAAAGTGTTCATTATGTACGTATTTTATGATTGTCTTCCTAAAAAAATTATCTGAAAATCAATTAGGGCTAATAATAGAATTTAATGAGGTAGCCATATAATAAACATTAAAAATTAATCACTTTTGTGAAGTAAAGCAATGACCAGTTAGAAAGTATAACCAACAATATAGGACGACCAGGAGGAGTTAGGGTAAAAAGAAAATTCCAAACACAAACACACATACTATCTATCTATCCATCTGTCCATCCATCCATTCATCTATCTGTCTGCCTGTCCATCTATCTATCTATCTATCTATTTATCTATATATATATATATATATATCCATCCATCCATCCCTCTATCCAACCATCCATCCGTCCATCTATTCATCTATCTATCTATCTATCTATCTATCTATCTATCTATCTATCTATGCATTTGTCCATCTGTTCGTTCGTCCATCCATCCATCCATCCGTCTATCTATCTGTCTACCTATATGCACACAGCTAATCCTTGAAAAATGCAGTAGTTAGGGAGGACTACCCCTCATTCAGTCAAAAATCCCCACTTTTAACTTTCAACTCCCCAAAAACTTACTTAACTCCTAATACGCTCGTTAACAAATAAAGGAAGCAAATGGGAACAAGGTAACGTTCGGGGGCATATCTAACTAGCAAAGATGTCAATAGTACACAGGATTGATCAGAGCACAGGAAATGGACACTCTGAAGGGAAACAAAAGTGCAGGCAAACTTTCTGCAGTGATCCCATTGTTCCTCTCCCAGGAATGTGTCCTTAGGAATGGTCACATGTGTGCAGAAATGAATTTTCAAGCCCGTCTAGTGTTGCAGAATTTACAGTTGCAAAAAGCCACAAGCAATCTAGGTATCTAACAGTAGGGGTTGAGGTGACTAAACTAATGGGTGGATTAATAGAAAAAAATAGTGTATAACTATTTTTCTTAATGTGGACCTGTGTTCATGGACTCAGAAAAATATCCGTAATATAAAATTAAGGGAGAGAAGAAGGCTGTAAACAGCACATGCATGAGCCCTTTTTTTGTTTTAATTAATAATTACATATACAATATACATGCATATATTATATTACATGTATTTATGTATTTGTTCTTCTTGGAAACAAAGATGTCAATGAATGAATACCAAATTACTAACAATAGTTATCTTTGAATTTATTTTATTTTCTCTTATTCATTCTTTCTCTCCCTAGATTTTTCTTTTCTTTTTTGCATGTCTGGTTCCTTACTATGATTATTTTTATATTTATAAAAATATGTAAATATTTTTACATATATGTATATCAGATGAGCTTTCCAGAACCTTCTGCCACTCTCAGGAAAGAGCACGCTGACCAAGAGCAGGCACAGGTGGAAAGTGAAGGCTCAGAGCATTGCTCTGAGACTTGTCCTGGGAGGCTCCTGGTCTCCTCTCCAGCTTCCCACTCACAGAGAGGCAAGGCTGGCTCAGGCCCCGACGGTGACGCTGACGACGGCGACAGGGAGGTGTGCGAAGCCGGGCGCGAGCTGTGCCAGCTCTCGCTAATCCTCTGCAGTATGGTTCGCTGCTAATTTGTCATGGCACATATTTGCCTTATGTCTAATTAGCATCAAATTGCAAACTGCTATTTGCTAACAATTTGTTGCATCAATCTGCTTGAAAATCTATAGTTTAGAATTGGATTGCAACTTATCCTGTCTATCAAAATTCTCGTTCACACATACACAAAATAACTTCCCCTTCCCGCCAAAAACGTCGCAATGTTTGCAGTGGCACAAAAGGAGAGCGATGTGTGTGTTTTTTTTTTTTTCCCCAAAAGAAAGAAGAATAACGATGGGGTGTCTCATTTTGAATGTCCTGGCTTTGGTTTCCCATGGCCTGGGAAAAGATCTGGAATAGTGCTCACACGCAAAGAGGATGCCCATCCAGGCCTTTCTCAGGGACTTTCCAGGAAAGTCAAGACATAAAAAAGGCCCAGAAACCCAGTCTTCTCAAGTCCTAGAAATAGAACTCCCAGGCCAAACTGTGCAAACAAGCCCATACCTGCTAAGGGACACAACCTCACCCCAGAGTTTTGCCTGCATTCACTCATATAATGCTAGCTACCCCTAAGGAAGTAGGGGTTAACATTTTTCTTATTTAAAAATTATGAAACTCAAGTTGAAAGGCTAAATCACTCAAGGTCACATGTGTGGCAAGTGGCAGCACAATAATTGAAGCCCAACCATGATGTTTCATTGCTAAGGTGACCCTCTATATACCAAAAAATAGGCAGTAAGAATAACGATGTATAAAAATTATAAAATGAGATATAAATACAAATAATACAAAATGAATGAAATAAAAAGGAAATAATAATTAATCATTGCATTTCAGTTGATAGCTTGGCCTTGTGGAGACATCATCTAGTTGAAGATGTTGAAGATTTTGGTTTGGCAACATGCCCTGTGCACAGATGGAAGACTCCGGGCTTCACATGCCCACAGCCTCCTCGTGGTCTCAAAAGCTACCTCCTGTGGCCCATCTAGAAGGAAGAACTGAGATAGCCTCCCTGGCAGAGGGACAATGCCTATGGGTTCCAAGGAGAGTCAAAAGGTGACATGGTGTTGAGACATCCCTTCTTTCCTGTTTCTTGGGCAAGGAGAGTACATGTTTCCAACAGAAGGAAGTTGGAGCTCCATTGCAGAGCACAGGCACAGAAGTTGTGACATTCTCAGCCCAGTAGCTAGTTGACTAAAGATGTGCCATCCATTAAAATTCATTGACCTCACAAGTGGTGACCAAGGGGCAAGAGGGTTTCATGGTGTGCCACTCCAGTTCTCCTTAGCATCCCTAAAGAAACGACTTTGCTTTGAAAAACAATTCATAAAATCATTGTTACTATTATTATAAATATTCAAAACCTGGCTGAACACAGTGGCTCATGCCTGTAATCCTAGCACTTTGGGAGGCCCAGGTAGGCAGATCACTTGAGGTCAGGAGTTCAAGACCAGCCCGGCCAACATGGTGAAACGCCATCTCTACTAAAAATACAAAAAATAAAATAAAATTAGCCAAGGATGGGTGGCACATGCCTTTAATTCCAGACACTTGGGTGGCTGAAGCAGGAGAATTGCTTGAACCCGGGAGGCGAAGGTTGCAGTGAGCCAAGATTGCACCACTGCACTCCAGCCTGTGTGACAAAGTGAGACTCTGTCTCAAAAAAATAAATAAATAAATAAATAAAAACCTCTCCTTTTGTAGCTTCTCCTAATAATCCTTTGGAAATAAAAGATCATCTAAGAGCACCTTCAAAAAAGGACCTAGAAAAATCACAAGGAAAATTTAAAAAGCAGTTATCTTCCCCACGCCCATGAACATGGTCAGGAGCCATGAGTTTGATACGCAGGACTGATATTCCTGCAAAAGATGTTTGTGGAGTACCTGCCGGCTGTCACAACCTCTTTTAGGTTGCTGGGTACATGGAAAAGAGTAGGGTGAACCAAGCCATCACAGAACACAGGACTCAGAGGCATGAGGAAACTCAAGACCCTAAGACAAGTTCTTGATAAGGACAAAGTCTGGTGAATGCGCATCAGTCTAGAGACAGACAAACAGAGAAGGCTTCCTAGAGGAAAAGATGCCTGAGCTGAAAACACAACGCACAGGTGCATGGGATGAAAGGATCCTTCCAGGCTGAGTGATGCACATGTGCATGCCACTCCCAAGGAACTGAAGCATCTGTGAGTCGCAGAGGCCAACCCCCGGACAAACAGTGTCAAGGTTGAGACCAGGGTCCCCAGACACTCTTCTGCCAGTTGAGGAATCCCTTCCAAAAAGCAGAGTCTTAGGATGCCTGCAAAAGACGTCCTTTGTCATCTCCCTTGAGGATAAATCAGTCTCTCTGTTGAGCTCACTGGAGGAGTCAAGCAAAAGGAAGGAAGATTCTAAACCAACTCAGCAAGACACAGGAGGCAGGTTAAGAAACTTTCTTCACATGTGTTCTTGGAATGACTTTTTCACATAGTAAGATGTTCAGTGAGGGTTTGCCCCATGCCAGATTCAAATAGAAACGATGCTACCAGCCTCTGTCCGGATGCACGTTTCTCTATATTTTGACCAGAAGGAGGCCAGACACCGCATAGATCTGTAACCAAGAGGGAAGCAAACCAAAAGGTGCCCAGGAAAAACAAATAATCCCCAAACAGCTTCCTCCAGAAGTAAGAAGGATGTCCATGCTAAAGAACTGTGTGTGGGGCTTGTGTGTTCAAGGCCAGTCAATGGGGCAGATAAACCTTCAGCCTCCCCCCACCACACATGGACATACAAGCTCAGGAACTAGGACAGGTGGGGAATTTGGGGTTTGGAGGCAGCCAGGGAGGGTGATCAGAAGAGCTGTCCAGAGGCTAGACACAGCAGTCTCCCCAAGACACCAGGGTCTTCCTTTCTCAGAGCATGCTTTGTAAACTCCATACCATAAGCCCTCCCTCTCCAGCACAGCAGTGACAGCACCAGCCAGCAAGTCCCAGACATGGCCACACTGACCTGGCATCCTGGAACACAAAGCCAGTATGTCCTTTAATCAAAGTCTGAGTAATCTCTTTGGATTCAGTTTAAGGCAGATATTGTATTAGCCCGTTCTCTCACTGCTATAAAGGAATACCTGAGACTGGGTCATTTGTAAAGAAAAGAGGTTTAATTGGCTCATGGTTCCAGAGGCTGTACAGGAAGCACGGTGCCAGCATCAGCTCAGCTTCTGCAGAAGCCTCAGGAACCTTACAGTCATGGCGGAAGGCAAAGGGGGAGCCAGCAGTTCATGTGGCCAAAGCAGGAGGAAGAGAAAGAGGAGGGAGGTGCTATACACTACTTTTTTTCCAAGACAGAGTCTTGGTCCATTGCCCAGGATGGAGTGCACTGGCGCTATCTCGGCTCACTGCAACCTCTGCCTCCTGAGTTCAAGCAATTCTCCTGCCTCAGCCTCCCAAGCACCTGGTATTACAGGCATGCACCACCAGGCCCAGCTAATTTTTGTATTTTTAGTAGAGACAGGGTTTCACCATGTTGGTCAGGCTGGTCTCGAACTCCTGACCTTGTGATCCACCTGCTTTGGCTTCCCACAGTGCTGTGATTACACTTTTAAACAACCACGTCCTGTCATGAGAGCAGCATTAAGAGATGGTGTTAACCATTAGAAACCACCCCCATGATGCAATCTCACCCCCACCTGACACCACCTCCAACACTGGGGATAATGATTGAACATGATACTTGGGTGGGGACACAGAGTCAAATCGTATCAGGCATCCAAAAACAGCACTCCTTAGAAGCCAGAGGTACTCCAGCCTAGGGAACAGGGTGAGGCCCCGTCTTTACAAAAAACTAAAATAAATTAGCCAGGTGTCAGGATGCGAACCTGTAATTTCAGCTAATTGGGAGGCTGAGGTGGGAGGATCACTTGAGTCTGGGAGTTCGAGGCTGCAGTGAGCTGTGATCATGCCTCTGCTCTCCAGTCTAGGCAACACAGTGAGATCCTGTCTCTAAAAGAAGGAGAAGAAGAAAGCCAGAGGTACAAACCTTTCAATGACCCATTAGCCCACCTGTAGGATCTGCTATATGCCTCTAGATCCCAGCAGAGGACTGAGAGGCAGATAATCTCCTGGTATTTGTGTGTGCCCCTTTTGTGTGAGCAAAGACCCAAGGTTGCAACAGCAGTAGGTGTGTACACAAGAAAGGACTAGGTCCATACTGGTGCATACTCTTCTTATGGCATTAAAAAGGGACATGCTGAATCCTGGACAGAAAGGAAGAAGCCCCCCAGAACTTCCTCCAGTAGACCAGCCTGTGTAGGGGGCCAGCCCAGCATCTCTGCGTCTCATGGCATGCCCCACAGGGGGTCCACCTTTGTGCCTCCTTGTTACCAGTAAAGCATACTGATATTTAACCTTTTCAGCAACTGCAAGACATCTCTGGGACCTCCACACAGCTCCTGTCAAAATGTCGGGCTGCTAACTATAAACTTTATTTTGATGTCTTGCTTTTCGGGAATAATTACTTTGTACCTAAAATGTTAGCCTATTTACTGCTTGTGCAAAAAGATGACAATAAAATCAATGTTGCACAATTCCCCAAAGTGCATCAAAGTCTTTTGCAATGTTAATGGACTGGCGGGTCTGAGAGGTGTGAGCTCATGTTGGCCTGAGTGGGCCCCCAGCTCTAGCAGGAGAACAGTTCTCTCCTCATCAACCTGCAAGCCCTTGTCTGCCAAACGTATTCATTCTAGAGAGTTGGCTCAGTCCCTGGGGTGAGAGAATGGGTGAAATGGGGGAGGGGTGATGAGAGCAGATTGGCAAGTACGTGAAGTCACAAACTGTGTGAGCTGAAAGACGCTTGCAGGGACTGACAGATCCAACTCCACCTACCAGAGGCAGGGAAGCAGGTTCAGAGAGGGGGAGTGGATCTCCTAGGGCTCCACAGCAGATAAATCCTGATGCCAGAATAAGAATCCATATCTTCTTTATTATTATTATTTTTAGATGGAGTCTCACTCTGTCACCCAGGCTAGAGTGCAGTGGCCTGATCTCAGCTCACTGTAATCTCCACCTCCCAGATTCAAGTGATTCTCCTGCCTCGGCCTCCCAAAGTGCTGCGATTATAGGCATGAGCCACCGCGCCTGGTCAGAATCCATATCTTCTAATTCCTGGTCTAAAATGATATCATCCACTCTGCTCTTCGGGGGATTGAATGATTTTTTCCTCCCTCTGGCACTCCCTCCTAGAACATACACCAAGTGATGTCTTCAGGCAGGAGGGCAGCTAAACGGTGTCTACTGGTCATGCAGCTAATACAGGCACCATGTCCCAAGAAGTCTGGAGAAGGCATCATAAAAAATAAGTTCAGTTCCACGAAGTCACCGTGTATGCCTGTAAATTAAAGGTTCTGAGAAGTCTTACAATTTGCAGTGTGTTTCATTTTGTTTACCCAGCATTTCTAAAATGTCTTCAAACAAGTTATTTTGGTGGGGAGAGGTGGGTAATATTGGTTGGAGAATTTAATGTGGCAAAGGCAGCCTTAAATATATTCACCACCATCACACTGGGTTTTTTTCATGGCCGAGGAGAGGCAGGCCCTATGGGAACAGGTATGGGAAAGGCTCCATGTAACAAAGCCAGGTGAGGACAAGAAGCAAAAAGCGGACTGGTGAAAACAGACTCCACGATGCCATCGTCTACAGCCCAGAGCAGCCAGATGTGTCTTCCTGTCTTGGGCCATTTTGCATTGCTATAAAGAAATACCTGAGGGTGGGTAATACATAAAGAAAAGAGGCTTATTTGGCTCACGATTCTGCAGGCTGTACAAGCATGGCGCCAGCATCTGCTCAGCTTCTGGCGAGGCCTCTGGAATCTTCCAACCATGGTGGAAAGAAGGCAGAGGGGGAGAGGCGTGTCACATGGTGAGAAGGAAAGCAAAAGAGAGCCAGACTCTTTTAAACGACTAGCTATTGTGTGAACTAACAGAACAACAACTCACTCATTACCATGGAGAGGGCACCAAGCCATTCATGAGGAATCCATCACCCATGACCCCAACACCTCCCACCAGGCCCCACCTCCAACATTGGAGGTCGCATTTCAACATGCGATTCCGAGGGCACAAACATTCAGATTTTATCACATCTTCTCCTGGCATGTGTTGGTGGCATGGGTGGGCTGGATAGAAGCCAAGTACAGGGACACAGAGGTTGGAAATTTGCAAAACAATTAGCTGTAGCAGAGCACCGCCCGCCCCAATCTGTCCAGTCTAAGATCACATTTGACTGACAAGGTGTCAGGGGAAGGAAACAGTGGAAGGCAGAGGATGGGACCCAAAAGCCATTTGGGAGGGAGCAGTGCAGTGGGACTCCAGCCAGGCTGAGCTGATCCTCAAGGGCCACTCTGGGTATCTTTGTGAAGACACAGAGGCCCAAGGCTCAAGATGCAGAGGCCCCTGTTGTGACTGCGGTGGTCACTGGGGCTACATCCATTGGCCCCACTGCAGCGGGTGCCATGCAAACAGAATGTGCTGTCTCTGGGGACTGACTTCATGCAGTGGGGCCGGTCCCTTGAGAAGATGAACAAGCCCTGTGTTGGGCAGAAGTGGCATGCCTTTGGCTTGGTTTTCACCTTCCATTGTAGCCTTTTGTGGCTGCATCAAGAGAACAAGCTGGCAACTGTATGAAACACCCTCTTTACTGGCCATTTTCCTTTAACCACATCCCTGGACATTTTTACCCTTGAAGTCCGCCCTTCTCTTTGCTGCTCGCTCACCTTGGTTTGGGGATTTTCTTGCAGCCTTTCCCATAAGCTCAGCAGGCCACTCTCTGCAGAAATGTAACTTTGCATCTAAGTCATAATTGTTAAATCCTACCTTTTGGTTTCTGTCCCAAAAACCAATGTATTTTAATGCAGATGCCCTGCGGCGCAAGGATTTTTAACCATTTTTGGAGGAAACAATGTCACACAGTTTTGAAAACCTGCCATGAGACTTAACTCCCTGAATTCTCCATTCTTTTACTCAGAAAAACTCATTGAATCGGGGAGGCATGATTCCCCATTAGAAGAATCATTTTTTCTTTCCTCTGGTGGGTTAGATTTGTTTAGGTGTTCACTGATCCCTCACTTGATTAATCACCCCAGCTGCCTTCTCCCTACTCACCAGGTGGGGCGGTGAAACTCCGGAATGGCATTAGGGTCCTGTAGTCCTGTGGCCATATGGGGACCCACTGCACCTCTGGACCAAAATGCCACCATTTCTCATTTAAATTTCTTCAAAGCTCCCAGGTATGAGCCAATTCCAGCTGTTTATTGTAGACTTATCTGGGAATATACTTCACCCCCGTTTCCTGCAATCTACACGCTCAGCCACACTTGAACGAATCCCTCTCCAATCTGCCTTCCTGAAACAGGATTGGATGAGGGAGGCTCTGGGAAAAAGCAAAGAGAGAGACCATGAAAACCAACAGGAAGAAGAGGTGGAAGAATCAAGGAAGGTGGTGAGAGTTTAATCCAAAATGGTGGAAATGGGAGATGAGATGGAGAAGTAGAAGAGAGAAGGAGGAAAAGGCATACATAGTCAGAGAGAGAGAAAACTTTCCCTGTTCCTGCTCCTACAGCAGGTCCTGGACCCAGGCATCCATCACCAGGCGCATGATGGAGGAACTCCGTCCTCTTTCCTATGACCAGCGGCGATGTTTTTTCAGTGATTCCGCAAGAGTCAAAAACCCAACAAAGCGCATCGCCGGCGCTGTAAAGGGAGCATGCTGCCGGTGTCTGTGAC
Source organism: Macaca mulatta (assembly GCF_049350105.2). Lineage (NCBI taxonomy): Eukaryota > Metazoa > Chordata > Mammalia > Primates > Cercopithecidae > Macaca > Macaca mulatta. The sequence continues at coordinate 43,170,533 of NC_133424.1, forward strand.
CACTGTATGCAAAGCTTGGCATTAGTCACAGCCGGGCTGGCTGTGACAGGCCTGAAGTGAGGGAGATTAATGCGAGGCTGGGGCACTTTATTATTGTCATTCTGTTCTTTCAGACTCTGCCTCTGACTTTCAATTTTGCTCCAGAATTAATTGTCTGCTCCCTGCAGTATGACTGATGGAGAAGGATATGCGGAGCCCAGGCACCTGGCTCTGGCCTTGACAGTCTCAGGCCCGGTGCGGGATGGATTGTGTGCGGTCAGGGCGGCGGACGGACGGGCATCCCTCAAAGAAATCGGCCCGGGCCACAACTGACTTCAATCAGATGTGACCGGAGATTATCCTTTGCCAAGAATCATTTTGGCTTGTAGGGTTCCCAGCAACCTGCCCATTCCCTGTCATGGGCCCTCCCTGGAACCCAGAGCTCAGTCTGTTGGTGGAGTCATTCCTAGTCGTTCAGGTTTCTGATTCTTTTCCTTTTTTCTGATTCTGGGCAGTAAATTAGTAACACAGTCTCCTAGGTCTCAGCCCTCCCAGATGTAAGCATTTTTGTGAGCATGTCAAGCACAGATTCTCTGACAATGGGAAACGCAATGGGATTCCAAAATACTGGTGCCATTTTACAGTTGGCGTTGAATACCCACCTCCCTCTTCCTCATTACTCACCCCTGCCCCATCTTCCTTCATTTCAAAAAAAAAAAAAAGAAAGAAACAATCAAATCATGTATTTAAACAGAAAAGTCTTCCTTAATAGCAAATCCTGAAAGAAACCTCCAACAAAATAGCAGTGTTTTCTCTGCTTTAGGAGATTGGCACACAAGAAATGGTTGTTGACTGAATAAATGAATGTGTGAAGGCATGCAAGAATATTGTCATCGATAAATGAATAAGTGGGGTTCCTAAAAAGAATGAAACACAGAAAGGCATATCTTCCTTTTACAAATAAATAAAAATCCTTTCCAGTCATTTTTAAGCCAAATTCAGCTGCTAACCATTTTTCTAAACTTTGGCCAGCCTCATTCCCCACTGCAGACATGTTCATGAAAACCTAGGTGTAATTCTTTTTTTAAAAAAATAAATGGTATCCCACTTTGAATGTTTAAGAATGCAGGGGAGGAGGGGCAATGTCTTTGAGAAATACATTTCCAGTGCTAATTTTTATGCTCTGGTCTAGATGTGTGTGCGATTTTCAACTTGGGGTCTAGAGGTTACAGTTTCAATGCATGAGACTCAGATGTTCCTAGCCCTCCCCAAATAAGGGTTTATTAAAGGAAGAGCTTATGTTTTGCAGGCACCTCTCCCTCCAAACTGGATAAGATTGACACCTGAGATGAGGAAAAAGCAACCAATAATAGAAAGGGCAAGTGTTGATGAGCTGAGAACCATTTAAAAGCTGGTTTTCTGTAGAACTTTCAAGAGTTCCTTCTAAGTATGCTGCCTGCCTGTAACCCGCAATAAATTACTACAGCTTTAACTCATCTGGTACTTTCATACGATTACGGTATTATGTTAAAGGGTACAGAAATATATAATATGCTCAACTGTCTCTATAGTTGATACCAGAGGGAAAATTACCACCACTCAGTGAAGAAGATTCAACCTCATTACATTAATGATTTATCACAATGGGAAAATGTGAAAAGTAACTAGTTGCTTTTATGAAAAGAGGCAGCTTTTCCCACTGGCAACTCCTGCAGGCTCTTCAAGAAGGAGAATTTAGAAGGAGCTCCAGACGGTCACACTCTCCCACTCCCTTCCAAAGCTCCCTCTGCAACATGAAGGAGAAGGTGCGCTGGCAAATGTTGGAATATCCTTCAAACTTGACATTAAGTATTCAAATGTTACTTAAGCAAAGTGTGAGCAATTAAATTAATCAATCTTCCCAGCCATGTACAGAACAGATGTTCAATAAATCCTCTTTGCTTACCGTGAGGGGGGAAGAGTCCACTTTTAACTGTCCTTCAGCAGTGACACTGCTCAGGCGTCCTCTGTCGGCCTCCTGGGCCACCATCAGGTGCTTCTGCTGCACTTTACTTTATTATAAATAACAACAGGCCACCTGGACTACCTGTGCTACCTGGGAGCCTCAAGTTTAATGATCCTTCCGACACAGGGCTCTGCTCGCGCCTGATCCCAGGTAATAGGGCTGATGGGAATGGCAGCAGAGTGACGGTTGGCAGTGACGGATGACTCCTGGCCAACTTGTGCTGCTGACAAGCGGTGAATATGGGCCAGTGTTGCAGAAAGGTCAGGATAAAAGTATTTGCTTGACTTTCAAAGTTTCTCCAGAAAAAAAAAAAAAAACAAGCAGATGAGCCAAAACCACCCAGACCTCCAACAAGGGTGTGAACTCTAGTTTTGCACCAGAGGGGGCTGCCCTGTTCTGAGCTCTTGAAAAGACAGCAGTCTCCATCGGAAGCCTTGGGTTAGACGAGGAGAGAAACTCAGACACTAGGGAGATGGAGCCTTGTTTTCTTTTCATGAACAGTTCCCAACAAGGAACTTCACCTCTGGGCTGCCAGGGGACATTGAGGGAATGTTCAGTAAACAATTCTCTCCCTAAGCCCCCAAGACGATCATACTCTCCCTGTTACATCACCCAGACCCTCTAAGTATCCCTCTTTGCCAATACTCTGCTGCAGAGGCAGCTAACCTCCAATTAAAAATATAATAAAATCAACAAACGTGCCGGATTACCAAAGATCGCAGGATTTGACCGGTCCACTGTGGCTTCTCTAACTAAATCTACTGTCCTAAAGGAGAAGACTGGGGAATCCCAAAGCACGGGGAAGGCACTCAGCCCTAATCCCACAGTGCCAACCACCCCCTGGGCCACCCCCAGACCAGGACACTGCCCAGCAAGAAACCTCTGACCACCACCCACTGAAACCCACAAGGCCACTGACATTCAGAAGTGGCGGATACAATTCCTGCCCTACAGATATGTAACTTCAACCTTTTGAAGGCTGCCTTTCCATATATGGACTTTATCCACATTTTAATGAGGCTTTAAAATCTCCAAGATTAAGCTGGTATTTTATGTAGAACTGCCTGCTTTTTATGATATCCTGACATGTTGTACAACATTTGGTGACTATATTGATCCTTATAAATTCAGCATCTATATATATTCATGAAAAGTACCTTTTCTCCCCATTCGGGCCTCGAGATGATCCAGACACACATTTTCCGGAGTGGAGACAATAAAACTGCAATTGTCATGGTTTTGAGCGTACACGATGTTTCAGTGTTTTCAAATTAAACCCCTTTTACCATCTGCTTGCAAACTCCTCGGTTAGGAAATGACAGCTCCTTTCTAGGTATCTGATGGTGTAAGTGCCCCTGAAGTTTCTCCTTCAGGTGAGCTTGTTTTAAACCCTGAGGGGCCCGGCAAGGGCTTCCTCCCGCGTGGGACATTATACATCTTCATGCCCTTATGTTTGCCCGACCACAGAGACCAACCTTCTCCCATTTCTTTGTGCCATTTTATGCTTTTAATCTGAAACAAATGATTGCAGGGGGGAGAAAGAGCATTATCACCTTGGCAAAACATCAGGAGTATAAAAAAAAAAATAAGAAGAGGAAGAAGAGGAAGAAAGAAAGAAAGAGACTATGGGCAAATTCATCTTCTGCTGCTGCAATCAATCTCTCACCTAAAGAAATACACAATAACTAGGCGGGAAAGAGGCAAGATTTATGACTTAGAAACATCTACACTGACCAGCATATACCTAGTCTTCTTGGCTCTCTCCCTACCCGAATGGCTCTCTTTAACAGTTACAATGATAAACTGTCTCTCCCTACTGTTTTACAAGTACATTAGCTTTATTTAATGAGATCTCAGAGTAATTTAACAGATGTATATAGGACATAAGACTAGGGAAACTCTTGCTACTTGGATACTTTTGCCAAGGTATTCTAGGACAGCTAATCTGAGAGATAGCTTTATATTCTTCAAGAAAGCATTGTTTGGAAGGCTTTTAAAAATGATTTTAATGGAAATATTATATTACAATCACTGAGGAGAGAGCCTCTTTCACATTCACCCGCATTCGGCCCATGAAAACGCAGGATGAATGGGCTTTGTGAAGTCACAGGAACTCACTTACATATTGAACTGTCAGGAAGGATGTCACTGTCAGAAATTAATACTTTTGTTAAAAAAAAAAAAAAACGAATATTTCATCCACCCACCTTCCAGAAAGAGTAAGAAGATGCCTGGGTGTGAGGAAACAGAGAGATGGTAGTCAAAGGGAGGAGGAAGAGGCTATTTGAGAAGGAGGTGAGGCACCTGTTTCAGCCAATGTCATGTTTCGGGGCCGGGGTGGGGAGTTGGGGACAGGTGCAGTCTCCTCGCCACCCTTTATCCCTCCATGCCTGGCATGCTCAGGCCAGGACCTCCCCTTCCTGGCTGGCTGCCTTCTTGTTTCCCTGACATTCCTTAACACTTGGTTCCCTAAGAACCGTAATGGAGAAATGACAATGGTATGAACTTTTTAAAAATTGCTTTAATAAACTGCCAATTAATAAGTGAGAAGAGGAAGCCACGGGAAATTACCTGGTCGTGCTTAAAATAAAATTAAAGGGGGAAGGGGACGTTCTTCCTCTACCTTTTTCAGAAAGCACAAGGCTTGGGCTCTCATACCCCAGGATGTGATTTCCAGAACCAAATTCTCCTACGTATGACAAAATCTACATTGCATGGCACTGCATCTGCACCTATGATACAGTTAACTCAGCTTCAAAGTGCAGTGTCATCCCATGTTTAGTAAATATTGGCAGTACAATACATTTAAACACCAAAATGGAACAAAATAACAGCAAGACAAAATTCCACCCAATGGGGATACCAGTTTTAATTGTTAGTGCCTTTTAAAATTTTTATTTATTTATTTATTTATTTATTTTTGACTGAGTCTTGCTCCGTCATGGAGGCTGGAGTGCAGTAGTGTGGTCTTGGCTCACTGCAACCTCCACCTCCCTAGTTCAAGCAATTCCCCTGCCTCAGCCTCCCAAGTAGCTGGGACTACAGGCGCCCACCACCGTGCCCAGCTAATTTTTGTATTTTTGGTAGAGATGTGATTTCATCATGTTGGACAGGCTGGTCTCAAACTCCTAACCTCAGATGATCCACCCGCATCAGCCTCCCAAAGTCCTGGGATTACAAGCATGAGCCACTGCACCCGGCCAACTTTTTTTTTTCTTTTTTCTTTTTTTTAACAAAAATGGTCTTTTTAACTACAGGTTGCCTTTGGTCAAAGCATTTTTTTCTTTTTTAAATCCTTTAAATGGTTTATAACAGATTCTAGTTGATATTTACAATTCTGCAAAAGTGTGGCAGGTCATTCTCCTTAGGATTGCTACAGTCTCTCACAGGCACCTTTATATGGAGTCACCTCTGAAAGTATAAGATGTTACAGTGTGTATGTGACAGCAGGTGGAAGTGAATGCAAGAGCTACATGTGTGTCTTCTCGAGGTAAACATACTTAACAGCATCCTACTGAACATATACCACTTTATATAGTGTTAATGGCTCCTTATGAATAGTTGAGGGCATCCAATGCAGTCTTTTTAAAATATAACATTCACAGTGGTGTAAAAACTCAGTCCAGTGAAAGGTTATGAAATTAGTGGTCACCATACAAAATTGCAACGAGAAATCACAATGAACCTACTCACTTGGGAGATGAGAGGCTCAGAAAAAAGGGAAAGAGAGAGAGAGAAAGAGAGGCAGAGAGGCATGTAGTGTTCCTGCACCAACTGGGCAAGAACAAATCTGTTGCATAGAATTTCATTTCTTGAGAGCTATACATCAAGTTGTATTTGTTTAATGAGGTTGGCACCAGAAAGATGTATAGAACATGTCAGACACCCAGTACCAATGCGTAGTGGGGAAAAGATAAAATCTCGGACTCCGACCACTCACTTCGTCTTCCAGCCAGCGTCTCTATCTGTTGGCTCTTTGGGGAATAATAAATGAGAGGGCAAGAGGAACAAGAAGCCAAATAATGAAAAACACATACAAAAAAGAAAAATTATAACATGGGAGAGCAAAGTAGAGCCAGATTTACTGACCTCACAACTACATAATCAAGAGAAAGTTATCACTGAAGAAACTTTTACTAAGCGGGGTGATCTTAAATAACAGGGAGTCCTGTGAAATTTACAGCACTTTTAAGATATGCAAATTGAATGCAAGGTATAGACATAAGGGTAATTAATTGTAAATCTAAGAATAATGTTTCTTTGTCAGGCTGTCTCCATGTTGTGGAATACATTCTAATGTGCCTTAACTTGGACTATTTTTTTCAAGGCTGCTCTAATTATAAGATGTTCAGAATTTCAAAATACTAGTTATTCTTATCGTTTAATTTAGCGGCTCTAACATTTAATAACAGAATTTACTGATTGCATGACAATATTATAATCTTCCAAGGTTAAAGCACTTGTTCCCAAGTCCAGACCAACAGGATCCATGTGCAGAGAGAAGGTTATGGACAAAGCACTTTCCACAGGTCCTCAATGGGTGTTGGGGGTGGAGGTGTCACAGGCCAGGTGAGCCCCAAAATGGGGCTTAGCCCACAGGGTTCTTGGCTTCATCCAGAAAAGAATTCAGGGGCAAGCCAGTGGTAGGTTAGAAGAAAACAGCTTTATTGAAGTGGCAATGTCGCACCTCCGTGACTGTCCCTACAGAGCAGGGCTACCCCACGGGCAGTGTGCTGAGATCAGCAGCTCAGGGCAGTTTTGCAGTCATATTTATACTCACTTTTAATTACATGCAGAGTAAGGAGCTGGTTATGTAGAAATTTCTAGGGAAAGGGTGGTAACTTTTGGTTCATCAGGTTATTGCTATGGAAAGGGGCGGTAACTCCCCGGTGTTGCCATGGCAATGGTAAACTGACATGGTGCACCAGTCGGCGTGTCTGATGGAAAGCTGCTTCCACCCGGGACCTGTTTCAGCCAGTCCGCAATTTGGTCTTGTGTCTGAGCCCCGCCTCCAGAGTCAAGTCCCGCCTCCTGCCTCAGAGGGATCCCAGTCGTTGCTCACTGCTACTTAGTTGCCTTACTGCATCCGTTGTTGGCACGTGCTTCTGGGTCTTACAGTGATTTCCTTATGATGCTGGGACAATGTATTGATTTGTACTCTTAGTGTTTAGCTCTCTTAGGTCTCTTCTACTTGCCCATGAAAAACTCCCACTTCTTGTTAATGAAAGTGATGGTGGGATTCTGCAGATGACGGATTCTTAGAAAATTATAAGCAAGAAGACAGGGAGAGAAGTTTTCAAATCAAGGGAACGTGACACTTGACTGTCATCAAGAAAACTTGGCTGTCATCAAGAAAGCTCTTAGAGAAGAACCACTTGAGGAAAGAGCTGGGAAAGAAGGAGTGTGAGGGGATTCCGCCAAGCGAGTAAGGCGTGAGGGTCCTGCTCAGGAAGGAGACCACTGAAGGGATGGGATGCCGATTCCCTCTTCAATAGTTTCTCGGAAACCATTTGGCCGAGAGTGAACTACACAGCTAGAAGGTTGGGAGTGGAGAAGTGGGCACAAGATTGGCCCAAGGAAAGTGCCAGAAAAGATGGGTTAAACTCTCTCTTGGGTTAAAGCCTCGAGGGCAGGAAGCCCAGGCGAGCGCTCTCTCTCTCTGAATGCTTGGGATGTGTGCCTGCCTGGCTGCTATGACAACGCCCGCTCTTGCCTTCCTGCTGTTCCACTGGCTTCTCCTCTCTGCCTCCTCCACTTGCTCCTAGTCTATTCAGTTTCCTTAAAACAAACCCCTGATGCTCCCTGGGGCTCTGTCTGGGGCCCTTTCCTCCTTTCTCCTCCACACCACCCCCGCCCCCGTGATCCCATCCAGTCCCAAAGCACTAAATGCCATCTCTGTAGGTTGAGCGCCCTGAAATCTCCAGCCCGGACCTTCCAGGTGCTTATAGCTTCATTGATGTCTACTTTTGAACATCTGGTGGACATTTCTAAACTACTGCATCCCAAATGGAGTTGCTTCCACCTGGAATGTTCTGCTCTACCGAGAGAATTCTCAGGCTTTGGGTCACAGCTCAGGGGTCGTTATCCTGGGGTCACTCGTCTTACGCAAGCTCCTCCCTCATTTCTCTGTCATATCACCCTTACTTATTTTCATCAGAGGAACTTACAGAATTTATATTGATTTCAATTGCATGTTTATTTCCTGCTGCCTGTGTGATCTACTAAAATCGAAACTGAGGTGGGATGGGGAGGACAGGGGGCCTCTTGCCTGTGCCCACTGCTCTGACTGATATCTCTGTCCTTCTGCCAATGGCAGGTGCTCAATCGATCACCAGTGAGTGAAGTGCTCTAGTTACCAATTCAAAAAGTGAGTGCAGTCTGTGCCTCTTCCTAGGACTCCACAACAACCCCACAGTGAAAGTCCACTGCATGCAGAGTGTCACTGCAGACAGACAGCTTATCTAGGCATCCTGTGACCATCCCTGGGCATCTCAGCTGAGTAACTGAAGCTGGGTCAGAACAGGGCTGGGAGAACAGCAAGGAGTTTGGAAAGTAAGCCATCCAAGGCTTGGTCTTAGGAGACCCAGAACGTTGAGCCTAGAGGGAAAGGATGACTTAATATTATTATGGCACTTACTTATTAGATAGTCTGGAGGGAGAGGGATTTAAATTGCTCAGTACAGCTGCAGAGAGCACACTTAGGGCCCAGGATGTGGATCTGGGGAAGCAGTGTAGATTGGAGGACAGACGGGCCCAGAGCAAAACAGCCGTGGACTCAGTCTAGGCTCTACCACTTGTTACCTTGTGGGATTCTGAACAATTTACTCCATTTTGCTATGCCTGAGCTCATTTCCCTGTTGAGAGGATTTAGTGAAACATTTGCAGAGCACCTAGCCTTCAAATGTTAAAGAGAGGTTTAGGAAAACAAACATCCCCCAAGCTTTGTATTTGTAGAAAACAGTGAGGTTCCATTGAGACTAATTGTGGAATACTGCTAATCCCTTACTAGCTCATGCAATAACTCTAGTCTTCAGCAAGGCTGTAGCATTCTCTTCCCCACCCTCTCAAATATATCTGGGATTTGCCAAGGGGCTGTCTTCACCGTCCTCATAAGCCATCAGCCTGCCACCACTGGCCTTGGTCACTTTCAGAAAACTTGGCTCCAGGCCCCAATTCCAATGTAACCATCCCAGAAATTTATCCCAGTTACTGAAGTTCTCAACATTCATGCTGTAAGAACGACTCTTGCAAGGAAGAAATCAGGGTTTCCCTCTTCCTGCCACAAAAATAAATTAAGGAAAGTAAAAGTCAAACCAAAGCCTGGGAGAAAATATGCATGCTCCATATGTGTGACAACAGACTTAGTTCTGTAATACATAAAGAGTTCCTACAAATCAATAATTTTAAAAGCCAATCACCTCAAGGTATAAAATGGGCAGAAAACTTGAATGGACACTTCACACTCAAAAAAAAGATATGAGTAGGCCAGGCACAGTGGCTCATGCCTGTAATTCCAGAACTTTGGGAGGCTGAGGTGGGCAGATCACCTGAGGTCAGGAGTTCAAGACTAGCCTGACCAACATGGAGAAACTCTGTCTCTACTAAAAAAAATACAAAATTAGCCAGGCATGGTGGTGCATGCCTGTAATCGTAGCTACTCAAGAGGCTGAGGCAGGAGCATCGCTTGAACAAGGGAGGCGGAGGTTGTGGTGAGCAGAGATCATGCCATTCCACTCCAGCCAGGGCAACAAGAGCAAAACTCCATTTCAAAAATAAATAAATAAATAAAATACAAGTAGACATTTTGCATATGAAGAGATGTTCAACATCATTGGTCATCAGTAAGATGCAAACTATAACCATAATGAGGTGTCATTTCATATCCAGTATAGTGGCTAAGATTGAAAAGTCTGAGAGTCCCAAAAGTAAACAAGGATGCGGAACAACCAGAACTCTTGTATATTGCTGGTAGAATGTAATATGGAACAAACACTTTGGAAAAGTGCTATAAAGTTAAACAAACACTTGCCTTTTGACCCAGGAAATTCCAGTCAAAGCTTTTTTCAAAGAAGAAGAAGGAGACATAACAACGATGAGGAAGAAGAGGAGCAAGAAGAAAAAGAAAAAGAAGGAGGAAGAGAAGGAGGAGGAGGAGAAGGAGAAGAAGAAGAAGAAGAAGAAGAAGAAGAAGAAGAAGAAGAAGAAGAAGAAGAAGAAGAAGAAGAAGAAGAAGAAGAAAGGGGAAGAGGAGGAGGAGGAGGAAATGAAATGAGAACTTTTATTTACAAAAAGACTTATACAAAGATATTCATAGCCACAATATTCCTATAATAGCCAAAAACTGGAAACAGTCCAATGTCCCCCAACTGAGGAGTGGATAAACAAGTTGTTTTATGCTGACAATGTGAGATACTATTTAGAAGCAAAAATGAAAAGAACAAAACCCTAATATATGAGAGAATGAGAGAATCTCGAAAATGTCACATTGAGCCAGACACAAAATGTGCGCACTGTATGACCCCTTTCTATGGAATGCTGTACCAGGCAAAGGCCAGCTATGAGGACAGCAATCAGATCGGTGACTGCCTCTGCAAGGAGTATAGAGATGGACTTATGGGATGGAAGGAATTCTCTAGGGGGACAGAAATGGTTTATATCTAGAAGGGAGGGTATCTACATATGTCAAAACTCATCAAATTGTACCCTCTGTTGCATGTACATTTATTTTAATAAAGTAGATTATAAAAGGAAAGAGAACAGACAACAAAATATGTGTCTACTTTAATTTTGCTCAGTTGGAGAGAGGGTGTTCCATTGCAGGCTGGGCCCTAAGTGTTAAGAGTTCAGTGAAGCATCTCTTTAAGGCCAATCATATTGACTCTTCTCTCTCCTGGGTACACCCAGGCCACCAACTAATCAGATCTACTTCAGTTCTGTAACACTAGCCCCAAGAAAATCAGTTAATGCAAACAGAGAACAAAGAGAGGAGGACCCTGCAAAGACCTCCCAAAGGGTAACCATGTGGGTTGACTGTAAGAGGATCCCCTCAATCTTGGTGGTGATATTTCCATTTCATTTGACCTGAGTGGGGTTGGGGAAGTACCTGTTACCCAATCACATAATCTAGGGAGCTGGGAGATCTCAGTGCATCCCTAAAATGTATCTTCAGAATGAAGGAAGGGTTTTATTCTCTACCCCAGGAAATGCCTTAGAGAAACAAGCACTACACCACCACTCTAGTGTCTGGAGCCCTGTCTGGGAGGTTAGGCAGACATGGGGCAAATCCTGGCTCTACCTCCTCACAAGCTGTGTGACTTTGAGTATGTTCCTGAACCTCTCTGTGCCTCAGTTAATTCATCTCCTTAATAGGTATAGTCAAAGAGCGTATCTCTCTCAAGGTTGTCATTAGAAGTAAATAAACTAGTAGAGGTAAAGAGCTTAGCACTTTATTAACTCTAAGCATCGGGAACACTTCATAAAAATTAGCTACGATTATTATTACATGAAGACTAGGATAAAAGAAAGTCTGAGATTCAGAGGTAAATGGATGGAAGGGGAAAACAGGACATTCGGAGAGAGAGAAGGAATCAGAGAAAAAGACTAAGGGGAGAATGTAATAAAGGCATATGAGAAAAAGGTAGAAACAGAAGAAGAATGAACCCAAATTATACTTCTCTGCCTAAAGCTTGTCGAAGCATTCTGCACAGCTCCCTGAGCATAATTTGGGCTCGGTTATTTAAAAGGCTGTAGGATAATACAGTGGGAAGACAGGTCTGCACTGTAACTCACACAATTTATCACACAGGGAAGAGCTACTAATCTTTTTAGGAAACAAGGTATTCATAGTTATTTAAGGCTAATATTTATGCATGACCACACATTGTGAGCACAGCCCAATCTCCATCCTCACCCAGCCAAGATCTGGGAAGGTCTTTAGCAGCAATGTTCCATATTTTAAGCCCCTTACAGAAGTCTCGCCCAGTAGTCTGCACCAGCTCTGTTATTAACTGCATCCATACACCAGATATATTCATGCACACCGCTAATTGAAAGAGCAGATTTTCCCGAGGTGGGTGAGTACTAAGCCGAGGTGGGTGAATACAGCCTTGCGTGAATTTCTTATGACCAAAACCACGGTGTTGCCTTGCAAAAGGTAATCAATTATTCAAACTCAGAACCTTCAGGATATTCATAAATATAGTCCTGACACAGTCCAGCTGGTCTATTTCATTAGCCTACTCTTTACAGGGTGCTGAGAACAAAAGGCTGGATGCAGCAATACGAGTGACCCCAGTAAGAGCTAGAAAGATGCCCGTTTCCTGCCCATCCCACAGAGGACCCAATCTTATCTGCATTTGGCCAGAATATGACCGTCAGGGACATTTTCTCCAGTCATGACTGAGTCTGGCTTCTTGTCCCAAAGAGGGCCTCTTTCCTTGTCTCTCTCCTTCTTCTCTTTTCTACTCCTCCCCACCAAGGGACCCAGCTTCATCTTGCCTCAGTCTAGCTGGGTCATGCCATTGTCTCCTGATGTTTCGCCAGCATATACTGGATCATCATTACCTTGCCATTTTAACCTGGGTTACTTGTCTTCCTTAATCCTCGGTGTTCAAGACGGAATCTCTACTGGATCAATAAACTTCATTCTGGTCCATGTTCAACCCTTCTTACTGACTACTCTCAATGTAGCATTATCCTCAAAGACCTGTTCTCCAACCAGGAGGAGAATGAGGCAGCCAAGAGGAAGAAGGGAGCCTGAGTCATGGCTAAACAAAGAAGGTAAGAAACAAACAAACAAACAATCCAGAGAACTGTGGCCTGCCGCATCTACCCAAGACCAGGATTTTTGAAGCACAGGAAGAGGTAGGGTGTGCACTGAACTGTTGCCTTGGAAGACAGTTACTTCTTTATGTCTCAGGATGTTAGGACGAGGTGAACAGCCAATCCCTTCTAGATGGAATTATAGACCCTCCTCCTTTCTTGGTTCTCCTTCAGATGCCCATGAGGACCCACCCCTTGGTTTTCCGACCATCTGTTGGTTTGGTTTTTGTCTGGAAGCACCTGGACATTAAAGTCCTCTCCCGAGTCACTCTCATGGAAAGGAGCTTGCAAGGGACCTGCCGGTGAATTTGGGCAGGAAGCACTGGGAGGTCTGCAGTGATTCAGTGATATTGTGAATCAGTGATATTGTGAATGCAGACCTGGCTGGGTACACCTGGAATCACCTGTGGAGCTCAAAACAAAAGGAAACCAGACCACAAGCATGTACCTCAAATGTTCAGAATTGGCATCTGCAGCAGGTCAGATTCTCTGGGAAAGAGGGCAACTCTGAGGTAGGGTTAAGGGTGCAAGAGATGTATTAAGGTCCACCCTGAACATCAGCACCTGAGGAGGGGAAACAAGCAGGAGTGAACAGCAGGAAAAGTCAACACGCAATGCAAGACTAACAATGGCCTTGGCTCCTTGCAAAACTCAGGAGCTAGAATGGCCCCTCAGAGCTCTCCCAAGCTGTCCAGGCTTTCATGTTTCTGGATTGATCTGTCATTGAATGTGGCCCACCCTGGTGAGCTACCCATTGGCAGCTGAGACAATCCCTGAAGGGAATAAACAACAGCAGGCTGCCTGCCTGCCTGCTGGAAATGAGGCGCTATGTCTCCATTGAAAGTGAATCTGGACAGCGCCCACCACAAACCATCCTTTGCAGAGATGATAACTCTTTTCCTTGCTTGCAGGTCCTTTGCACAAGGAGCTCAGGTGTTCAGGTGGTAATTATGATTTATTGTTGCTCTGTCTGTTGGCAAAGGTGCTTTCTCTGTGGGACCCGGGACCTAAAAACCTGCAGAGCACAGAGTTGTGGGAATAGGAAGCATGAACTCCCCAAATGAGTTAATGGGAGTGACAGCAAGGAAGACACTCCTGCTTCCGTCCCTCAGTTCCTAGGTATGTGGATATTTTCCAACTGTTGGGTAAATATAATTATATATGTGTTAGTAAAGCATCAAATAAGTATCTTTAAGTTAAGGTGCTTTTGTATCCTGGAGAATGATTGCTGCCCCATCCTTATAAATGATTACATCTGAGCTGGTACCTTAGTTGTGCTTTTTGTAGACCTTTTCAATACTTCATTAGGCGATTTTTCTCTTTCTAATTTTTATTTTAGGTTCAAGGGTACATGTGCAGGTTTGTTACATGGGTAAATTGCTTGTCAAAGGAGTTTGGTGTACAGATAATTTTGTCACCCAAGTAATCAGCATAATACCTGTATTGGTCCATTTTCATACTGCTATAAAGAATGTCTGAGACTGGGTAATTTATAAAGAAAAGAGATTTAATTGACTCACAGTTCCAAATGGCTGGGAAGGCCTCAGGAAACTTAGAATCATGGTGAAAGGTGAAGGGGAAGCAAGCACGTCTTACACGGCAGCAGGAGGAGGGGGAGACTGCCAAATACTTTTAAACCATTAGATCTCATGAGAACTCCCTCACTATCATGAGGACAGCATGGGGAAAACCACTGCCATAATCCAATCACCTCCCACCAGGTCCCTGCCTTCACACATGAGGATTACAATTAGAGATGAGATTTGGGTGGGATCACAAAGCCAAACCATATCAATACCCAAGAGTTAGTTTTCAGTGCTTGTCCTCCTCCAACCCTCCAGCCTTCAGTAGGCCCCAGTGTCTGTTGTTCCCATGCTTATGTCCATTTGTGCTCAATGTTTAGCTCTTATAAGTGAGAACATGCATTGGGTGTTTGGTTTTCTGTTCCTCTGTTAATTTGCTTAGGATAATGGCCTCCAGTTCCATCCACGTTTCTGCAAAGGACATGATTTTGTTCTTTTTATGGCTATATAGTATTTTATGGAGTATATGTACCACATTTTCTTTATCCAATCCACGATTGATGGGCATCTAGGTTGATTCCATGTGATTCCATGTCATTGCTATTGTGAATAGTGCTGCAATGAACATATGTGTGCATGTTAGACTAGCAACTTTGGAGGGTGTGTATATGACATGACCAGGGAATCATGGCCATGGACCCAATCCCATACTTCCTTTGCTTTAAAGTGGATCTCCTGGACCAAAGTAACATTATATGGAATCCTATCCCAGTGTATCAAGCCCTCTGTAAGCCCTCAAATGGTCACTGTCACTGAGGCTCCACGGGAAATAAGAAAATCCCATACGTGAAATAAGAACTCTCTCCCACAGGAATGAATCACTGGTCCTTCCAGGGTAGAGGACCCCGGTGTAACCAACTTGCCAATATGGGTCCGGGTGGTGCCCTTGAGGGATGGTACCATATCAGGAATTCAGCATGCGTCCTTGTTACTGGCATTTTGGACAGGCAGTGCAGCAGCAGCCATATTGGTCTTAGCAAGCAGGAGGCTATGCTGTTGGGCCCATGCAAGTAGCTACCTCTGCCACCACAGCTACTTTGCTCACGTACTTTGCTATCAGGCCAGCACTGGGGTGGCTGATGACACATGGTGGCTAGCATCAGCTGACTAAGTCAGCTTATCTGCATGATCATTTACTACCACTATTGTGCTGAAAGCTCTCTGTTGGACATTAATACACAATACAAACATCTTCATACTTTGTGCCTGCTCCAAAATGCCCAGCCTCGTGACTCTACCCTGAAGCTCCCAAGTGCAATCTACTTTGGCCACTTCTAGGCCCTGACCAGACAACGGAGCTATTCACCATTCAGCTTATGGCACCATACAGATATTCTAACCTGGGGCAACTTCTCTTCCCATACACAGTGGATGACCAGCATGGTCTGAGCTTTGCCCCTTGGAAGAATGTTCCCTCATCAGTGTCTTTCAAGGCGATCCCTGAGAGGAACCATGGTGCAGCCACCATCTGTCTTCAGCCTGCACCCTCATGCAAGTCTAACCTTTCTGTGAACCAAGCTCAGGCTGTTTTGTCTTCCGTCAGTTGGTCGCAAGGGATCCCCTCTACAGCAAGAGGAGTTATCTGAGGAAGAGGTGTTGACATAGCAGTGGAGGGTGACATGTGGATCTGGACTACCTGCTCATGCAAATTCCTTGTGCCATCCACTCCTCCTCATAGTGGATCCCAGGCGGACCCTTTCTACTTTCTGATGGTTTGTTTCCAGGCTTTGACTAGCATTAGGAGTTGCTGAGTCTGACGGACGAGCTCCTGATGGGCAGCTATGGCCACATGTTCACCTGGTGTCCCATGATCAGGTGTGTCATCTCTACCAAGGCCCGCAGCACAATCAGAAGTTGTTTTTCAAATGGTGTATAATTTTCCCTAAGCAGATCCCATGGCCTTGACCCAGAATCCTAGTGATTCTCTCATTGGAGCTTGCCATAAACTCCACATGGTGTTTTCAAAGCACTGGGATATACCTCTGCTACCAATGGGTCTGCTGAGTTTTACAGCCCAAATGGCAGGGCTGCTCACACTGTAGCCAAAACCTGTTACAGAGTCCTTTCTTGTTCTAGGTCCCATTCAAATCTGGCAGCCTTTCAAGTCACCTGGGTCAGAACAGTATAGGTATACATGTTGTTGCTTCCAGAATCCGGAGAACCAGAGAACCTACCAGACATTGTGCTTCCTTTGCTGTTGTTGTTGTTGTTTGTTTGTTTGTTTGTTTGTTTTTTGAGACAAAGTCTCATTCTGTCGCCCAGGCTGGAGTGCAATGGCACGATCTTGGCTCTTGGCTCACTGCAACCTCCACCTCTGAGTTCAAGTGATAGTCCCGCCTCAGCCTCCGGAGTAGCTCGGATTACAGGCATGTGCCACCACTCCCAGTTAATTGTGATTCCTTTTTCACAGCGGGAGATGCAACATGCAATCATTTCTTCTTTAGTTTGGAGGCAATGTTGTAATATTTGCTTGACTGCTGAACTCCTAAAAATGTTTACTGATGCAGCACACAGCTGAATTTTCATAGGCTTTATCTCCCAAACCTTGGATCACATATGTCTTACCAAGGCCTCCAACACGCTACATATCTTGCTCATCTGGTCCTATTAGCATATTCACTATGGAACCGATCATTGTGATTTTCTGTTGGATGTCAACATGGGACAGATTACTTTGGACCATATTATGACAGAGGGCAGGAAAGTTAACAGAGCCTTGGGAAAATCTATGAATGTATCCTGTTATTTGTTCCATGTAAATGTAAACTATTTCTGATCATTTCTGATAGGTATGGAAGAGAATACATTTGCTAAATCAATGCTGCATATCATGAATTGAGGCCATCTTAATCTACTCCAGCAAAGACATCACAGCCGCATGGCAGCCGCGATCAGGGTTATGACATGGTTGAGTTTGTGGTGCTCACTGCTGTTTTTCAGCATCCATCTGGTTTTAGCAGCGGCTATCCTAGTGAATTAAATGGAGCTCTGACACAAACCACCACCCCTGCAACATCTGTTAGGTTTGTAAGAGTGGGACTAATGTTTCCCATCTCCTTCCCCCTGACATAATGCTGTTTTTATTGTCGTGGCAGGAGCAGGGTGAGGGGCATTTTCAGAGTCTTCTCTTGGCTCCCCTCACTACAGTCTAAGGGCTCAACAAGGAAGCTGCACCAACTACCAAGTGCATCTGTTCTGATTTTACATTTGGAGGTTAGGAAAATAACCAACTAACTGGGCTTAACGCATTATCAGGGCCTTACTATACAACTGGGGCTACAATGGGACTAAGTAATAAATGGAGCCCTGTTCAAAACCACCCACCCAGGTTCTAGGTCCCATTCAAATCCGACAGCCTTTCAAGTCACCTGATAAATATGTAATGCTTTAAACCAAATAAATTGGTTATTTTCCCCAACCCTTAATGTATAATCAGAATAGATGCACTTTGGACCAACAAAGACCAAAGTAATCTGTCCCATGTTGACATCCAGCAAAAAATCACAATGATCCATTCCATAGCAAATACAATAATAGGACCCGATGAGCGAGACGTATGTAGCGTGTTGGAGACCTTGGTGAGATATATGTGGTCTAGAGTTTGGGAGATAAACCCTATGAAGATTCAGGGGTCTACTACATCAGTAAATCTCTTAGGAGTTCAGCAGTAAAGGGCACATCACAACATTGCATTCAAACTAAAGGAGAAAGGATTGCATCTTGTATCTCCCACCACGAAAAAGGAAGCACAATGTCTGGTAGGCTGTTCCGATTCTAGAAGTTAAAAAAAAAAAAAAAAAGTATACCTGGGAGTATTGCTATGACCCAGGTGACTTGAAAGGCTGCCAGACTTGAATGGGACCCAGAGCCTGGGTGGGTGGCTCTGACCAAGACTCCATTTATTACCTAGTTCCATTGTACCTCCAGTTGTATAGTAAGGCCATGATAATGCTTTAAGCCTTCAGGTATTAATGTCCTCTGACACTGCTTGAAATGTTTGCCTACTCCCCTTTTTCTGGAATATAGTTACCCAAGTATATGGCTAAAGTTCTCTTTGAGGAAGAGCTGGGTGCTCGTAACCACGAACACTTGCCATAGTGCTTCAGGATCCTCCAAGGTCCTTCCTCTTGAGTATATAGATGGTGTGGTATATATATATGGTATATGTCAGGCCTCTGAGCCCAAGCCAAGCCATTGCATCCCCTGTGACTTGTACGTATACACCCAGATGGCCTAAAGTAACTGAAGAATCACAAAAGAAGTGAAAATGCCCTGACCTTGCCTTAACTGATGACATTCCACCACAAAAGAAGTGAAAATGGCCAGTCCTTGCCTTAAGTGATGACATTACCTTGTGAAAGTCCTTTTCCTGGCTCATCCTGGCTCAAAAATCTCCCCCACTGAGCACCTCGTGACCGCCACTCCTGCCCACCAGGGGAGTGGAGGGGGGAACATCCTCCCTTTGACTGTAATTTTCCTTTACCTACCCAAATCCTATAAAACGGCCCCACCCTTATCTCCCTTCGCTGACTCTTTTCGGACTCAGCCCGCCTGCACCCAAGTGATTAAAAAGCTTTATTGCTCACACAAAGCCTGTTTGGTGGTCTCTTCACATGGATGCGCATGACACTATATATATATATGAACTAGTATACTTTTTGCATGGGGAACCCTTCCACCGAAGGGTTAAAATAAAAAATATTTTTATATTGGGTTATGGTCCAGTATAAAATATATACTGGACCATATTTTTTTATACAGGACCATAACCCTTGAACTCAGGGGTTCCAGATCCAAAAAATAGCTCAGGTCCAAAAACCGGGCACAGTAGTGGGTCATTTTATTGTGGCAATTCCTCAGCCTCCTTAATCAATCATTCTTGATTTCTTTTGAAATCAAGAAAAACTGAGTAATAGTAATTGAGTAATATCTGTGTTGGCGGCTTTCAAGGACAATCTTGTTCTATCAACCATCTCCATATCTCTCTGTAGGACAGGCCAACCTGACTGCTCTGCCACCATGGCTACTCATTAAGATAACTGCATCTACTTGGCTTCTGGTGTTTAAGCATCACCATCTGGACTCTATTGTTTGGAGGAATCCTAGCATCCCCATGGCTCTCAGTGAGCCTTGTTCTGCAGCGCCTCTCCTAAAGTCTGCCCTGGCCTGTTGAGGCATGCCACCACCAAACTCCTCAGTGACACTAGTGCACTTGCCACCAGTGCATTTCTGGTGGCTTTGGGAAATTGGGAGCCTTCTGGGTCCTCCCATGGGAATCATTCTCTGGAGGGTTTATCTGTCTTATCTGGTGCATGCCCTCAGCATGTTCCCCTCTCTAAATTCTTAAATATTTTCTATTCTCACTTTTTGCAAAAATACTCGCATTTTAACCTTAGTGTGAACTGTTGCTTTTTTTTTTTTTTTTTTTTTCTCCCGGGGATCTTCCTCAGGGAGAAACATATTTTCCATGCCTGGAAGAGTGCTCCAATATTGAAAAAAGATCTCCCTTACCCAACCTACTCATTTAATCTGGTTCTCTTAAACAGCCCCTTTCCGAATGCAAGCCCTGCCATTCTCCTCCAGCTTCTGTGGGTACACACTGCCTCGGGTGGGGGCACAGTGTCCCGTTCTTCCTCTGTCAGGTCAGCATATTCCTCAGCTGAGTTACTTATACAAGAGCTCACCAAAATGAGTAGCGAAGCCCAGGGAAGAATCCAATTCACCTACATTCCCCGATCTTCCTGGTACATCACTGTGCCCAGCAAAAAAAAAAAAGAAAAAAAATATGTCCTAACCCTGTGCATTTGGCATGCCTCTGTTGGTTTGGAAGGCGTCAGTGGTAATCATATTCACCAAAAAAATGTAGTTAATTCTTCAACGTTCCGTCTTCCACATAGTATAAAAGTGCTCCTGGGTATCTCTAAGGACATAGCTGAACTCATCCAAAAGGCTTTCAAACCTTATTTCAGAATACTGTTTTTAAAGCATGATTCTGCACCCACCTGTATTTCGAATAAGCCATGTTTACTTTGACAAGGATGCTTTTTTTCCTTCGAAGAACCACTCCCCAAAATGTACTTAGAAAGAAGGAAAGAACATCACTGTTGAGTTGTAACACCAGCTTCCCTGGAGAGGATCCCAGAAAATGCACGGATTTTCAGCCTTTATGTAAAAGCCCAGGACTTCCCAATCCTCAGTATGTGAAACATCTCAAACAATTAGTTTATGAATATGCTGTCATGTGTAAGAGAACAAAAGCCCTAGACATAAGAATGTGCTCATCCTTCTTTCACACCTGGAACATTTGTTGAGCACTTAGTATGCACAGACCCCATATCAGGGACTGTGGGAAAACAGGAGTGATGCAGCCCTGTGATCCAGCAGGAAAAGCGGGCGTTGTTGGGTCACATTCCTGAACCTGAATCCCTGCTGGGACTCTCTGAATGGCATCTGACAATGTCCAAGCCTTGGTTAATTCTTCTGTAAAATGGAGATGGTTGCCTCAAGGGGCCCTTGTGAGGAGCCAATTAGGTCATAAATACAAAGGCACTTTCTAAGTAGTGAAGCACTTTCTGTAGGTTAACACTGGCTACTGAAAGAAAACGCAGGTTGTGCTTCCAAATAAATGCCTATCTAGAAGAGAAAGTAAGACAATGAACAATTAAGGAAAATGTACTATAAAAAGTGAGTCAGGATAATGGCTTCCAGCTCCATCCATGTGCCTGCAAGGAACATGATCTCATTTCCTTTTTATGGCTGCATAGTATTCCACAGTGTCTATGTACCACATTTTCTTTATCCAGTCTATCACTGATGGGCATTTGGGTTGATTCCATGTCTTTGCTATTGTGAATAGTGCTGCAATGAACTTACATGTGCATGTATCCTTAAAATTGAATGATTTATATTCCTTTGGGTATATACTCAGTAATGGGATTGCTGGGAACAGAAAACCAAACACTGCGTGTTTTCATCTGTAAGCAGAAGCTGAACAATGAGAACACATAGACACAGGGAGGGAAACAACACACACTGGGGCCCGTTGGGGCAGGGCTGGGGCGAGAGGAGGGAGAGCATCAGGATAAATAGCTAACGCATGCTGGGCTTAATACCTAGGTGATGGGTTGATATGTGCAGCAAACCACCATGGCACACATTTACCTATGTAACAAACCTGCACTTCCTGCACATGTATCCCAGGACTTAAAATGAAATTAAATTAAAAATTTTTAAAGTGAAACAGGACCCAAAGAGAAGAAACAGAAGAACTCTACTTTTGCCCAGAACAAAGGGGGAAGATGTTATGTTAAAGGTACCCTGCGGCATGATCAATGTTTACATATTTTGGCATAACAGGTTGTGGGGTGTGGGGATAGGACTCAAAAGCTGGGTTTGGCAGGTTTAAGGATTCTATAAAGTTTGGATGTTAACTTGTCTTTCCCAAACTTCTGTCGTTTAGACACTATCCCATTATCTTTGCCAAACCCATGCGTTTCCTATCATATTATCAACTTAATAGCTCTCTTTAAATTTTTACATGAACTCACTCGTGCTCACTGCCATATCACAGCAATAATATCTGTCAATGTACATGTTTAATGTGTTGGGTGAACACTTCTCTAATACACATGAAAATTAATTAATTTTTTATTTTATTTTTTTTTTTTGAGATGGGGCCTCGCTCTGTCACTCAGGCTGGAGTGCAGTGTTGCCTCTGCTGGCTGCAACCTCCACCTCCCAGGTTCAAGCAATTCTCCTGCCTTAGTCTTCTGAGTAGCTGGGATTACAGGCATCCGCCACCACACCCAGTTAATTTTTGTATTTTTAGTACAGACAGGATTTCACCATGTCGGCCAGGCTGGTCTCGAACTCCCGACCTCAAGTGATCCACCCGCCTCGGCCTCCCAAAGTGCTGGGACTACAGGCATGAGCCACCGTACCGGCCGAAAATTTGTTTATAACTATGAAGTGTTCCTTTGTATCCCACTGAAAATCCTATTGTGTTCATCCATGGTAAATGGGCCCCACAGGGCAAGGGGAGCCACTGGGAAGGGTTTGGAGGGAAAGAATGATATAATTAGCATGGTCTCTCTTCTGGTAGCCTATGTAAAAAATACTAGTTAGGAGGTTATTTCCATTGCACTCAGGTGTCTCTTCCTGACCTGGGGACAGAGGAGAGGGGATGAGAAGGAGAAGTGAACTCTACAGGGCTGTAGAACAGACACCCAGGGCTGGTTCCCTAGCAGGAAAGTGTGGGGCCAGGGAGTTAGGAAGGAGCCCAGAATTTTGAAACCCGATGCGCAAAGTCCTTGAAGCTCAGGAACTTCCCTCGGTTTTCATGGATTAACTGAAAAGCAGAAGTTAACGTAAATTAACTAAACCTGAAGTAAACATACACTCTGGGTCACTCCTTTGGAAAATGAAAGTAAATGCATTGAGTTATTTACATCTTTACGTTTAAAAACTATCTAAGGGAAATTGACTTCTGAGGCACCATGTGTTTTCACTCATCAAAGACCTATTTAGGGACATGACCACATCCGGAAAGCATTTGTGAAAGCATTAAGATAATACAGAAAAATGGGTTAAGAACAGGACAAACAAGTAACAAAAGGAGAGCTACAACTCGCCAAGAAAATATGAAGAAATACTAAGTCTCACCAAAAAAAAAAAATCATGTCAACTAAAGCAACAATGTGTTACTATTTTCAACAATCAAATGAGCAACTTTTATGACTATTAGGGCCTTCACCAGCTATTTCCAGCTCTCCCTTAAGGACACACAAAGGACTCCGCTTCCTGGCTCTGTGTGGGTGGATAGGACCACGTGATTCATTTTAGACAATGAAGTCTGAGCCGAAGTGACATTTGTCACTTCTGGGCTAGATGGCTTAGTTGCCAGTTGGAGATGCCCAGAGCTTTCTTTCCTCCTGCAACAGAGACCAAGCAACATTCCAGATGGTGGCTGCTCAGGCAGGGGTCCCAAGGCAAGGACACCTGGAGCAAAGCCCAGAGGACACAGGATGGACATGGAGTTTGAGCGGAGGGTGAACTTGGGTTGTTAGAAGCCACTAAAAATCGGGGCTGTTAATAACCCTACCAACGGATTCAATGGCAAGGCTCAACGCTGGCAAGGGGAAAATACAACCAGAATGGAATGTGCATTCCTCTAACTCGTGTTAAAAATTGTTACCCCCTTTGACCCAAAAATTCCACTTATGGGATAGATCCAAAAATATAAAAATGCAAACATAACATGGAAAAAACTTTATAGCAAAGGGATAGACTAATGATCAAAAACATGGCCTTTAAGGCTGGGCATGGTGACTCATGCCTGCAATCCCAGGACTTTGGGAGGCCAAGGTGGGTAGATCATCTGATGTCAGGAGTTCGAGACCAGCCTGGCCAACATGGCAAAACCCTGTCTCTACTAAAAATAGAAAAATTAGCCAGGCATGATGGCAGGTGCCGGTGATCCCAGCTACTTGGGAGGCTGAGGTGGGAGAATCGCTTGAACCCGAGAGGCAGAGGTAGCAGTGAGCTGAGATCACGCCATTGCACTCTAGCGTGGGCGACAGAGCAAGGCTCCATTTCAAAAACAAACAAGCAAACAAACAAAAAAGCATGGCCTTTGTCAAACTGCTATCCATTTGAATTCTGGAATTTCCCCCTTACCACCTATGTAGGTGATTTGTAGCCTTGGGTGATTTGTTTAACTATCTAAAGCTTAGTTTCTTTATCTGTAAGATGGGGGAGCTATTTCTTTACCTCATAGTGTTACTGTAAGAACAAATTAGATGCTGTATGTACAAACGTTAATGAGGCTAGCTGTGTGACTAGTATCACACACACTAATACATCTCAATGTTACTTTCTTAGTCCAACAAGAGAAAACTTGGATACAACCCAATAAGCCACAAAAAGGGGCTAATAAGGAAGAGTAAACCCACAAGATGGAAAATGTTTATGTGATAATATTAATTTTAAAATCATAAGACAGAATTGATTACACAATATAATCACAATTATGGAAAAATAATGAATAGAAACAAGGAGCAGAAATATATCAAGATCATAATGAGTTGTGTTTGAAACATAAAATTACTGGGTTTTTTTTTTCTACTTCTCTGTTTTCCAAATTTCTTAAAGTGAGGCACATGTGTGGAACCTGAAAGGAGACTTCCCTAGTTTTGAAGCCTAGGCCTCCCACCTCTCAGCTATGGGACCCCGGGCAACTTATATAAGTTTTCCGGACAGCGTTCCCCACTTGCTAAATGGAAATCATGATGTTGTTCCAGTAATGATTTAGATAATCCCTGTCAAGTTGTAAGTATAATGCCTGGAACATAGTAAACAGTCAATAAATATTATCTATTTTTGTTGCAATTATCATAGCATATTCCTTTTGTAATATGGGAAAGAACTGTATTTCGCCATCTACGATAAAGCTTTTAATAACAGAAGGTTGTCTGTAGCAGATACCATGCTCCTTCACTTGGGAAGTTCACAGTCCAGGAAAGATAACAAGGCAAAAGACAAGCAGTTCAGGGCTACAGAGAAAAGCAGAAAGCACTCACCCCCAGGTCAGGACAAAAGAGATGGCCTAAATGCTGTCCCAAGAAAGGCACTTAGCCCGGAGCCTCCACATCCCCAAGGTCAGGGACAGCATGTTGGGACGCACGCAGAACTCTCTCTCCCTGACAGCTGCCCCTGCAGCAGCTGGCTCACTCCCATGATAGATGAGAATTACAGCCATTTTCAAGAGACCAACAGAAGGTGGGCCGTGTCCTGATAAGCTATAACAACAGTAGTAAAGTTCTAAGGAGACCAGAGGGTCCCCACAACCACACACTTCCCGCAGCTGTGGCTGCTGTAATTATGGCCGTGACAGCTGGGCAGCCGGGGGACATGACTGGAATAGACGAAGGCACGGGCATATGGCACTGCTGGTGTGCAAGGCCAGCCCACCCCTCCCTCACCCGCTGCCCAAGTTCAGCTGCATCCTCAGGCCTGACTGTCAGGAGGCCATGAAAGAGGTCCCCAGCGCACCCGGTGGGCAGGTGCAAGAGAAGGAAGAGCTGGAGTGCATCTTTCTGGTGCCCAGGCTTTACTGGTGCCCAGGGCCAGATACACAGTGGGCGCTCCACCCTTGCCAGCACTGTCTGGAATGGCACTGACACATTCCAGAGCTCACTGCTGCTGGCAATGTGTTTGAACTCCCCAGCCTTCCACGGGAGACCCATGCTAACAGAACACCCTCTAGTCACTCCTCTGAGGACTTTCTGGCTGATTCCTCCTCTCTGAAAACCACCCAGAATCATCTGTCCTCAGAAAGAATTAATCAGTCACCTCTCCTCTCCTATGGCTGAGTCTTCAGTGCACATCTGTACAAGACCATCCCTTGAATCCATGTCCACATGTCTGTCTCCCCTCTAAGCTTCTTCCAAAGAGAGGCTGTGTCTTCCTCATTTTAAGTTCAATCATTCAAGAATAATTAATGATTAATGAATCCTTTGTTCAATAAATAGAGTATGAACCATACAAGATAGACACGCCATCCTGGGACCGAGAGTCCAACTAAATGAGAAATTGCAAAGTAAAACTTTAGGATTATAGTAGACCATGCTAAGGTGCTATTACATGTGGCAATGAGACCTAATCAAGTCTTAAGAAACCAAGGAACTCTTCCTACAGGAAGAATGAATAGATGTTAAAGAAGTTCATGAAAATTAATTGTGGAGAGGGGGCGATGATGGAGGAAGACCCAGAGAGCTGCAGGAGAGACAAGTCTGGGTGAACCGTGGGGGCCTTTGCAGGACTGTTAAAGGCCATAGGAAGTCACTGAAGGCTTTAAGCCAGGGAATGGCATGATCGGGTCTGCATTTTATAAAGAGCAGTCTGGTTTTCTTTAGAGGGGAGAAACTCGGGCAGAGTAGCACTAAGGGGCTAGGTGTGCCCCGTCTTAGCACAAGGCCTGGAACATAATCACGACCTTCTGTTTGTTGGCCTGAACTAAAGGAGGTGGAAACAGAATGGATAGGTGCCCGGGCGGCACATTTCAGGATTTTACTCGCCCTATTATCCAACATGCATCGGGTCAACCCCGCAGGCACCTGTCTTGGGAGCCACCACCCCACCCTGGACAGCCTTTGAAGAGAATCCATTTCCTTCACATATCTCCGTGTGCACCTTCCTCGCCCTCTGAGATAGCAACACCTACCTGCAGAAGCGAATGTACTGCGCTCCACACCCTCCATCCGGAAGGGGATCACCGGGATGGCAGGGAATAGGTGCTCCCAGAAAGTTTTCCAACTCCAGTTTCTGGGTCTGTATGTAATTCCAGATCTATCAGCTAAGCATTTAGGGTGCTGCCACTCAAGCCCTGTGTTTACACAGCTAAATGCCTCTGCTCCTATTGACACAATGTCGATGAAGAGGGATGCGTCAGGCTCCGCCACCACCAAGCACGTCATGTGTCCCAGATTGATGAAGCTTCCTGACCCTCTCCAGCCGCCGGCAGCTGCATGGCTCCTGCCACTCGGCCCAGCAAGCTGTTCTCCATCATCTCCATTAATTAAGGACTGTCATAGCCGGGAGGTGACACAGCAAATCCTAAATACTTGCCCCAAATCTCAGCTTCCAAATTCCCAGGAGTCTTACCCTGAAAACTGAAAAGTCAGATTTACCGGTGGGGTTTTTATCTTTCTGTTTACAAAATTACTACCTGCTCATTATAGCAAATGCAAAGAAATGCACACACACACACAAACATATCCAGAAGAAAATAATAATCACTCATGATCCCCTCATTCAGAGGTAAATGCTGATAACTTTTAAATTCTTACGTATATTTCTTCCATGCATATATACACACGTTTAATCCTGATATTCAGGGACTAAGTTCATGTCAGTAAATCGTTTCCTACAACGTTATTGTTAATCGCTACGTAGTTTTCTGCCATGTGACTGTCCTGTAATTCAACCAATCTTCTATTGTACTCAATGTCATGCTATTATAATCAATACGGTAATGAACATCCTGAAAATAAATCCTTAGAGAAGAGTTCATTAGAATTCATTAGAATAAATATATGACAGAAAAATAACGTACCAAAAGAAACTTGCTTTTTTAACACTTTGGCTATGCATTGTAAAATCACACTTTAGAAATCTATCAATTTATTCTTCCACCAACAGAATAACTCCTACAACACAACTGCGTATGCTACTAACATAGCAACAGCATCTGTATAGCAGTCCTGATCACTATCCTGTTACAAAGAGTTAATGCTTACCTAGAACTCTCTATGTTCCTGGTACTGAGCAAAATACATTAAATATGTTGTTGCTTTTCATGTTAACTTTTTACTTTCTAGTGGGGGTGAACTTTTTTCCCTTACATTCATTGGCCACTGCAATTCCTTGTTACAAAATTTTCTGCAATTGTCTTGGCCTATTTTTTGTGTTTGTCATTTAATTATTGCTTTGAAAGCAGTCTGATATAATAAGGATACTATACACTTGTGTTGCAAAAATGCTTTCCCCCAGATTGTGGTTTAACGTTTAGTTTTGTTTATGATCATTTTGACATAAAGAATTTTGTCATTTTGGAGTAGTAGTCAAATGTGTTGGTCTCTTATTTTACAGATTACCCCTTTACATATACTCTGAGTACTTGCATACCGCAGCATCAGATAAATAT
Source organism: Macaca mulatta (assembly GCF_049350105.2). Lineage (NCBI taxonomy): Eukaryota > Metazoa > Chordata > Mammalia > Primates > Cercopithecidae > Macaca > Macaca mulatta. Next base: position 43,198,623 of record NC_133424.1, read on the forward strand.
TCATGTGTTTTTCTTAAATTCTTTCTATGGTTTTAAATTTTATATTAAATATTTTATCAGTCTGAAATTTGTTACTGCACGTGGTGCTGTGAAGATCTATTTTTTTTCCACACGGTCAGCAAATTGACCTAATTTGACTTACTGAATTCCTCATCTTTTCCCCACTGATTTGAAATGCCACATTTATCTTATATGAAATTCATATTTACATGGGCCTGCTTCAGCTCTCCTCATACTGTTCCATTGATTTATCTGTCTATTCCTACAATTAAACCAGACTGTTTAAATATATACGAAGCTACAAGGACGTCATTGCACATTGCTTACCCAGTAGTGCAAGTTCCTCCTCACCCTTCTATTTTTTCAAAACATTCTCAGCAATTCTGAAGTGCCAGATGAATGTCAGAATCATTTTATAAAGCACCACCCCTCCAAAGTCCCACTGGTATTTTCATTTGGATCCTATTAAACATCTAGATCATGTAGAGAGCATTGGTAACTTTATGTTATCTTAATTTTAATTCAATAACATGGCATATTTTTAATTCAAATTCCTTTTTTTATTTCATCACATTTCTTCATATTTCTTGTAAACTTTCCCCTATATATTTTATTGTTTTGTTGTTAATGTAAATTACGCTTTAAAGAGTGTTATTACTTTTTTGTATAGAAAAACATTTTATTTATGTGATTATGTTGACCAAACTTTATCTTTAAACTTCCTTGATAGTGTACTAATTTTTCAGTTTGTTCCCTTGAGTTCTCCAGGCAGACAATTCTACCTCATCCAAGTGTCAGTGACTGCATCATCAACTACTTTCAAATAGTAAATCCTCTATTTTGTAATCTTGTTTTATTCAATTGGTCAGAATTTTTAAAGTGTGTTAACTATGGCATGAATGGTAAGAATTCTTTCATATTTAAATAGAAACGCCTCTAGTTTTCCATTCTAAAATATAATTAAGCTGTTGACTTGAGGGTAAGAGCCTCTTTCTTGATAAAGAAGGTTCAATTTCTATCACACTAATATTAAGTTTTAGATTTTGTTTCTTGGGAATGAGTGTTGAATTTTATTGTAAACCATTTCAATAGGAGATGTGTGTAAATTTTCTCTCTTGACATACTAATATATTTAAATATATTATTATACTTATAATTAGCATTATTATATTATTATAATTAGTGTTATATTATTATAATTAGCAGTATTATATTATGATTACAATTCATTTATATTATAATTAGTATATTATCAAATATACTAATGTATTTAAACATATTGGTACATTTCCTAATATTAAATTATTCTTGAATTACTTAATGGAAAAAAACGGAACCAGAAGATATTATTCTTTTATTCCACTGTCAGATAGTTTTCACATATTATTTAGCGTTTTCACAATTTCACATAGTATTCACATTTTCACATAGCATTTTCCCAGTTTCCTTTTATTGAACTATCTTTGTGCAGCTTTAATATTAGACTCACCACTTCATAAAATGAATTAAGTAGTGTTTCTGATGCAGGTCAGATGAGCCCCAAAGTGAGACTTAGCCTGTGAGGGTTTTGGCTTTGCCCAGAAAGGAATTCACGGGTGAGCCGGTGATAGGGTAGAAGAAAGCAGCTTTATTGAAACAGCGGTGTTGCAGCTCCGTGACTGCCCCTGCAGAGCAGGGATACCCCACAGGCAGTACACTGAGAGCAGCAGCTCAGGACAGTTGCGCAGTCAGATTTATATCTACTTTTAACTACAGGTAGAGTAAGGGGCAGATAATGCAGAAATTTCTAGAAAAGGGTAGTAGCTTTGGGTTATTGGATCATTGCCATGGTGAGGGGTAGTAAGTCCTGGGTGTTGCCATGACAAGGGTAAACTGACACGACACGGTGCACTGGTGGGCGTGTCTTATGGAAAGATACTTCCACTTTCCCCCGCTTTAGCTAGTCCTCAATTTGGTCCACTGTCCAAGCCCCACCTGTGGAGTTGAATCTCATCTCCTACCTTATTTTTAGGGGTATCTATACTCCGAAACTATTTGTATAAAACAATACACTTCCCATAAAAGCATCTGTGGTTTCTTTTGTTGTTGTTGAAAGTAAACTTTTGATAACTTTGAACAGTTCTCTCTTAGTTACTTATTTGTTCAAGAGCGTCATAGTCTTAAGTTTTCTTAAAATCAACCAATCTGTGTATTCATTTTTCTAACATTTATTGTAAAAGTAATATTAAAGTGGGATTTGATTACTTATTCTCATTTTTCTCATAATTTGTTTTTATGCTTGATGGGAATTTTATCCTCATTTCCTGGATAAATGTATTAGAAATTTACTTACATTTTAAAGACACAGAACTTAGATTTATTTGTTGATCCTGCTACCTATTTATTTTTGTTTTGAAACTAATTTATTTCACTGTAGTTAATTTAATGTTTTTTTTTTTTTAGAAAGAGTGTCACTCTGTCACCCAGGCTGAAGTGCAGTGGCACGATCTCGGCTCACTGCAACCTCTACCTCCCAGGATCAAGCAATTATCCTGCTTCAGCTTCCCAAGCTGGGTCTAAAGGCACACACCACCATGTCAGGCTAATTTTTGTATTTTTAGTAGAGATGGGGTTTCGCCATGTTGGCCAGTCTGGTCTCGAACTCCTGACCTCAGATGATCCGTCCACCTTGGCCTCCCAAAGTGCTGGGATTATAGGTGTAAGCCACCACGCCCAGCCAGTTAATTTAATTTTTAAGACAAAGGATTCATAATGTAGTAGTATTGACTTGTGGTCTGTGCTTATCTTCCTCAATATACACATACATACAAAAGCTTTTACATACGTAATATATAGTATTATTATAAATTTATGTACATATATCATACATGTGAAAGGTCTTAAATTTGAAATATATTAAATATTAATTGTGCATTAAATGTTTAATACATATTAAGGCTTATATATTAAAGCTTTTAACTTTTTAATTCCTTTCCCTTTCTGTTGTACTATTTATTTGCAATTTCCTTCCTAGTATTTATTTACATAATTGCCTTTATCACCTAATTCCTTTACATTTACACATTTAGATTTAATAATGGAAGTGGACTATGAATTTTCCTACATTCAGCTTTGACAGCATCCCATGAGTCTTGCTTCTTTGTGGCCTCTTTCTCATTATTTTCCATTGTTTACTATGATTGTGATCCATAGTCATGAAAAAAGATAGAAAGAGAAGTTTTAAACCATCAAAATTATATCACCAACATTTTCTCCTATTTTAATTATTTGTTTTTCTAGATAAACTTATGAATGTATGTTGTTCATAAATTCAGTGTAGAAATACAGAGACAAAATTAGTAGATCATAAAATAATGATCACATAAATAATGATCTCTATGACAAATGATACCATGAACCAAGTTTTAAAAACAGCAAATTATGAAATTTTACAACCTATGACAAAGATATTTCATATCAATCAATAAGAAAAAATAACTACATTTACAAAAATATGCACAGAATATAAACAGACCACCGGTCAATATTACTAAACCTGTGCTTTTAAACACAAAATAAAGGAAACGGAGGACTAACGAGGATTCAATGCAACTTGTTCATACCCTTCCTCCATTTTTGAAATTGCGTTGTCAATTTTTTTTTTGGAGGCAGGGTCTTGCTGTATTGCCCAGGCTGGAGTGCAGTGGCACATTCAGGGCTCACTGCAACCTCAACCTCCCAGGCTCAAGCAATCCTCCCACCTCAGCCTCCTGAGTATATGGAACTACAGGCACACACCACCACACCAGGATAATTGTTTTAAATTTTAGTTGAGATAAGGTCTCACTATGTTAACCAAGCTTGTCTTAAACTCCTGAGCTCAAGTGACCTTCCCACCTCCCAAAGTGCTGGGATCTCAGGCATGAGTCACTGCACCCAGTCATGTTGTCTTTTTACTTATTGATATAAAAAAACTTTATTTGTGATATTAATGCTTTATTACTTATTTTGAAAAGACTTTTTCACGATTTGTCATTTACATTTTAATATTAAGAACAATTTGCTATAAATTTCTTAAAAAATTAGCCAAATCTGTAGGTCTCACCTGTAGCAAACACATACTAAGTAAGTGTTTAATATTAACACTTATGTACTAAGCCCACAAGGTTTACCTCAGCATCGGTTTCACTCAATTACTGTAGCCAAAGACACTCAAACTCCAGCAGCTTCTTGAAAATTCTGTCTGTTCACTAATGCACGTTGACTTTAATGGGGAGTCAAGCATATAAATCTTTTTGATAAGAATTATCACAATTCTTCAGTCATTATTTACTTAGAGTTTCAAAATCAATTTTGCAATTTCTATCGCATATATTATTAAGCACATGCCATCAATTTTTTAAAATTTTTTTCTTTCCGTGTCATCAATTTTTATCTTAATACAATACATAGCAGTGTCATAAGATTACATGTTCTTCTGAGGACAGGCTTCTTAAAAAAAAAAAAAAACTGCCTATCCCTCTTACATGTTATATTTAAATCCAAAGAATGCAAGGATGTGATTGCTGGATTTATTAAGTGCGGTACTTGAGAAACATGAAATCTCCAATCACACTTAAAATGAAGTATGTGAATAAATAAAATGTGTTAATTTGTATTAACAATTTTAGGTCTGCGGAAATGGCATTGAATATGTTACACCTGCTACAGCTAGGACACCAAGTTTCTTTTTTTTTTTTTTTTAATTTATTTATTATTATTATACTTTAAGTTGTAGGGTACATGTGCATAACGTGCAGGTTTGTTACATATGTATACTTGTGCCATGTTGGTGTGCTGCACCCATCAACTTGTCATTTACACCAGGTATAACTCCCAATGCAATCCCTCCCCCCTCCCCCCTCCCCATGACAGGCCCCTGTGTGTGATGTTCCCCTTCCTGAGTCCAAGTGATCTCATTGTTCAGTTCCCACCTATGAGTGAGAACATGCGGTGTTTGGTTTTCTGTTCTTGTGATAGATTGCTAAGAATGATGGTTTCCAGCTGCATCCATGTCCCTACAAAGGACACAAACTCATCCTTTTTTATGGCTGCATAGTATTCCATGGTGTATATGTGCCACATTTTCTTAATCCAATCTGTCACTGATGGACATTTGGGTTGATTCCAAGTCTTTGCTATTGTGAATAGTGCTGCAAAAAACATACGAGTGCATGAGGACACCAAGTTTCTTATACACTCAGCTCATTTACGTCTTTCCAAAACAATAGCTAACATTGAGCTTAATGGCAAAAAAAATCAGAACATTTGTAATAAAATGAGTAAGAAAACACAGTTGTCATCATTCACTACCATTATTTAACATTTCACAAAATGTTAAAAGCTTCTCCTAATTTTTTCAGTAAAATAGATATAGACGTATCTTTCCCTAACTTGATTAACAAATATTCCTGTCTCAAATTGACAGACAGCACCAGGTGAGGCAATAAAGAAATTCTTCAAACTCAGTAATACAGTCAGTATGTGCTCAATCTTTGCATTCAATTTCATGGATCTCACTGTGTATTTAAGGAGAAAGTACCATATTATTTTGATACTAGTTGCTTAATAATATAATGTGTTAAATATCTCAATATAATACATTTACTTCCCTCCACTCCCATCCTCATTACTCTTTATTCAGAGTGTTGGTTCCACTCTTCCATTTTTATTTTTCCAGATAAATTTTAAGATTATTTTGTCAATTTCAAAAAGTCAGTAAGGAGAGAAGAGGTTGAGAATGGAAGGGATTGCATCGGGGTGTTTTGCTTTGTTTGGTTTTGTTTTTGAGGCAAAGTCTCACTATGTCGCCCAGACTCGGGTGCAGTGGCACGATCTCGGCTCACTGCAACCTCCACCTCCCAGGTTCAAGCAATTCTCTTGCCTCAGCCTCCAGAACTGGGACTACAGGCATGCACCACCATGCCCAGCTAATTTTTGTATTTTTACTAGAGATGGGGTTTCACCATGTTGGCCAGGCTGGTGGTGAACTCCTGACCTCAGGTGATCCACCCACCTTGGCCTCCCAAAGTTGCATCAGGGTTTTGACTGGTGTTGTGTTCATGTTGGAAGTAACTTAGGGGAGTTGCAGTCCCTCACCTCCTTGCTTAGCACAACACTCTCATTGTTCTCCAGGCTCTTCCCCTAGTTGGTCTTTCCTTGTAGTCTTGATCAATGCCTGATGTTATTTACAAGAAAGGAGTCCCCATCCAGATCCGCCAGAGAAGGTTCTTGTACCTCACACAAGAAAGAATTCAGGGTGAGTCCAGACAGTAAAGTGAAAGTAACTTTATCAAGAAAGTAAAGGAATAAAGAACGGCTACTCCATACACAGAGTAGCCCCCAGGGCTGCTGGTTGCCCATTTTTATGGTTATTTCTTGATGATATGCTAAATAAGGAGTGGATTATTCATGTCTCCCCTTTTTAGACCATATAGGGTAACTTCCTGACGTTGCCATGGCATTTGTAATGTAAATTGCCACTGTCATGGTGCTGGTGGGAGAGTAGCAGTGAGGATAACCAGAGGTCACTCTTGTGGCCATCTTGGTTTTGGTGGGTTTTAGCCGGTTTCCTTACTGCAAACTGTTTTATCAGCAAAGTCTTTATGACCTGTATCTTCTGCCAACCTCATATCTCACCCTGTGTCTTAGAATGCCTTAACCATCTGGGAATGTAGTCCAGTAGGTTTCAGCCTCATTTTACCTGGTTCCTATTCCAGATGGAGTTGCTCTGGTTCATACGCCTCTGACAATTACATTACACACTGGTTGGTTTTTTCTGTGCCACTTCCCATCTCTGCAGCTGAAATACAGACTCCAGGAGAGCAAGACTGTCTCCAACTCACTCCTGTATCTCCAATGCCACAAACGAAGTCTGTACTCACCAGTATTTTGCAGTCGAGGGCTGAGGCTCATAATTGTTTAGTTTTCTTAGGCTTTTCAGGTACGTAATCATATCATCAACAAATAGTGATGTATGCCCCTTGCTTTTCAATATGCATTCTTATGTCACTTTCCTATCTAATGACATTGCCTCACAATTCCAGAATTCTGTTAAATAAAAGCAATGATTAAGCACATATTTGTAATATTGATTTTAAAGGATTTCTTTTTATTTATTTTATTTTTAAAATTTGTTTTATTTTATTTTTACGAGACAGAGTCTTACTCTGTCACCCAGGCTGGAGTGCAGTGGCACAATCTCAGTTCACTGCAACCTCTGCCTTCTGGGTTCCAGAGATTCTCCTGCCTCAGCCTCCTGAGTAGCTGGGATTACAGGCATGTACCACTATGCCCAGCTAATTTTTTTACTTTTTAGTAGAGACGGGGTTTCACCATTGTTGGCCAGGCTGGTCGTAAACTCTTGACCTGAGGTGATCAGCCTGTCTTGGCCACACAAAGTGTTGGGAGTACAGGTGTGACCCTCCGCACCTGGCCTAAAGGATTTCTTTAGTGTCTCACCTGGTGCTGTCTGTTATTTGAGATGGAAATATTTGTTAATCTAGTTAGAGAAAGATACTTCTATTTTACTGTGAAAATTCAGGAGAAGCTTTTAAAATTTTGTTAAATGTTAAATAATTGTAGTAATAGAAGACACCTGTGTCTTCTTATTCACTTTATTGTAAATGTTTTGATTTTTTTGCCATTAAGCCTAATGGTAGGTATTGTTTTTGAAAGATGTATTTATGTTCTTTGTGTTATGAGAATTCTCTTGAGAGAATTCTCTTGACTTTTCATAGATGTGCTTTGAAAGTTTAAAAGAAGGAGAATGCCTACGCCTACAACTATCTGAAAGTGGCTCTTTCACAAACCTGTACTATGGTGTTTGTCTATTTAGCTTTTCTCCTTCTTTAATCAAGATTAATCTTCATCTTTGCTTATAAAATTATCCATTTCATCCATGCGGTCAAAGTTTTTACATCAGAATTTTACAAATACTCTATTCTGTCTTTCAATTATCTGTTTGTGGTTCTTTTACTTTCTCCTTATTAATAGCATGCTTTTATATTTTTTAGGTTTTATAGTTTACTTATTTTAACATAGTTTAATCTGGCTCTTAGTTTTATTTAATTTATTTGTTTGGTTCCTAGTTCATCACATTTCAGCTTTTATCATTACTTGGGTCTAAGGTGTTGCTTTTTAATGCCGCTTTTGAGTTGAATTCTTAATTAAGCAATTCTTAATTCTGAATTACTTAATTTAATGTCTTTTTTTTGTTTTGTTTGACTCTTAAGGAGTAAAGAATATGAGTTTTTCCTCTCAGTAGTGTACTGAGTACAAGATATTCTATAATTGCAGTTTTGTTTTAGTCTTCAGCCTAAAGGTTTGGTTTTGTTCTGATTTTTGAACACTAGTGTTATTGTTTTAATGGATAAATGGTTAGAATAACAAAAGGGCATTTTCTTTTTTTTTTTTTTTTTTTTTTTTTTGAGACGTAGTCTTTGCTCTGTCACCCAGGCTGGGGTGCAGTGGCGCGAACTCGGCTCACTACAAGCTCCGCCTCCTGGGTTTACGCCATTCTCCAACCTCAGCCTCCCGAGTAGCTGGGACTACAGGCGCCCGCCACCTCGCCCGGCTAGTTTTTTTTGTACTTTTAGTAGAGACGGGGTTTCACCGTGTTAGCCAGGATGGTCTCGATCTCCTGACCTTGTGATCTGCCCGTCTCGGCCTCCCAAAGTGCTGGGATTACAGGCGTGAGCCACCGCGCCCGGCCCGCCAAAAGGGCATTTTCTATTGTTATCTGCTAGTATTCCCAAATTGGTCCATGAATATAACTTATAGTATATTTGGTTTTTGAATCTACTAACAGTTTGACGGCCTAATTTGTATTCTGTGAGAAGGATGCGGACTCCCCTGTAGAGGTCAGTGCATTGGGTGGGGCCAGTGGCTGAGACTTCTTTGGTCAGCTTGGTGAGTCAAGGGCTAAGAGATGCATTAGGCACCATGGTTATAGCTGTAGAGTTTGTCGTTTCTCCTTTGTCCTTTATCAAAGTTAGTATTTTGTAATTTTATTCCTAACCATCCAAGCAAACCATTTTGTTTGCTCCCTTGTTTTGAATTGTTACTTACATCACTCTGAGATGCTCTTAGACTTATTTACTTTTTACACGTTTATGTAGCAACTGTTATAGAGTGCTAGCTGCTGCCATGTGAAGAAGCACATGTTTGCTTCCTCTTCCTCCATGATTGTAAGTTTCCTGAGGCCTTTCCAACCATTCTGAACTGTGAGTAAATTCGACCTCTTTCCTTTATAAATTACCCGGTCTTGGGTATGTCTTTAGTAGCAGCATGAGAATGGTCTAATACACAGGCATCTTATAAATATGAAGTCATATAATCCCTGCAACAAGCAATGAGATAGGTATTATTATTCTCATTATACAGTTTAGGAACTAAGATACAGAGACATTCAGTACCAAGCTCTAGGCACCATAAACACAGGATCAGAAGTCTTCTTCATCCCAAGTTCCAGATTCTCTGCTCTTTTAAAAATTATTTGTATTGAGATAGAATTCGCTCATAAAATTTGCCACTTTAAATATAACACAATTCAGTGAGTTATAGTATATTCACTGTGTTGTGTAGCCATCACTACTATTTCCAGAACATTTCCATTACCCATAAAAGAAATCTTGTACCATCAGCAATCAATACTGACCTCACCCACCCACAGCCCTCACCCCCTATCAATCACTCATCTGCTTTCTCTCTATATAGATTTGCCTATTCTGTACATTTCATATAAATGGAATCATATGATGTGTGGCCTTTTGTGCCTGGCTTCTTTCACCTACCATAATGCTTTCAGGTTCATCCATATTTTAGCAAGTGTCATTACTTCACTCCTTGCTATAGCTGAATAATATTCCATTGTATGGATATACCACATTTTATTTATCCACTCATCAGTAGATGGACATTTGGATTGTTTCCACTTTGGGGCTAATATGCATAATACCTTTATGAACATTCATATACCCATTTTTGGGTGAACATATGTTTTCAATTCTCTTGGATATGCACTTTGGAGTAAAATTGCTGGGTCATATGGTAAGACTATGTTTAACTTTTTGAGGAACTGCCAAACTGTTTTCCAGAGTGGCTGCACTATTTTATATTTCCACCAGCAATGTATGTGGCAGAATCTGTGCTGTCAAGGGCTGTAATGTATTACTAATCAGCATTTAACTTGAATTTAACTCGTTCAGATTTCACTGTGTTTACCCCCACTTTATTTCTGCTTGTATTTGTATGACATCTCCAAACTCTTACCTTCAGACTGGGTCATTCATAGTTAAATACCTCTCCTTAATACAACACCTGCAAAACGTGTGGGTTTTGGACAACCATAAGATTATTTAACTATTAAATCAAGATTTGTTGCTACAGCAGATATATTTACTCTTACTTTGCTGTATTTATTTTATGCTTTCTCTTTTTAATGTTTTCTTCCTCTTTATTTTTTTCTCTTTTGCTCTATATAAGGTCTGTTTTATTTTTTTTCCCATCTGGTAATTTGGATGTAGTACAGTTAGATTATATTTCTGGTGGTGGCTATGTTTTAACTTTATGTAAAATTTTTAAACATGTATTATCAATTATCAGTTTCAGATATGAAGCAAGATGTTTTAGTATTTTCTACAAAAGATGAATATTCTGCATACTATCATTATGTCTGGCTCCATCCTCATCGCACACTGTTCTCTAAATTGGTGTGCTCTGATATTTCTGACCCTACTAATTTTAGCTATGTTATAATTATTTCTATGTTGTGCAGCTTTTCTCCCCAGAATAAGAATATTTTGATGCTGTCTTGTAATGCTAATTATCGGTGCTATTTGGCTTGGTTGTGTGATCAGTCCTTTCATAAAACAGCCTCTTCTTTTGTGGATCTTTTGGTTTGCTGAAATAAAAAAGCAAATGGGTGATACATCCTCTGAGTCCTCACATGTTGGAGACTTGTTCCTACAGCTTTTACTAAAGACAAACAAGTGGACTGAATATAGTATTCTCAGATCACATGTTTTTCCATCACAAATTTTCTTGACCTATTTTCTCAGACTTTCTGGGATCTGATGTTGCTGAGGAAATTCTGACCAAACCAGGATTTTAAATTTTCTTTGTGATTTGTTTTTCAGACCTGGGTGTTTGTTGGATTCATCCTTGAATTTTAATAATTTTCACCAGGCATTATTGTATATATTATTCAGAACACAGTTAGCTCAGTCATTTTTGTCAATTTAGCTTTTCCTGCATTTCAGGATGATTTTTGTTGTATAACTGCACGCTATTTTAGCTTCCACTTGTTGTATGCTCTAGGTCGATCAGCCCACGTGTTGCTATGGCGAGCATGCCCCAGTAGCCTTCCATATATGCCTTGCTTTCTCTCGTGGTTGTTATTTATTTTTCATTTTCCTTTGCATCTTCCAAGATTGTCTAAAGCCTGTTCATACTCCCAGCCCCCGACTCAGGTTTCTGCAGTATTAATTATCTTCTTTGCTACTTCTATTTTGTACATTCTGCACTGGTGTTATTTTTCTCTCAGTTTCTTTCCTTAAACCTGGCAAATGTCTCTTCTTGTCAGTCTGCATTTTGATCAAGCTTCCTGTACACTCGTAGCTGACCAGCAGAATAATACTGGATAAACATCTCAAAATGGAACTAACATATATACCCTCTGCTTTTTTATTCCCTTCCCCATGTCTTACAATTATGACATGTTATGTTGGTTTTTCCATTGGCTTCCTTTTAAAGCTTAAGTAATGTACTACAACTTTTATTCCTGTTTCATCCATGTTTGATGGTGGCTTCTAATCCTTCACTGTGTGAAGTCATGTCCTTACCCCTCCTTGTACATCTTCCCCTGACACATTTTGATCCTCCAATCAGTCAAGTCTTCCACACGTGCTTCTTAGGGTGACTCTAAAACATGAAAACCATGAATCAGTATTATCACAATGAAACTACTCAGTGCAGGCCAAAAAATGTGCCAGAATCCTACCTTTTTCTTGGAAACTCAATGCCATAGACCCTGGAGATTCAGAGAAGAATATTGCTAGAACAAAAATGAAGTGGAATCTAATCTTTTGCATCAAGTGTTTAAAACAACAGAGCAATTTTGTTGGCTTCCTATTAAATATATGACATTCTTGCAGTTTTTTTGTTTTTGTTGTTTTATTTCTGTTTCGTTTTTCTCCTGGAGCTTACAGTTGCACTTTTTTGTAGTACTTTTTGCTTTTCTCATGTTTATTTTTTAAAAACTCTTCAGATACTTTTTATTTTATCATATTCTGACATTTTCCTTCCAAATCCCTCTCCCCTATCCCCTACAATAAATCACTTGCCTACTTCAACTGCTGCATGGCTGTCATCCCGGGAACTCAGACCAGTGCCTCTCTGTTTCCTAGGTAGATATATGTCTTTCTCTTCTTGATTTAGTTCCTCAGAGTCCTAGAGAACATATCTATACCCCTTTTTAAGGAGGGGCTGGCTTAAACATTACAATATCACAAGAAAGCTGCAGGCCAATTTCCTCAAAAAGGTGATAATGCTTTAACAAATACAATCTAGTAATATATACATATATACAAACACACACACATATATATTTGTGTATATATATTTCTATGCATGGGAATACATATATATTTTGTATTATTTTGTATATATGTATATATTTATATTATATATTATATATAACATATATAACATATTATATATTATATATATTACATAATATATATTACATATATATTATATATTACATAATATATATTACATATTATATATTATATATTACATATTACATATTATATATTACATATATACATATTACATATATATTACATATTATATGTAATATATTATATATGTATATTAATACACATATATAATATGTAATATATACATATATAAAGTTGGATATAAATATATATTAAAATATATAAATATATATTATATATATAAAGTGGGATTTATCCTAGAAATTCAAGATTGCTTAATTGTCAAAAATCCATGTATTTCACAGTGTTAACAAATTAAATAAGAAAAATCATGATCTCAATAGATGCACAAAACAACAAATTCTAACATCTATTCTTGGTAAAAAACAAATAAACAAAACAACAACATCAACAGTAAAAATCTCTCAGCAAACAAGGACAGAAGGGAGCTTTCTCAACCTCTGAACTGTGAAACACTTAATGGCAAAACACTGAACATTTTTCTACTAGGATAAATTAAAAGGCAAGGGCATCAAATATCACCACATTTATGATAAACACTGGTCTAGACAGTAAGACACTGCAAGAAAAGAAAAGATAAATAGTCATACTTATTGAAAAAGAAGAAACATAATTGTCTTTATTTGCAGAAAATATGATTATCTGTGTTTAAATATTAAAGACTTTACCAAAACAAGCTAGAACTAATATTCACTGAATCCTTTTGCCAGTGGTGGATCTTGCTTCTATGTTGATGGCTGCTGACTGATCAGGGTGGTGGATGCTGAATGTTGAGGTGGTTGTGGCGATTTCTTAATATAAGACAGCAGTTACATTTGCCATGTCAATTGACTTTTTCTTACTCAAAAGATTTATCTGTAGCATGTGATACTGTTTTATAGCATTTACCCACAATAGAACTTCTTTCAAAATTAGAGTAAATCCTCTCAGACCCTGCCACCAGTTTATCAACTAAGTTTATGTACTATTCTAAATCCTTTGTTGTCATTTCAACAACATTCACGGCATTTTCACCACAAATGAATTCCATCTCAAGAAACCACTTTCTCAGCTCAACCGTAAGGAAGCAATTCTTCATCCATTCAACTCTGATCATGAGATTGCAAGCAAACAGTCCCATCTTCAGGCTCTACTTCTAATTCTAGTTCTCTTGCTAGCTCTACCACGTCTGCAGTTACTTTCCCCACTGAAATCTTAAACCCCTCAAAGTTGACTTTTTCCAAACTCCTGTTATTGTTCATTTTTTTTTACTTCCTCCCATGAATTACAAATGTTCTTAATGGCATCTAGGTAGCTGAATCCTTTCCAGAAGGTTTTCAATTTATGTTGCCCAGATCCATCAGAGGAATTCTGTTGATGGCAGCTATTGCCTTACAAAATGTATTTCTTAAATAATGAGACTTGAAATTTGAAATTACACCTTGATCCATGGGCTGCAGCACTGATGTTGTGTTAAACAGACAGGAAAACAACATTAATCTCTTTGCACATCTCCATCAGAGTTCTCAGGTGAACTTGGTGCATTGTCAATGAGGAGCAATATTTTGAAAACAAAAAATCTTTTTTTTCTGAGTAGTAGGTCTCAACAATGGGTTTAAAATATTCAGTAAACCAAGCTGTAAACGGATGAGCTGTCATTAATATTTTGTTGTTCCAATTCTAGAGCACAAGCAGAATAGATTTAGCATAATTCTTAAGGGTTCTAGAATTTTCCAAATAGCTGGTGAGCATTGGTTTTAACTTAGTGTCACCAGTTGAATTAGCCCCTAATGAGAGGGTTAGTCTGTCCTTGAAGCTTTGAAGCCAGGCATTGACTTCTCTTCTCCAGCAATGAAAGTCTTAGATGGCATCTTTTCCCAATAGAAATCTGTTTCATCTGCATTTAAAATCTGTTGTTTAATGTTGCCATCTTCATCAATAATCTTAGCTAAATCTTCTGGGGAACTTGCTGCAACTTCTTCATCAGCACATGCTGCTTCACCTTGTACTTTTGTGTTATAGAGATGGTTTCTCTCCCTAAGCCTCATGAACCAATCTCCGCTAGCTTCCAACTTTTCTGCAACTTCTTTGTCTCTCTCAGCCTTCATAGTATTAAAGAGAGGTAAGGGCTTGCTCTAGATTAGGCTTTGGTTTAAGGGAATGTTGTGGCTGGTTTGAGCTTCTAACCTGACCACTAAAACTTTCTCCATATTAGCAATAAGTCTGTTTAGCTTTCTTATCATTCACGTGTTCACTGGAGTAGCACTTTTAATTTCCTTCAAAAACTTTTTCTTTGCATTCACAACTTGGCTTTCTAGTGTAAGAGGCCAAGCTTTCAGCCTATCTATCTCTGCTTTTGACTGTCTTCCTCACTGAGCTTAATCATTTCTAGCTTTTTATTTAAAATGAGAGATGCGCAACTCTTCCTTCCCCTTGAATACTTAGGGGCCATTGTAGGGTTATTACTTGTCCTAATTTCAATATTGCTGTGTCTTAGGAAATGTCTAAGCCCAAGGAAAGAGAGAGAGAAGGGGAAATGGCTAGCCAATGGAGCGGTCAGAACACACAACATTTATTGATTAAGCTCACTGTCATATATGGGTGCAGTTCATGGTGACCCAGAACAATTACAATAATAATATCAAAGATATAATAATAATGAAAAAGTTTGGAATATTGCAAAACTTACCAAAATGTGACACCAAAGCCTGAAGTAAGCATATGCTATTGGAAAAATGGTGTGACACAGGGTTGCCACAAACCTTCAATTTGTAAAAAACACGATATCTCCAAAGCACAATAAAGCAAAGCACAATAAAATCAGGTATGACTATATATATATATATAGCCAGGCACAGTGGTTCACGCCTATAATCCCAGCACTTTGGGTGACTGAGCGGGGGGATCATGAGGTCAGGAGTTCAAGACCATCCTGACCAACATGGAGAAACCCATCTCTACTAAAAATACAAAAATCAGCTGGGCGTGGTGGTGCGTGCCTGTAATCCCAGCTACTTGGGAGGCTGAGGCAGGAGACTCACTTGAACCCAGGAGGCAGAGGTTGTAATGAGCAGAGATCACACCACTGCACTCCAGCCTGGGCAACTAATATGAAACTCATCTCAAAATAATAATAATAATAAAAATTATATATATCCGAGTGTGTACATGTGTATTTATTTATATGGAAATGTAATGATCTAGGTTAGTTAAAGAAATTTGTAAAAGAACAAAGTTAAATAACTCATATTACCTGATTTCAAGCTTACTATAAAGCTGCAGTAGTGAAGACAGTGTGTATTAGTTAAAGGACAGACTTACTGCTTAACAGAATGAGATAAAGAGGTCAAAAATACACCCACTCAAACATGGTCAATTGATTTTTGACAAAAGTACTAAGAAAATCCAGTGAGGAAAGGACAGTCTTTTTAACGAATGTGCTGGAAAAATTGAACAGCCATGTGCAATAAATAAATAAAGGAACTTGACATCACACCAGACACAAGCATTAACTCAAAATAAATTGTAGACCTAAATGTAGGAACTGATTGTGTATATTCTGGAATAAAATATAAAAGAAAGTTATTGTGACCTTAGATTAAGCAAAGATTTCTTAGATACACCAAAAGAAAGACCCAGAAAAAAATGATCGTTTGTATTTTATTATAATTTAAAACTTTTGTACTTCATAAGACACCATTATGAAAATGAAAAGGCAAACCAGCCCTGGGGGAAAATTTTCACAAAACAGTATCTCATAAAAGACTTGTAACCAGGATATATAAAGAACTCATATAGTGCAATAAAAAATAAAAAGTAGCAAAATATTTTAATTATCATTTCACAAAAGAATGTGTACAGATGACTAATCAGCATGGGAAAAAAATGTTCAACATCATTAGACATTAGGGAAATGCAAATTAAAATCAAAGTGAGATACCATCATACACCTATTAGAATGGTGTAAAAAAATGCCAAGTGCCCAGCCAGAATGGCCATTATTATAAAGTCAGAAACCTATAAATGTTGGTGTGGAGGCTGCGAAAAGGGAACGTTTACATACTGTTGGTAGGAATGTAAGTTAGTACAACCTTTACGAAAAACAGTATGAAGGTTTCTCAAAGAGCTAAAAGTAGATCTACCATTTGATCCAGCCATCCCACTACTGGGCATGTACTCCCAAGGAAAAGAAGTCACTGTATCAAAAAAACACCTGTAGGCATTTTTGTTGCTGCACAATTCACAACTGCAAAGACATACAATCCACCTAAGTGCCCATCAACCGATGAGTGGATAAAGAAAACGTGGTACACACACATCATGGAATACTACTCAGACATAAAAGAGAATGAAATAATGTAGTTAGCAGCAACTTGGATGAAATGGGAGGCCATTATCCTAACTGAAGTAACTCAGGAACAACAACAACAAAAATAAACGAATATTGCATGTTCTCACTTATAAGTGGGTGCTAAACTATGGATACCCAAAGGCATACAAAATGGTATAAGGGACATTGGAGACTTAGAAGAGAGGAGGGTGAAAGGGGATGAGAGACGAAAAATTACCTATTTAGTGCAATGTCCACTATTTGGGTGATGGGCACACTAAAAGCCCAGACTTCACCACTATACAATTCATGCATGTAACCAAAAACCACTTGTACCCCTGAAACTACTGAAATAAAAAAAAATTAAATGCCAAATGCTGCCAAAAATGTGAAACAACTGGAATCCTCATCCTTTACTGACGAGAATACAAAGTGGAAGAGCCACTTTGGAAAAGAGCATGATAGTTTCTTATAAAATTAAACATATACTTACTATGTGGTGCAGCCATTTCAAGCCTAGATATTTACTTAAACGCAATGAAGCATTCACACAAAGGCTAGTATACAGATGATCAGGGCATAATATCTCAAAACTGGAAGCAACCCAAACACGCCTCTTCTGGTGATAGAAAAACACATTCTCCTATGGTCTTACAATAGAATACTACACAGCAAGAAAAACGAATGAATTACTCATCCACTAACCAATACGGATGAATCTCAAAAGTGTTACACCAAGGGAAAGAATTTGCCATGATTCCATTTATACGAAATTCTCAAGAACAAAAATCCGTGGAAGAAAGCTTTTTGGAGTGACGGAACTGTTCTGTGTCATAATCAAGCATGCATCAAAACTCACCAAATTCCAAGATTAAATATGGAAACTTTGATTCTATGTAAATCTTACTTCCATAAAAGTGATTGATTAAGAAAGATGGTGCTTAGCAGACCAGCTTTCTGTCTTCATGAGTCTTTGCCCTTGGACCAACCTCCACTTTTGGGGATGGTTAAACTATGCATGGGATTTTAGGTTCCACTATTTCTTCTCCAAATGTTGAAAGCATTGTCTTCTAGCATCCAAGTGTTACTTTTGAAAACTCAAATCACAGTCTGATTCTCATGGGGTGACTTTTTCCTCTTGCTTTAATTTTTATGATAATGATATTAACAAACCCTTACTGAGAGCTGCAGTGTTCCCAGGCCTGTTCTCCACATCCTACTCCCAGCGCCTTGGGATTGCTCTGTGATAAATCTAGCTATAAAGTCTTTTTCATTACTGTTCTGAGAACTCAGAGAACTTCTCCAATATAAAGACTACTATCCTTTGGGGGCGGTTTCTTCTATTGTTTCCTGACCATTTTTTCTGTCTCAGCATCTTCTGTTCTCTGCTGCTAGTACATCCAATAATAGGGATTAGACCTCTTGGGATTGATCTTTTATTTCTCTTATCTCTTATCTTATAATTTCTCCTCTTTCCAGACCTTTTATTGCTTCTCTTATTTTGGCAATCATGATTTTAATCTCTAAGACGTTTTCTGTTTTCTGAGTGATCCTTCTCCCTAGGCTACTGTTCTTGTTCTTGAATGTAATCATTTCTTGAAAGACAGTGAATGTGCTTTCAGAACATTTGTTTTATCTTGATTTTATATTGGCCTTTCTTTTACCTGCTACACAGACACACAGACACACACACACACACACACACACTCACACATCTCTGATGATCCTTGGTTGTCTACTCATAGAAAAGAAGGGTGAGGTAGGTGGGTGAGCTTCCTGCAAGGCAAGTTCTCCAAGTGAAGATTCTGCTAGGAGTTCTTTGGGAGACAGAGAACAGCAGAAAAAAATTGAATAACAGGTTTTGGATTAGGTGAGGAGAGGGTTGGAAGAAGGGGTAAGTCAGGGAAGGGTGGGGGGAGGAGACACCTGATACCTACCAAAATGAGGAGTTCAGTCAGTCCTATGCATTATCATTCAAACAGAAAGATATAGCCCTTTTCCAGGAAATATGTTGTGTTTGTTTGTTTGCTTGCCTGTGTTTTGCTGTAAGGGTCCCCTTCACCTCTCCCCAGGAGATAAATTCCAGCAACCTGAATTCAAGTCAGCATGAAGAAACAGGAAAGGACCATCCTTAGGTTGTACAATGACCTCCAATTAATCCACCCACTTCTAGTCCAACTCTACTCCCCTGTTCTCTGGTTGTCTCTGAACCAGGAACCTCTCAGGCCACCTAGCCTCCACCTCCTCGCCCATCTCTTGCTGCACATTCTGGTCCATGCTATGTTTGAATTATTCATGCACAAACATACTACTATCCACTCTGATTCAGAATACCTTTTCATCCTGGTTAAAGACCTGCTCCCTACTCTCTTATATTCGACTTTCTATAGGATTTTTTTTGTGTATTTGTCTTATTTTTTTTTTCCTTTTATTTGTACTTCCATCTGGTCATCACCACTGGATCTAAGAAAAGCGGAGTGTAAACAACTGTGCCTTCACTCTTTTAAGGTAAAAATCCTCTTCACTCTTCATCTTTTGCCCACCAAAATTGCTTCTGCTAATGGAATCTGCATTAATCCATTTTCACACTGTGGATAAAGACATACCCAAGACTGGGTAATTTATAAAGAAAAAGAAGTTTAATGGACTCACAGTTCCACATGGCTGGGGAGGCCTCATAATCACGGCAGAAGGCAAGTCACATCTTACACAGCAGCAGGAAAGGGAGAATGAAAGCCAAGAGAAAGGGGTTTCCCCTTATAAAATCATCAGATCTTATTCACTACCACAAGAACAGTATGGGGGAGACTGCCCCCACAATTCAATTATCTCCCACTGGGTCTCTCCCACAACATGTGGGCATTATGGGAGCTACAGTTCAAGATGAGATTTGAGTGGGGACACAGCCAAACCGTATCAGAATCCACCACCACAGCCCTGTATAGGTCACTATGATAAAATGTTGTGAAAAGTTCTATGACCATTTTAAAGATAGTAAAAACATTTATATATTCCTTATAAGTTCTACGTGTTTGTCAAGCAAATCAAGATAAATTTTATAATAACAAAGATGAATCACATAATCAATTTTTCTATATTCTTACTTAATATGGTTCTAGCTTTGCCAAAAACTGAATGGTTGGTTTAAATCGTTCACTATAATTTTGGTTTTCCAATAACAACTTTAAAAATTGCTTCATATATTTAGATGTTGTTATGTAGGGCATAAAAGTTCATGGTTACTTTAACTTTATAATAAAGTGGATCTTTTAATAAAAAAGATAGCTATAGTCCGTTAAATTTTTTATTTTACGTTTTATTTTCCCAGTACCTAATATTGTCAATGCAGCTTTCTTTGGTTTATATATTCTTAGCATGCCCTTGCCTATCCCATTATTCTTACTTTTTCTCAGAAAATTTGCTTTTGTTGTTTCTCCTAAGCAGTAAAAAGCCTCTATTTCTATTTGGTTTTGATCCATGAAAAAAAATGTAATACCATTCATTCATTTACCAAACGTTTATTGAACAAATGTTATGTGTTACATCTCATGTTCGAAGGTGAAAAGAACAAACACTGTTCTAGCCGTTATAATTTTTGCACCTTATTTTCTCTATTTAGATATATAAACTTCTTGATTTTTAGCTCATTCTTCAAATCCTTAGCTTTGGATTAAAAGGGGGAAAGGAAAAAAATAATACATTACTTATTCATTATTTAGAAACAAATTTTCTTAAAAAACTAGAAATACAAGACAGCTTCCTTAACCTGATAAATAATATTGATTAAAAACATACCTATAGCAAACATATACTTCTTGAGATCATAAATGACAAAAAGCATGCCCAATTTTATTAATTCTACTAAACATTTTAATGGAGGTTCTAACCAGTGCAATAAAGCAAGAAAAATAAATAAAGACACGTCAATTTTGGGGAAAAAAATTATCATTATTTACAGATGACATGATTGTGTACAAAGAAAATCCAAAAGAATCTATATACAATTAGACTCAATATAGAACCTAGGAAAGGTGCTAAAATACCAGGAAATACACAAAAATCAATTTTATTTCTATATATCATCAACAAACAAACAGAAAATAAAATATTAAAAATTAACACTTACATTAACATCAAAGTACAACAAATATCTAGAAATAAATCTAATAAAAATGTGCAAGACATCTTCACCAAAAACTACAAATTTTTATTGCGGGAAACCAAAGGAAAATCTAAATAAATGGAAGATTTGATTTGTAAAGACATGAAGCTTCCCAAAGTGCCCTATTACTCTACAAATGTACTACGATCCCCCAAATATCTAAGCAGAGGTGTGTGAGTGTGTATGTGTGTGTGTTAGTATATAAATTTACAAGATGATTCTTAAACGTTTATGAAAATTCAAAGGGCCTAAGATAGCCAAGGCAATTATAAGGCAGAACAAATAATCTGAAAAACTCACATTACCACATATTAAGACTTTTAATAAAGCTATAATACATAGTTCAGTGTGATATTAGTGCAAAGATAGATCAAAAAACCCCAAATGAAACAGAAGAAAGAGTTCAGAAACAAAACACACCAATATTCAGCCATCTGATTTATGAAAACTCGACTCCATAGTGTAGCCTTTTCAATAAATGGTGCTAAGCTAATTGAATATCTAGAAGAGAAAAAAAATGTATCTTGACCCCTATCTTACGTCATACACAAAAATCAATTCCAGATGGACTGCAGCTCTAAACGTGAAATGTTAAACAGTAAAACTTTAAGAGGAAAACATCTTGTAAATGTGAGTGCACACAAATTCTTTTTTTTTTTTTCTTTTTTTTTTGAGACAGAGTCTTGCTCTGTTGTCAGACTGGAGTGCAATGGTGTGATCTTGGCTCACCGCAAACGCCGCCTCCCAGGTTCAAGCGATTCTCCTTCCTCAGCCTCCTGAGTAGCTGGGAACACAGGCACCCGCCACCATGCTCTGCTAATTTTTGTATTTTTAGTAGAGACAGGGTTTCACCATGTTGGCCAGATGGTCTCTATCTCTTGACCTCGTGAAGTACACACAAATTCTTAATAAGGACACACATATACCACAAACATGAAGAATAAAAAGGCCAACCACAGCATGGTAGAAGAAACACACACACACACACACACACACACACACACACACACACACACACATCTCCAGCAAAGGTCTCTTATTGAAATATGTATTTGGAACTCTTACTAGTTAATTAGAAGAAAAGATTTTTAAAATAGATAAATGGTCCAAAGACATGAACAGATACTTCACAAAAAGACTTCTAACTGACCAATAAACTCACAAGAAGGCGTTTAATACTAGTCAGGGAAATGTAAAATGTCATCAGGGAAGTGTAAATTAAAATTAAAATACAATGCTCTAATCATCAGAGTGGCTAAAATTGAAAGAACAGAAAATGCTGATGTATATAGACGAACTGGAACTCTCATGCACCCTTCTTGATGGTGAAAATTGCAATATTTTGGAAAAGTGTTTGGCAGTATCTACTGAACCTGACCATCTGTGTATCTTTGCTTCAGCCATTCTACTCCTAAGTGCATACGCAACCAAAATGCACAGATATTTAAAAAAAAAAATGTATTAGTAGATCCATGGTAGTGCCATTCATATTAATCAAAAACTGGAAACTCCTGAAATGCCATCAACAGTCCAATGGATAAGGAAATCATGACGCATCATACAATGGGGTGCCCTCCAGCAGAGAAAACAGAAAATCGACAACTGCCTTCTCCAAAGAAATCTTACAAACATAATGTTGAGAGATAGAATCCGGAAGAATAAATGCATACTCTATGACTCAATTTATGTTTAGCAAGAGTCTGGATAGCGATTACCCTCGGCGGGGGCAGAAGCTTCCTTCTTGGGAAGGAAGCAAGAAGTACCCTCTAGGTTTTAGTCATGTTCTTCCTATTGATCTACAGTGCTTATTACACAGCTGAGTTCATTGTGTGCAAATTCATTGAGCTGATCGTACAGCCCTTTTCTCTATGTGTGTTATACTTTCATAAAGTTAAACAAGAATAAATAAAAGACAACTTACCTTTATTTTTATTTATTTATGCATGTATTTATTTATGAGACAGAGCGAGACAGGTTGGAGTGCAGTGGCGTGATCTCAGCTCACTGCAACCTCTGCCTCCCAGGTTCAAGCGATTCTCCTGCCTCAGCCTCCCAAGGAGATGGGACTACAGGTACCACTACCATGCCTGGCGAGTTTTTGTATTTTTGGTAGAGACAGGTGTTCACCATGTTGGCCAGACTGGTCTTTAACTCCCGACCTCAGGTGATCTGCCTGCCTCAGCCTCCCAAAATGCTGAGATTACAGAAATGAGCCACTGTGCCTGGCCAACTTATCTTTATTTTTATAATTGTTGGTTCTACATGAACTGAACACAGGAGTATTATGTTTAGATCATCTTTGTAAAATGAGAATATGAATATTGTTCTTCTCCACCCTTTTTAGCTTTCTTCACTAGAAATATTTATGCCCAAACTATTGTCATTTTTAGGAATTGTTATTTTATGTATTGTGCATTATTTTGGATTTTGTATAGTAGCCACATTGACTCCGATTATATAGACTTAAACATCCGGCTGGATTTCAGTTCTTATTTTAGACTTTTTATAGCTCATACTCTCTATTCCTGGCTTGCAGATTTTGATTCACCTCTCATTTAACTGGGAAACATCTTTCCAGAGGCTCTTATAGAAAGAATAACTGATTCATGATTTTTGTCATATTTGATAGGATTAGTCTTTCTTCTGCCTCCTGATTTAACACTTGTTTTTTGATTATTACTTGTGGGTTTTTTTTGTTTTTTTGTTTTTTTTTTTTTTGAGATGGAGTCTTTCACTGTCACTGAGGCTGGAGTGCAGTGGTGCCATCTGGGCTCACTGCAAGCTCTGCCTCCCAGGTTCACGCCATTCTCCTACCTCAGCCTCCTGAGTAGCTGAGATTACAGGTGCCCGCCACCACGCCCGGCTAATTTTTTGTATTTTTAGTAGAGACGGGGTTTCACTGTGTTAGCCAGAATGGTCTCCATCTCGTGACCTCGTGATCCGCCCGCCTCGTACTCCCAAAGTGATGGGATTACAGGCGTGAGCCACCGCGCCCAGCACTTGTGGGTATTTTTTTAAACTTCTGTTTGTGGACCTAGTTTTGTTTGCTCTTTTCAAAATAATTAGTAATATGGAAATTAATCATCTTATTATTATACTCACATGGTTGGACTAAAATTTTGAGAAAATATATTTTTTCGTATTTATCAACATTGAAAATGTACAATATCTCTCTACTCACCCTTAGGTAAAATGATAAATTCTGTGAACCTCTTATGTAAAATGATAACTCTGTGTCCTGTCTTAATACCACACTCTCTGTATTCCCAATCTTAGTTGATATATATGGAATTTAAATATTTCCATTAAATAACTTATTTTCTCCTTTGCCGTAAACTCCATAGTCATATTTAACACAATTATTCTGAATAAATATTGTTTCCTTTTTAGTGCTTTGTGCCATTTCATTTGCACTACATCTTCCCATTTCTTGAGTTCTGTATTATTTATATGCATTCATTCAGCTGGAGCACTTCTTTGAGTATTTTTTTAATGAAGGGCGCATGGGTGGTATACTTCCTAAGTACTTTCATATTTCAAAATCTGCAAGGTTGTCTCAGGAATGATAGTTTGAGAGGATGTAAAATTGTGTTTTCAATTAAAAATAACCTTTTATTATTACAAAGGCAGTATATGTACACAGTAGAAAATTAGAAAATATAGATAAGTAAAAGTAAGATAATAAAACCACCGTATTTCCACTACTTAAGAGATTACCACTGTTAATACCCCAGATGATATCCTCTCAGATCTATTGCTACGCATGTAGATGCGTATTTTGTCAAAGTAAGATTACACTGTGTACATTGTTTTGCAACGTGCTTTTATTCAATAAATAAATGTCTACTTTTCCATGGCATTAAATTGTAATATCATTGACATGGTCTGGCTGTGTCTTGACAGAAATCTCATCTTGAATTGTAGCTTCCATAATTCCCCCATGTTAGGGGAGGGACCTGGTGGGGGATAATTGAATCATGGGGGTAGTTTCCCCCATACTGTTCTTATGGTACTGAATCAGTCTCATGAAATCTGATGGTATTATAAGGGATTTTCCTTTTCGCTTGGTTCCCATTCTCTCTCTTGCCTGCTGCCATGTAAAATGTGCCTTTCGCCTTCTGCCGTGATTATGAGGCTTCCCCAGCCACATGGAACTGTGAGTCCATTAAACCTGTCTTCCTTTATAAATTACCCGGTCTCGGGTGTGTCTTTATCAGCAGTGTGAGAATGGACTAACACAACCATTAAATGCCCAAGCTGTACTTGAATTTTCCCAATTGTCTTTTACAGTTAGTTTGCCCAAAATAGATGCAATCTGGGTGGCTATTCCCTTATTTTATGTCAGTCTGGAACAAGCCCTTTTTCATGATGATGATTGTTGAACAGAGTGGGGCAAATGCTCACCTTCTAGATTTTTCTGCTCAGCTCTTTCTGCACCATTATTGAGAAACAATCATCTTTCTGCAAATCTCTATAAACATTTCCTCCTGGCCTCCTGTCATTTAGCATCGCAGAAGCAAATTCAGATAGCAACTTAATTTCTGCCCCTGCTTCCTGACTTGTATTGTCTACTCTTGAACTTCAAAAATGTCATGGAGCACTATCTCCATGGGGAGCTGTTCATTAATTATGACTGGTTCTCAGGTACTCAGTGAGCTTTCATCTAAAAGCTGAAGTTTTTATTGAGCTCAAATAATTTTTTTTTTTTTTTTTTTTGGTCTGCTATGCTATTTCCTTCTGGAATTTCTAGCGCATGTGATTTGAATTTCCTGGACTTACCTCCTAAACTTGTCTACTTCCTGTTCTTTGATTCATTTTCATCTCTTTTCTCTGAGTTATAAGAAAGCATATTCAAGCTCATGGATCTGGGAATGAACACAAGGGTGGAATTCTCAGTGTTAGCACATGACTCAGGGGCATGGGTATTAGCAACTCCAAGCAGTATCTATTGAGTTCTTCCCTGAATCAGGTTCTAGTCTACACACTCTACAAGGATCACCTCAATCAATCATCAGATCAAACCTATTAGACAAGGATTCTCACTAGACCCATTTTACAAACAATGAAACTGAGACACCTAGGGGATACATAACTTGCTCAATTACAAGGCTAATAAGTAGTCAGGCTGGGATTCAAACCCAGGTTCCTCCTCACTCTCTACACTGCTGGGATCCTGGATTGGTCCCACCCTGCCTGTCTCACAGCCCCATTGCCCCCTGTCACTTGTAGTGGGCTCCTACTGAATTCCTTTCCAGGTAAATTGTTCATTTGAATGTTGCCAATGAGGGACAGGCACATCCTTGGTCTGCTGCTTTGAGCTCTACATTTCACAGAAATGTTGTCAAACTGTTGTGATGTGGCTGGTTACCTTCCCTGATTTCCATTATGGACACAGATTTTCTCCTATATACATTCCCTTGGATATTTCCATGGAAAACCTCTAAATTTCTTTATCTCCTCTACCAAAATGCAAGCCAGCATGACCTTCCATTCCTATTCTCCATCACTCCCATTTATCCTCTTTGGTTTTGCAAGCAATTGACCCATATAATGTATTCATTGTGGCCTTGCCTCACAGCCCAGCACCATACTGTCCAAGTGAAATGCCCTTTCCCTCATTCCCCCCATTGAAAATGCTTATCAACCTTCCATGGGCAGCTCAAATGCCAACTGGCCCTTAAAGCACTCCTTCACCCCATTCCATGTCCTCTCCTTCCTCAGACATCCCATAGGAACCTCTACTCCCCGGTGGCCTGCTCTCAGTCAGGATCCCAGCACCAAACAGATGGTGCATCCCAGCGAGGATAATCCAGGGAGAGTTTATGCACAAAGGGGTAGACTACAAAGTAATAAGTGTCTGTTGTCTAAACCTAACAGAAAGAGAGAAGAAGTCCCCAGGCCTGGAAGGAGAGAATCCTGCATTGCTTTAAGAATGGCAGAGACTTTTGGTCCATGGAGCAACTACCCCAAGGCCACCTCAGAGGGAGAGAGACTCAGCAGATGAAATACTCTCACCTCAGCCCCTCTCTTCGTCCCTCCAGGCTCTTGCCAGGGTTCCCCTTTGTCATAAACTAACCAGAGGGCACGTGGCCCAGGACCCCTTGATATAATCACGCACATCAGCCACCTGGGGCTGAGAACAGGGAAGAGAAAGGCAAGGAGTGAGTGCTCACGGGCAAAGGAAGGTATCAGCTACAGACTCTGCCACTTGCATTGTTGCATTGCTCATGGTAATCATTTGCACCTTCACTTTCCTTCCAGCTCTTGAGGGTGGACAATATGGCTCTGCATTTCAGTACCCCGGTGTCTAGCATGGCAGTGGGTGTGCAGCCTGAGTTCAGTGAAGTTGTGTTGAGTGAGGAAGCAGTCATGATATGCCTTCCTCATTTCTTTTGTTATTCTAGCAGTGGAAAAGGGTGGCCTGAGTCATCTTAACTCCATTCCTGTGGGACTGTGAATTCTGTGGGATTGGGGGCTTGGGGGATTCTGTTGGGGCCATGGACAGATTCTTTGCAACATGTATGCCTGGCCCTTTGGATGTGAAACCCTGCAGCTGGCGTCAGCTGTGTTGCATTCCGAATGGGCGAGCCAACCCAGGCTCCAGCATCCGTACCAGGCACAGGGAGCACCAGCAACCAGCCACTGCCTTGTGTTGCTCTTGTATTCCTTCATCAATCCATGTGTTCATTCATTTGTTAAGCACTCATTCAGCAGCTACTACATACGGCAAGGGTTCCAAACCCATATGGCGTCATGGGAAACCATTCCCCACTCTTCTGGTAACAAGCCTTACACATAATCCAGGCCTAATTTTGCTCATCAGAAGGTGAGAGAATAGGAACAGGAAGGAAAGGGACGGGCCTGAGGGAGCACAGCTAATAAGCAGCAAAGCACAGCTTAAGAGCTGAATACACGCTAGCACACTGCCCGAACACACATCTCAGGGCCCCTGGAATAAAGGTGACTGTGTTCACATCAGAGTGAATGTGTTAATGAGAAGAAAGAGGGCCTGACACAGCAACTCATCATTCTAATCAAAGGACATTGGGAGGCTGAGGTGGAAGGATCTCTTGAGCCCAGGAGTTCAAGACCAGCCTGGGCAACATAGCAAGATCCTTGTCTCTACAAAAAACTCCAAAAATTAGCTGAGCATAGTGGCATGTGCCTCATAGTCCCAGTTACTCAGGAGGCTTAGGCAGGAGGATCACTTGATCCAGGGAGGTTGAAGCTGCAGTGAGCCATGACAGCCTGCCACCTGGGATGATCATATAATTTGTTGTGTCAACTGGATGATTTTGCAGATGGAGAGGTGTGTGGTTATACCACGAAAACAAGCATTTACCTTGACTGACCCAGACCGGACAATGTGGATGGCCATCCTACCTGAAGGGTCAGTCATACATGTTGCAAAGAATCTGTCCATGGCCCCACCAGAATCACACAATCAATGGGAACACCAAGAGGGAAGTTAAGATGACTCAGGCCACCCTTTTCCACCTCTAAAATAGCACACACAGAGAAAGGTCATATCATGACCGCTCCGTCACTCAACACAACCTCACGGAGCCCAGGCAGCACACCCACCACCATGTTAGGCAGTGAGTACAGACACTTCAGCCTGGGTGACAAAGTGAGACACTGTCTCTAAAAAAATAACTAAATAAAAGAGAGAGAGGAAAGAAACCTTCCATTCTGGTGTTCGTGCATGGCCCCTGTAAGACTGGATAAGGTCCTTGGCTTTTCTCAGTTTCATGATAGGACCACATCACATGAGCTTGTGGCAGTGCAAATACGTGGTCAGGGGTGTGGGGCATCCAAGCAGGGGAAAGGGAGCATTCCTGTGGCCAACCCACCCACACAGTCTCCAACCAACTGCATCCCAGCTTGGAAACCTGACTTTGGAAACACAACATGTGAGTCTGTGATTTTGATTAGAATGACATGGATATGAGACAGCTACATTTTTTCCCAAGGAAAAAAAAAAAGGAAAAAAAAACTCTCTCCAAACAAAGGGTGAAAGAGAATCATTGTTTACTTATGCTCTATTCTTCTTAATTTCTGATATCCTTTTAGACAACTGCCAAGTCCAAGCAGAAACAGCTCTTCTGATGTAATAAATGCAGACTTTGATCTGACACTCACCAAAGCCATTCTGAAGAATTTCAGAGCAGAACATCTTAAGCAACAAGTCATAAAATAGATGTGAGCCTTGATTTTATTTTTTTTAATTTACCAATAAACTAGGTCTCAAGAGTTAAAATGAGCTTTTTTTCCCCAGAAGTAAACACTTGTTGTATACACTTTAAGCGACATTTTTTATAACATTCCTTTTTTTTCTTAGGATGAGCATAGAATTCATACCTAGGAGCAAACACGTCACTGTTACTGTCCTTTGAACATGTGCTGATCACGGCCTTGGGTGCACACAGATAACCCTGAAACAGACTCTTTGATCTTGCTTCTCCCAGTTTGTAATTTAATTTTTTTTTTTTTGAGATGAAGTTTCACTCCTGTTGCCCAGGCTGGAGTGCAGTGGCGCGATCTCAGCTCACTGCAACCTCCGCCTCCGGGGTTCAAGCGATTCTCTTGCCTCAGCCTCCTGAGTAGCTGGGATCACAGGCATGCACCACCACGCCCGGCTAATTTTGTATTTTTAGTAGAGATGGGGTTTCTCCATGTTGTCAGGCTGGTCTCAAACTCCCAACCTCAAGTGATCCGCCCACCTTGGCCTCCCAAAGTGCTGGGATTACAGACTTGAGCCACTGCTCCCGGACCCCAATCTGTAGCTTTAAGTGGGGTTTCCAAGTCACCTGGGGCAATGCCTAAAATGCCTACCACTTGGGGTGCATATAATTTATTGTGCCAACCAGGCCACTTTGCAGATGGAGAGGGGTGTTATTATGCCAGGAAAACAAGCGTTTACCTTGACTGGCCCAGACCAGTCAGCATGTCCCGCCATCCCACCTGAAAAAAAGATGGATACATCAGCAGTGCGTGTATTTCCACCAAGCTGGTAGAGACCTCTTTATTCAGGGCAATGATACAGGAAAAAGGGCAGGGAGAGTTGTTGTGTGTGGGCCAGCAGTAGCCTCAGGTCCCCCCCTACTCCAGGAAAAGCAGAGCAATTGCAGAGTCCCGGAGACTGTGCCTAGGACCCGCACATGTGGGAAGACCTACCCATATTCCCTGGCATTCATCACTCGGTCAGTTTCCCTAAACACTGATCCAAAACCCACTCTTGCAACAATATTTATGAGCATACTTTCTCTGTCTCTTGCTTTTTGACATCAATTAAATGAAGTATTGGCTGCAACTAGTTTTTCCAGAAGTTTCTATGCCAGCGAATGATCTGAGTAAAGAGATGACTGGATAACTCTTCACCAGCTGAGAAAATGCCAGCTTACCATATGGGCCACATTCCTGGGGCCCTTGGCTAGGAAAGCCTGGCTCCATTTTGCACACCTCCCATTGGTTCTCAGTGCCTACAATGCTCAAATATGTGCAAATAGTAACACTGTTATTCACATCGTAATGGATACTAACAATAGTAGCTATTATGCATGAAGCACCCATGCTGGGCCAAGCATTGTACCAAGCACTAACTTATAACACTCTCATATCCTGAGAGTGAAGATACATCAATCTCCAGCCTGCAGAGAAGGACACTGAGGTTCAGAGAGGCTAACTGTCTTGCTCAGTGTCACACAGCACACACCTAGGCAGTGCTGGTGTCGACTTCCCCCAGAATCTGCCAAAAGGTGAGAAATTCCAAGTCATTTTTTTTCTTTTTTTTTTTTTTTTTTTTTGTTTGAGACAGAGTCTCACTCTGTTGGCCAGGCTGGAGTGCAGTGGCCAGATCTCAGCTCACTGCAAGCTCCGCCTCCCGGGTTTATGCCATTCTCCTGCCTCAGCCTCCCGAGTAGCTGGGACTACAGGCGCCCGCCACCGCGCCTGGCTAGTTTTTTGTATTATTTAGTAGAGATGGGGTTTCACCATGTTAGCCAGGATGGTCTCGATCTCCTGACCTCGTGATCCGCCCATCTCGGCCTCCCAAAGTGCCGGGATTACAGGCTTGAGCCACCACGCCCGGCCAAGAAATTCCAAGTCATATATTTGCCTTTAAAAATAAGTTTGCCTCCCAAGTAGCCTTGTAGATCACTGCTATTGGTGACTAGACTTTATGCAGGAGACGAGAAAACAAGTTTATGTCTTTCTCTGTCCCTGAACATTGGGGAGTGAGTTGGTAAAACAGCATGTACCCTAAAGAGTACACCATTTTTATTCTACCGTCAAATGAGTGTGCTCTTTAAAATATCCCATTTATTCACCAACATGGTGCTGGATATGTCAAAATGCAAAACGAAGAAAGATAGCACAGGAACAATATATTTTCAGTGCCTTTTAACTGAAATAATAATGAGAATTGTATCCCCACAACATGCTCCGGCAGGTTTGCAAGATGTAGGTGCTCTTCCTCGATCCTCTGTGGACACTGCATACCTGAGGGCGAGACATACATTCTGATCATCCCTGCTAAGTCCAAAATTGTAAAGGTTTGCCAGGTACCAGCAACTGGGAGGACACCCTGGGTAGAACCTGGGTGACATCCTTAGCAGAATTTTCTGGGTCCCAGCAACTGGGTTAGCAGAATTTTCTGGGTTTCTCTATTTGCTTTCCATTCCTCTTCTCTGAATGAGAGATCCTACCGGGGTGAATGTTTAAGGCTGACGTTTTCCACCCAGTGTGTTCCCGCAGCTTAAAAATGGACATCATGGCTTGAAAGACCAGGGAAAATAAACATAGGGCCGAATTGAGTGACTCCTGGCGTGAGTCAACATGGATGCCCCATCCTCTCATTCTGAGCACAAAGGGTGCTTAAAACTTTAATGAATTGAACTCTATGAGTAAGGGATGTTAATCATTTTAATTACCCAGCAGCTTGAAATCAGATATAACAGTCCAATAATGTATCTTTAAACGAATACCACCCTGCCCTATAAAAAATCCCTTCCAAACCATTCTAATAATTTCTATTTATCTTTTCTGACGTTAACTGTTATCCGGCCCAGCCGGCCAACAGACAGCCTTCCCCTCGCATTTGGTTTAAATGCAATGCCGTCTAGTTTTGCAATATCATTAGCGTCCCCCTGGTGGGCAGAGAGCAAGGCGGT
The DNA here is from genome assembly GCF_049350105.2 of Macaca mulatta. NCBI lineage: Eukaryota > Metazoa > Chordata > Mammalia > Primates > Cercopithecidae > Macaca > Macaca mulatta. Next base: position 43,231,026 of record NC_133424.1, read on the forward strand.
GGCACCGGTCACACTTCACTGCTTTATCTCATATGACAAAGAGCGATGATACGCTTCAATCCAGGCCAGCCCGGCAGAGGGGAAGGTGGCCGCACAGAACTCCCCCTGCTGCCGAGAAACGCCCTCCGTGTGACTTGCTAACAGCATGAAGAGGCAGACAAATAGATTTTCCTCTATATTTATAACCAGCATCATTCTTCCTTTCAGGGCGTTCAGTGCAGGTAGCTGTTTTATATGAAATGAACAATCTTTATAGACGTACCAGAGCCATAACAAGCCTGATTTTCAGCGAAGCTGAGGTATATAACTCTTACCGAATTGTCAGGCTACTTGCTCAACAAATCAAGCCTAACTTATGATGTTTGCAGTGTAATTTTTATTCCTGTTTGACTAGCCAACTACCCAGTGGTAATAGGATGTTAGGAAGGGCAGTGGCGATGTTTGTGCATGCCGTGATTGATAGGCCGACTCGGCATTTTTCATTTATATCTCCAGATTCCAAATCAGTTAAGTTTAGGAAAAATGAAACAAAGTGGCAAGAAAAATGTTTGCAGATTGCAGACCGGCGCTCCCGCCGATCTGAGTTCAGCCCACATCTGCCGGGATTGTCTGGAAACATTAAGATATCTAAATGAAAATCAATACTATATGTGCCAGGCATTTACTACCAGGAACAAGCATCAAGAGACCTGAGCTAATCAGACTTCCAGCTTGTGCCTCAGCCCTAGACTGAACCCCAGGGGTGTCCTAATTGCCCAGACTAATCATAGAAGAGTTAAATTTATAACTAAGAAAGACATCTTGTTTTTCTTACCAGACATCACTGAGGAGCGGAAAGGCTCACCTGTGAAGTGGGTGCCAGATGTACAGTGGGAGCCCCCATTCAAGAGAGGATGGCTTCTCACCTGTCAGGGGAAAGGAAAGACAAATTTACTGTCAGCAGTAAAACCAGTCAGGCTCACTGAAGCCCCGGGTGGGAGAGTGTTCCGTCAGTTCCAACACGCACTGCAGTTCCCCTCATTGAAACTCTCCCCCACTTAACCTCCGTGTTCTGGAACATGAAAGCCCCCTGCACACTTTGATCCATGACCTGGTTTTTATTTTAAGGAAACTGCTCAGAAAAGCAACTGGCATCAGTGACGTTAAAAATATATGTATCTGTTTCTCCCTGAGTTCCACTCCAGGCTTTTTTGTCCCTTGGAGTCTCCAGAGGAGCTAATAATACTTGGCGACATGTATCTCCCTAATATACTGTACAAACAAGTCACAGATATTATTCACACTCCAACAAACTACAAAGTCACACAATAGCAATTGGACGAGCCCACACTATACTGCTGAAAAACCATAATGTATCAGGGGACTGGATTCCTAATATTTGCATTCTAGATGCCAACTGTGAGCATATTTTGTACTATTTTCAACAAATTACACCAAAATATGCAAAATGTTTATAAGGCTCCATCTTCTATTTTTGGCTCCGATATATTTGCAACTTAATAGTCCTTTAGAGATTTGTTTGTCTCCTCGGGAGAAGTAGGAAAGTGGGAAATGGAAAAAGCAGAAAGAGAGAGGGAGAAGAGAAAAGAAACGAAGACACTTTGCTCAGGCAAGTTGAGTTCTGTGAGTTTTTCGTAAAGAGCGGAGCCGCTCTCCCCGGAGACCCTCTTCGACAAGAAATTTAATAACATTATTTACATTCCTTGTGTCCCGAATTTCAGATGTATTTTTAATGCATGTGTCTTGAAACAAAACAACCATTGTCAAATGCTGTATCCTCTTCTCACCAGTTTAAATGGTTTCCTAGACAGCACGATTCTGGGAGCATCTTGATGGTGGTGATCAATGAAAACCTACGCCTTGCTCTCTGTGGCTTCCCAAGGATGCTCACCCCTTACCACGGAAGGTTTGTCAGCTCTCTTCCCGGGAAGGGTGTCTCTGGTCCTTGTGATGTGAATGATGACAGCCTCTTGCCTTCTGTTCCATCATCATTGCCTCTGCGCTCTCGCAACTGGGGGCAGGCACACATCTGTCTTTCTTGCCTTCAACCCTGCGACACAACCATCTTTGACTGCACCGTGCCTGTGTCGGATTAGGGCTGATCTGTTGAGCAAAATCCAGGATAGGGGAGACTAAAATGCACATGGGTTGAGGAGGGCAGCAGTTTTCCTGATGCCGGATTACACAGCCAAGTTGAAAACTTTTCAATCCAGCTTCTACCACTGGAAAAGGTGTCAGACAAAAAACTAATTTTTTTTTCTAATATTATGCCTAATGAACTTAACCTAGAGATTGGGCCTCATGCCCTTGGTTCCTGGAACAATTTTTCCTAACAAGACTGAAGCTTCGGCCGAATTCATTACTTACTCAGAATGAATAAAGCCAGAGGAAAAGATATTTCATGAACAAATCTGTGTTCTTAGCTGGGCTTCAATGTAAAAAAAAAAAAAACAAGTGGAAGAGAGTGCCTGGCTTCCCACGTCTTTGTACACACAGTAGGCCCTCAAAATGCATGCGTAGGTTGGATAAGCCAACAATACATGGTGGATGAACTGGGAAGCCACTTGAGTTGGACGTACACTCAAGAATAGGTAAAGAGGCCAGGCATGGTAGCTCATGCCTGTAATCCCAGTGCGTTGGGAGGCCTAGTAGGGGACCAGGCTGGGGGACAGGGGCGGGGGAGGGCTTGAACCTAGGAGTTAAAGACCAGCCTGGGCAACATGGCAAAACCCTCTCTCTACAAAAAATTTAAAAATTAGCCAGGCACAGTGGCACATGCCTGTAGTCCCAACTACTGGGGAAGCTGAGGCAGAAGGATCACTTGAGCCCAGGAGGTGGAGGCTGCAGGGAGCTATGACCATGCCACTGCACTCCAACTTGGGCAACAGATAGAGAAAGTGAATCAAAGAAAAAAAAAAAGAGAGAGATATAGAAGCATCATTCAAATGGAGAGACTGAGGCAGAAATGAGCTTCAGAGCACATCAGGCCACAGGCTTTCCTCTAGGAACACTCCACTGCTCTGCACACCAAGCTGTGAATCTGAGGCAGCCAGACCCTGATTTGCCCCCAGGACAAAGGCCAACAGCTCACGGCTGCCGGGCAGGATGACTCCGAACTCATTCCTCAGCCAAACGGGGCCTCTCAGGAAAGCAGGCTTGACACGGCCAGGTGTGGCTCTCAACTCAGAGGAGCTGAAGCCTTCACTTAGCCCTACGTCCTGCATCCCGGCTCCACAGTCCTCATGGGACCTGCTCCTGTGGCTGGGCTCACATGCACAGGGGTTGTTGTGAAATAGCCTGAGTGGTGAGAAAACTTCTGGGGTCCCGGCTGGAAACACTGTCTGGGGTTGCAGCTTTTCCAGCTGTTTGGATGGCCAGGCTGGGAAGCCTGCTAGAGACCAGGGAGCAAGGCAGGGCCACCCAGACAAAGCAGTCAGTGGAGATCTCCCCCAGGGAGCCCAGGCAATTCACAGCAGAAACAGAGCCGTCTGCTTCCTGAGGGCTTTCCATGTGAAAAGCACTATTCCTGGAGTTGTATTTTAACTTGGTCAGTCTTCACAATGGCCCTGGGAGGTGGACCCATTATTAGCCCACAGGGGAGATGAGTAACTTAGCTGCAGTGACAAATTGCTAAGGGACAAAATCAGGGTCTTGCCCCTGCAGTCAGGTGTGGAGTACATGCATTTTGCAGAAGGAGGTCTTGGCGTGGGGTGGGGGTGGAGGGCCTCAGAACAAAAGCCCTGCATAAGGGGGTAAGATGGCAGGGAGTGGACCCAAGGTAGAAATCAGATCATATTTATACGATTCATAAGATAAATAATAATACTACCACAAAGCCACACCCAACAAAAAGCTTTAATATGGAGGCCAAGCCAGAGCTGAGCTTCCTTAAGTGAGATCCATAGAAGAAGGAAGCTCAAAGAGAAATGCAATTGAAATGATTGTAAGATAAATACTTGGGGGCATTCAGCAGTGTGACTCACTTGGGCTTTATCCCCCGTTCTGACACTGACTGAAAGGAACAGCAGTCAATTACCAACGGCTTTGGCTTCGCCTCTGGCATTCCAAAACCCTGTGGTCTGACTGTCATCTCACAATCAGAGGACCAGAAAGACAGCCGCTTGCCACTCCCAGAGCCTGCCTGTCCAGCGCCCTGGCCTCCTCTGGGACCACCTGTGCCCCTACGTCACCATCACAGCCCGGCAGAGTGAAACTTCATCGGCAACATTTCCCACAAGACAGAGGCCACATTTGTAAAGTGACTCTTCTTCTGTCTTTTGGCTTTAGAAGAGAAAGGGGCGAGAGAGCAGGGGAAGGACGAGGGGATGTTCACCCTGAGGATTGAGTCAGGAGGAGGACATGGCTTGTTTAATCCTAATAAATCAGAGCAACCCCAGGAGGTGGAAGCAACAGGGGCTGGAGTGCCAGCCGTGCTGCACATTGACCCAAGGCAGAGCTCGTGGAGAAATGATGTCCTCTTAAGCAGACTCCTGGAGAGATGGTCTGCATTTCTCCTGACAAATTAGAAGTGCCGTGAATGCAACCATTCCTCAGAAAATAGGCCTGATTTAGCAATGCACAAGCTGCATTATCTCGCTACATAAAAAGACCATTTAAGCAGGGAAGCCTTTAGGACACTGGCCCTTTGGAGCAGCAGTTCTGAAATATTACCCACCTCGACTGCCACCTAAGCTAGTCACTCCCCAAGGGAAAAGCCTCATTTACAACCTAGAGGACCAAGTGGGCTTTAGTCAGAGGAAAGGGTCATTTTGTCTCTGGTGTCTGCGTGAGATTTCTTGTGCCCCTGTCCTGCTCGAGCCCTCACCTCACCTCCGACGGCCAAGTCAAATGGAGAGCTACTGTATGGGGAACACCGGTTTCATCCTATCCAAGGTGTCTTGCCCTATTCAGGGCAGCCAGAGCCCTAGCCATCCCCATTGAATACCAGAGCAATTACAAAGCAGATCTGGTGACGACAATGCTAAAAAGATGAAATAATTCATTTGCACAAAATGTGCGTGTTTGAAAACTTCGCATGCAAAGATTACAACCTGTCATTATCTTCCCCAGAGACGCACTACCTTCTTAAAAAGTATCTCTAATGAGATCTACAAATCTGTGGAAGACAGCTTACTTTATTGTGTTTGTAAAGATAAAAATGTTTTAAATAGGTTACGGCTCCTGGGACTGACAGTCCCACCATGACGGTAAGGTCATTTTGAAATGTTAATAAAAGTTTTCATAAAATATGACGGCGCTCAAAGAGTAATGTTTGGATGTAAAAATAACTGTAAAAGTATAATTTCTACCAGGGTACACGTGCCGTTTTCCTGTGTCAAGATATTTGCCCAATTTCTCGTTTGACTGGGGTTGCAACTTTTCCAGCTGTTTTGACGGCCACACTGGGATTCGATCCTTATTAGAGAGGTTTGCAGCAGGCTTTCGGAGGCTTAGCCGGTTATATTACAGACTTTCCCTCGAAGCGAAGTCTTGCACTGCCCTGACCATTATGCAAATACGCAAGCATTCAACCTAGGATTGTCTCAGCTTGTAGCAGGCATCTGTCCTCCCACCAAAGGAGCAAGACAAGCAACACTGGTGAAGTCAGCAGGGAGGGGGACCCTGGGGGCGTAGCCTCATAGCTCCCAGTTCCTGGGCTAGTCAGGGGGAACATGCCAAATTGGAAACATTCAGCTGTTTCCTATTCAATGAGCTCCTTCGTGTTTGAAGTTAACCAGCCCAAAGGAAACATCTCAGAAGGATTTTCTAGGTGATGAGATAACTAATGAGACCAATCCATCGTCTCTGTTTGCCAGATCCCATTGGCTCAAATCAACCCCGATATTTCTATTAAGGCACCTGGGACACATGGGGTCCCCCAGGACCCAAGGTTGGGAACAAAACTCTCTGCAGACACTCAGTGAGGGGAAAGTTAAGACATGCTGGAATCAGGGGTCATGGATTTGGGACAAGAAAGAGATGGCATCATAGTCCCTACCTACGACGTGTACTGGTTGTGGAACCTTCAGCAAGTGATTCCTGTCCTCAGCATTATCCATAATTTTAGGTACTGATACCTAACACATATAATTGTCATGGACATAAGGGGACATACCTCACCTTCTTTGTCCCCTCCCCACTCTCCTACACACCCCAAGGAACATTCACCTGAGACCCAACAGATTGGCTGTTCTCCTCTCCAGTAACTATAACATGCGACATAAACGTGAGGCCCTAAGCACTTCAGGACTATTATCCACAAAACCTGGCCCTGACAAATCAAAATGCTTTTGACTGTATGAGCCCAGGAGTTTGAGACCAGGCTGAGCAACAGAGGAAGACCTTGTATTTACAATATAAAAATACATAAAAATGAGGTTGGGTGTGGTGGCTCATGCCTGTAATTCCAGCACTTTGGGATACCAACGCAGGCAGATCACTTGAGGTCAGAAGTTCGAGGCCAGCCTGGCCAACATGGTGAAACCCTGTCTCTACTAAATATACAAAAATTATGTATATTAGCCAGGTGTAGTTGGACATGCCTGTAATCCCAGCTACTCAAGAAGCTGAGGCAGGAGAATCGCTTGAATTCAGGAGGCAGAGGTTGTAGTGAGCCAAAATCATGCCACTGCATTCCAGCCTGGGTGACAGAGTGAGACCTTGTCTCAAAAAAACAAAAATACATAAAATATAATTGGGCATGGTGGCACACACCTGTAATCCCAGCTACTTGGGAGGCTAAAGTGAGAGGATCGCTTGAGCCAAGGAGGTCAAGGCTGCAGTGAGCTATGATCACAGCACTGCACTCCAGTCCTGGTGACAGAGTGAGACCTTGTCTCCAAAAAAAAACTTTAGAAAGTATCAGTTCCGCTCTATCAACATTCTCTTGAAGCACGGTAACAGGATGCCACAGCTCCTGAGCTTGAAGGAATTTGGCTGGCAGGGGGTCAGGGAGGGAGGATCATGTAAGAAAACGAGGGATGGAAACAAGGTTTGGTTAATATCTCAGGTTCGGGAGAATTGTGATAAAATATTCTGAGATGGTCAGAAAGCCCTCTCTGGGGGAGGTGGCATTGAGTAGAGCTGTGAATGGCCGTCTCACATAGAAGAACCCCATCATTCTCTCCTGTTCACCTTCACACGACTCTGCTTTGTTTTTCTTCTTAGCACTCATTTCTCTGAGATACTTCAATATAGACTGATTTATGAATTCTCACCGCACCCCCAGTATTAGAATGGAAGCTCCATGAGGGAAAAGACATTGCCTTGCTCACTGCAGATTCCAGGTACCTAAACCAATTCCTGACACAAAGCAGTGGTTCAGTAAATATTTGTGACTAAGTAAATAAATGAATGGACCATGTGACCAGGACACTGACCAACTCTCTGGCTTGCACAAGGCTAAGAAGCAACTTAAAGCTGATGGTTAAATCAACCCGTATCGGCTCATCACCAAAAGGACACCTCTTGTGTCCAGTGTCTGGTGGGAAAAATTCAAATGCAAACGCAGAATCTGCCTGCAAACATAGCATTGTCTGTGATGTGGTCCTGTGGAGCCAATCAAAAGTCCTATTCAGATAGCTTTTTGCTGTGTTCATTCTATAAAATTTCAGACTCAAGCCTGATTTAAAAAAAAAAAAAAAAAAAAAAAAAAAGCTTAAGAGATGTTGAAGAAGTCAACAAGATGTTGAATACCTCATGGAAGCGGTGAACTTGCTATGAGCTTATGAGCAGATGTTCAATCCGAGGATGGATGCACATCTATTAATAATGCCTTGGGGCTCAGTACGGTGGCTCACGCCTATAATACCAGTGCTTTGGAGGCCAAAGTGGGTGGATTACCTGAGGTCAGGAGTTCAAGACCAGTCTGGCCAACATGGCGAAACCCTGTCTCTACTAAAAAGACAAAAATTAGCTGGGCATGGTGGTGGTGCCTGTGATCCCAGCTACTCCAGAGGCTGAGGCAGGAGAATTGCTTGAACCTGGGAAGCAGAGGTTGCAGTGAGCCGAGATCATGCCGCTGTACTCCAACCTGGGTGACACAGTAAGACTCCATCTCAAAGAAACACACACAAAAAAGAGTGCCTTGGAAGGAACTCCAAAATGAAAATGAGTGAGAGGTCAGAAATTCGAATCTAAGGTTCCTTATGACTTTGACATGTCACAATCTGTGGTAGGCAGAATAATGGCCCCATCAAAATGTTCACACCCTAAGCTTGGTCCTGGCACTCTGTTAATTCACGTGACAAAAGGGACTTTGCAAGTGTGATTAAAATGTAAATACTTGAGATGGGAGTTTGCCCTGGATTATCCAAGAGGGCCCCAACTTACTACTTAAATTCTTTAAAAAAAAAAAAAAAAAAGACTCTTCCTGGCTTTGATCAAAGTGAAAAATATGAAGTGTCAGAGCGATGCAACGTTGTTAGCTTTAAAGGTAGACAAAAGGGCCATCAGTCAAGGCAAAATGGTGGCCCCTAGAAGCTGGAAAACTCAAAGAAATGAATTCTGTACTTGAGCCTCTGATATGGTTTTGCTGTGTCCCCACCCAAATCTTGAATTGTAACTCCCATAATTTCCACGTGTCACTGGGAGGGACCAAGTTGGGGGTAATTGAATTATGGGGGCAGGTCTTTCCCACGTTGTTCTCCTGATAGTGAATAAGTCTCAGGAAACCTGATGGTTTTATAAAGGGCAGTTCCCCTGCACATGCTTGCCCTCTTGCCTACCGCCGTGTAAGATGTGCCTTTTCTCTTCCTTCATCTTCTACCACGATTGTGTGGCCTCCCCAGCCATGTAAAACTGTGAGTCCATTAAGCCTCTTTCCTTTATAAATTACCCAGTCTTGGATATGTCTTTATTAGCAACGTGAGAACAGCCTAGTACAGCCTCCAAATGGAACACAGCCTTACTGGCACTTTGATTTTAGTCCAGTGGTACCTGTGTCAGATTTCAACCAATAGAACTGCAAGATGATAAACTTGTATTGTCTAAGCCACGGAGTTGGTGGGAACTTGTTACAGCAGCAATCAAAAACTAACACACAATCTTATGATTTCTTGTCCCAAACAAGGCAACATTGTTTATCAGAAAATTCCACATCCCAAGGTTATTCCGCTTTTGATCTCCAGCATGATAAAAATGAGTTCCATGAAAGTTGGCCTTACCCTAAGCTGAGCAAAGTAACTGAAGAGACCGGAAGAGAACATGTCAAGTTTTAGAAGGGGCATTCTGACCCAAGGGAGTTCCGTATTCAGTTTAAATCCTAGAAAGTATGTTCTTCCATAGGATTAAATTTTAAAATTTAATTTAAATTTACACATTAAATTTTTCAGAACAAGAAGGCAAAATAGGGCCACCCTTTTTCCTCATTTTTAGATTGGTGAGATTCGAGTGATTCCCCTGTGTTCACAGCCCACACAGTTACATGTGTTGCTTAAGATAAGAAGGTGGAGACATCATATCTAAGGTGGGGAGTAAGCTGGAGAAATAAGCTTGCAGGAAAAGCCCATTAATTCCTCTGCAGAAAGCTGTCCTTCTATATTTCTTGAATCAGGACAACAGAATAATTCCACCTTCAGACTTTGAGGAAGGCAATACTATAAAAATCCATCAATTTCCAGGCCATATTTGTATGGGAAAATTATTTTTGTCCCAACTCCCATGCAACAGGCCTCAGCCTGTCCATTTTGGAACCACAGCAAATATTCAAACATGTTGAATTGGAAAAGGAATAATTGTCCTACCTTGTAACTCACTATGATTTAATGTATAAATATAATATCCTATATTATTTAATACCATCTGCATGTCTTCCATGTTGGGAAACCCAAGGCTACTTCATCAAATCTCCTGCAGCTTTCTCAGACTGGGAACCAAATTGAACCTCTCCTATTCAAGATCTTCAGCTTCTCCCCAATACTCACCCTCATTTTGCTTCCTAGCAAAATGGCCTGAGTGTACACATGAAGGAGCTGGGGAAAAAATAGAATCCAGGCCCAGATCCAGCTCTGAGGAAGTCCACCTAATGGTAATTTCCAAGTCCCCAAAATGTATCATCGAAATAGATATCCTTGGAACTTGGCAGATCTCCAGAGTGGCTCCTTGGACCTTTGGGCAAGAACCATGATGGCGCAGTAGGTCAAGTGGAAGTCTCTCAAGTTGTTCCTGCACCATCCAATGTAGAAAATATGTATATGATGGAAGCGTGGTAGGTCCCATCATATCACATTAATTCACCAGTCCGATTCCTACAAAAACAAGATAGATCGTGAAGGATGACAGTAGATAACCTTGGTGAGATGCATGCTCTCCAGAGGGTGGGAGATAAGCTGTAAGAAATTTCAGAGACCCGCCAAGTCAATGAAGTTTTTGAGGGTCTAATGATCAAAGACATATCAGGGACCAGGTGGGGTGGCTCATGCCTGTAACCCCAGCAATTTGGGAGACCAAGGCAAGCAGATCATTTGAGGCCAGGAGTTTGAAACCAGCCTGACCAACATGGTGAAATCCCATCTCTACAAACACACACACACACACACACACACACACACACACACAAAATTAGCCAGGTGTGACATAGCCTGTAGACCCAATTAGTCAAGAGGCTGAGGCATGAGAATCTCTTGAACCTGGAAGCTGGAGGTTGCAGTGAGCCAAGATCATGCCAGTGCACTCGAGCATGGGTGATAGAAAGAGACTCTGTCTCAAAAAAAAAAAAAAAAAAAAGGACTTACCAGAGCAACCCATCCGAAGGGAAGGACACCTCACATTTCACACTGCATCTCACATTTCACTCTGTCAGCTACACCTCTGTGTGTTCTGGAGGCAGCTATCCCACATTTCAGAATATTGCAGCCATCCATATACTGAGTGACAAGAGTGTCTTCCATTGAAAGGGGCACCAATCAGGAGAAGTCTCTGCAACTGGACCGGGATCTGGGAAATTCCTCATGGCCCAGCAGACACAGAGTCACTGAGGTGGGAAACAACTATGCAGAATTTATGCAGTAAGAAATTATGCACCATATAAAAATAAACAAAACAACAACAACTCATGGTTCACTTATGGGCCCTGTAGAGACAGATTTTCTGCCCACAGAATGCCCAGTTACCACCCAGTTACCAACCAGTAGGAGCTTTCCATCATGAACTGGGTTTTGTCAGAGCCACCAAGTCATAAGGTCAGGTAGAACTTACCCATTGTAATAGGGAAGAATTTGATCTAGAATTGGCATGAGTAGGACCACAGGGCACAGGTAAGCTGCATGAGCTGGTAGCCCAGACCCCTATGACACCCAGTACAGTACTGATCCAGAAGCACCTCCTTCCTCAGTTAACACCTGCAGAACCCTGGTGACCCTTATAATCAGCTTGTGGAGAAAGAAAAAGGCTAATCTTGGTTCTCAGCTCAGTGTGTGAATACAAGCTGCAAACAGGCCCCTGCTATGCTATACAGTCCCACAGAGTGACGGCTTTGAAAGACGGTAGTTAGGGAAAAATTCTTCCCCATAGCTGAACTTCAGGTGGTGAATCTGGTAATTTACTCTGCATGGAAAAATAAGTGGGCTGACATAAGAATACGTATAGAGTCATGGGTAGTAGCAAATGGCTTGGCTGGTTGGTCAAGAGCCCTGGAAATGGAACAGCTGGAAGACTGAAGACAAAGACCTGGGAAAGAGAGGATTATGAATGGGTCTATGAGAAGGCATAAGTGGGATGATCCTTGTATTACATAGTAATGCCATCAGGGAGCATTCATCACAAAAGAAGCAGTAAACAGCCAAGTAGAAAGAATGACTTGGCTTGTTGATATAGGGCTAGTCTCTGTCATTGGCCTTTGGGCTTGCACAATGGCCACATGAATGCAGCAAAGACATGATAGCACAAACATTATGCATGGGCCCAGTACCATTAATCCCTATTCCCTAAGACTAATCTAGCTCCTAGCACCACCAAATATCCAACTTGCTAGCCACAGAAACCAATGTGTTAAGCCCTAATGTGACTTTATCCACTTGGGGGCAACTTGATTACACTGGATCCCTTCCACCTTGGAAAAAGTAGGGATTCAAATTGACAGGAATTCACATACTCTGGATCTGAGTTTGCCTTTCCTGGCCACAAGTCTTTAGTTAGCACTACTATCCAAGAGTTTACACCAACACTAGATCCCACACAATGTTGCATTGTAGCAAGGGAAGATGTGAGAGTGGAAATATGACCATGAGAGTGGAAATATGACCATGAGACACACTGGCTCTATCACTTATTGCAACACAAAGGAAACTGCCAACTTGGTAGAGCAATAGAATGGCCCTTTGAAGATTCAGCTCAAGCACCAACTTGAGGATGATATCCTGGAAGAACAGGACATCCTTCTCCAGAACTCAGTGTAAACTCCAAAGCAATGAAAATTGTATGTTTGTGCATCCCCAATAGGTGGAATACATAAGATCAGTATCCAAAGGGTAGAAGCAGGAGTGGCCCTGCTTTCCATCCTTCCCACTGATCCATTTACAGAATTAGTGCTTAGTATCTTGGTAACTCCAGGTCCTGTGCATCTAGAGGTTCTGAGTCCCAGACAAGGCACTCTTCCACCAGAGAACTTGGCAAGAGTCCCATTATACTTTTAGCCACAGCTGTCCCTTCTTCACTTAGGATTCTTATGCTGAGAGTCTAGCAAGAAAGGAAAGGAGATAGAGTTGTTGTTACATGATGGATGCAGCCAGCTGCTCCACTAGGGCACCCTTTGTTACCAGGGCCCTATCATGAAAATGGAATGACTGCAACAGCCATGTTGAGAAGGGCATGGTGTCCAGAGAGCCATACATTTTAGAGATGAGGGCTTGGTCACTGCACCAGCTGAGCAGCTCAGACCAATAGAAGTGTCAGCCAAGGATAAGGAGCAAATAATGACATAAGACATATAGAGAATCGTGGGGAGAAGCAAAGGGCTTGGCAGGACAGAAGGCAGAGATGATGAGTAATAGATGTGGCCCAAAGACCAACTGCAGGGGTGGGATTGTGGTTTGTCCTGATGACTCTCCTCTTATAAGTAGCCCCCTGAAAAAAAGAACCAGCCGAGATCCTGGAGGAGCTGCTTATAAAATTTATTATATGAAACAAGTAGTTCTACATAATGCAAGGGGCGGACTGTAGTGTTCTCTGTGTGCCACTCACTCCAGCTTCTGAGAGTCTTGGTGGCTGGCAGCTCTTTACTGAGTTCCCCCTTGAAAATTGTCCTTAGCTGAAGAGAATGGCCTTATTCAATGTTACATCTCCTCCCCAGGGGCAGCCCACATCCAATGACTGGTTGGTGCAATGGGGATCTGGTGGTTTAAAGCCCCAAACTCCATGGCAGGACATTTCTGCAGAGCCATGCTAATACCATACATTTGTTGATATGTACCATATACCAATGCATGTACCATAGCATTTGTCGAGGCCTCTTCTGCAACTTTATGATGGTGCAACTTCTCCTTGTGCCCAATCTTGCTTTTCTGACTCTTCGCAGCTGTTGCTCCTAAAAGCATTCCCCAGGGAACCCTCCTCACAAATTTCAGAGGCTCAGCATCTGACTTCTTGGAAACCTGACTTAGGATAAACACTTATTTTAAAAGACAGATCTGTTTGTGTTGCCATATGTATACACACACACACACACACACACACACACACACACACACACACACTCCAAAACCCTTCCTGCGTTCTGTTCCTCTGAGGACAAAGACCAAGTGTCTTACTCTGGGGCTTAGAGTCCTGTTTGGTCTGGCATCCACCAGTATACCTCTGCAGCTCCTCTCCCCCACACCACTTCCTTCCATGCTCTCTGTCCCAGTTTGCACTGGCCTTCTTTGAGTTGCCTGGGTATGACAGGCTTTCTCCTGCCCCAGGGCCTTTGAACATCCTGATTCTTCTGTGTAGAAAGCTCTCGTAATCTCTATTCTTTATCTAACCTTCAGACCAAATGTCTTCTTCAGAGAAGCCTTTGATACTCCCCAGATTTGGTTAGATTCTCTGTTATGTGGACTCATAGCATATCATAGCATAATCTTCCTTCATAGCACTTAGGAGTTTGAATTTTCGTGCTACTGTTGGATTAATGTCTGTTTTGCTCACCATTATAGTTCTAGCAATTGGACCATGCCACACTCACAGATGACAAAAAATAGCTGTTAAATTAGTGACTAAGATGTTAATTCCCCTAACCCAGACTTAAACGCCTCAACACATAAATACAGCCTTTCTCACCATACTCTGTCTTTTGTGGGTATTTTCCTTGCCTAGTGACTTAAAAGGTAGTTGAAGGGGCTAGGACACAGCAGGACCTCAGTGAACAAGTCCTGAGTTTACATCTTAGGTAATTAATGCATCTATGTTTTCTCCCGTTAGACTGTGAACTCCTTGAGAGAAGGCGTTCTCTCTTGCCTAAACCTCAAGCCAGGAGCTCAGCGAATGTTTATGGCTTTAAATCTTCAGGAAGTGTGAATGTAAACATCTGGCTATTTTGAAATGTGTAGGTGGTTTGGTTTTTATTTCTTCCAGAGAGTTTGCATCACACAGGCACACATTTGCTAACATAGGGTGTTAGAGGTCCTAGGGTGCCAATCAGTTCATATTTTACTAATCCTAGTCTATGCTCCATAGGACCAAGATAAGAGTAACTCTGAGGGAAGTGTGCCCCTGATATTCACCACTATGCTAAATTCACAAGTGTGCCAGAGAGGTCTCAGAGCAGGAAAGCCGTCCAGTCTCACAAATGCCGCAATGCACTCTAGAATAGGACTGACAAGCTCAAATGCTTCTTAGGCTGAAGGTGAGCAAGGGAGGGAGGATCTCGCCCAAACCCGGCAGCAGGGACTTCACACCGGCTAGATGCTGCCATGCAAGATAGGAGCCCTGTGTTGCTAGATAGTCTGATTTTTTCAAGAGAATCCAGAACTGGACTGCTGTGGAACTTGCCCAATTTTATATTTGTCCTCAATTAAAACATAAAAAGAATGAAAGAAAGAAAGAAAAAGGAAAAGCAAATAACAAAAGACATTGTGCTTTCCAAACAAAATACACCCAAACCAGAGCCAAGTTCATGGGAAGCTTTGGGTCGAAAGTCAGAATATGCAGTCTCTTCAAACTCACCGCAAGACCAGGCAGGTCCCTAGAAATGGCGTGCCTCAGTTTCCCCATCTGTCAACTGTGTCATTTGGGCCAGATGTTCCAGCTGTCACATTCTGGGTATCCTTCTGGATGTCAGGTAGAAATCCTGCTCCCTGCCTAGCAAGTCTCTCACCCCAAAACAAATCATTTTCACTTACAATTTGAAGCCAGTGACTAGAAAGGTATTTTGCCAGGATTTCCATTTCTTTCAAGGGCTAATTACAAAAGACAGGGGGGAAAGCGCTCACCATGCTCTCTTTCACATCTCATTACATTTATTCAGCTTTATTACTAATTCTTTGTTCATATAATTTTCACCCTGGGATCTACACTTTTGTGCAGTTACCCCGAGTCAGGGAACCTGTCTTAACTCAGGAGGTCCTCATCACCTCCTCTGGTGTTCTTAGGATTTTAAAGTGACAATCTTGGTGTTCAGACAAGCTTTCTGAGCAGAGCGTTTTTCTCAAGAGCTTGCTGTCCTGCCCAAGGATGAGGCTGCCATCTAAAGCGGTCCAAGGGATGCCTGGGGACTTGTTGCCACCATCACCAAGTCCCTGTCTCAATCCGGGACCCACAGACGCTCCTGAGGTGGCCTGCGTTTTGGAGGCTGCGCAGGAGGAGCTGGAGGAAATAGATGGCTTCCGGAGTCATCCTACCCCGAATCTGGACTAGAAGCTATCGTTTTCTCCTGAAACTGTCCAGCCCCTTCCACAGATCATCACACACCTTCTCCAGCACACCACCCCCGGCCACCTCCACTTGTTAGCGGGCAAAGCCAAGGCTCTGAATTTGGAAGCTCCTCTCGGATTGCTTCACACGGATTCAGGAAACAAGTCCCAAAAGAAGCCAAAAAGGAAAACTACAGGAAATGTGCACACCACTCGCCATGAAATACCAACCCGAAGGACAAACTCGGTAATCCCACCAATGATGTCCCAAACCCGTGATGGCTAGCAGCCGACAAATACCCGCAGACCTCAATCCATTTTTATTGTATTCAGGCTGCAGCGTTGTATTTCCTGCCTCCCCTTAGCACCACACATACAGTGTACTTGAAAACAAAAATCTATAATATTGATCCCGCAATGTCACCACAATTATTCTTTTGAAACAGCCATTGAAAACAAATTACATCTGCACTGCCTTTTCATCCGCCCGCTGCGAGTGAGCAATGCTCACTGCGGTCTCCAGCACTGTGGCGTTGGCACTGTGTCACCGCCGACAGGACAGCCCAGGGAAAGGCGGCTGGGGGAGGGGCGCGGAGAATGAAAACCAGAGCAAAGGGCCGATTTAGGAGGGCACAGGGTCTCTGCCTGGCCAGGCAGCTCAGCGGGGGTGTGGATCCAGGGCGGCTGCAAACTCGGTCAATCTGAGAAATTCTAGGTCTTCATATAGGGCTACCGTCAGGGCGCAAGGACTCCCCAGTAAACCAAATGCAGTTGTTGGGATGATTAAATCACAAAGATTTAGCCAAGGCCTTTCGGATACTCGCGTTAAAATCTGATGACAGTAAGTGTTAATTGAAGGAACATGGTCGTCACCTGAGAGCTCGTAATTCTACCGACAAATTAAACCTCCTTAAATAGACCATTGAGCTCAAAGCAGGAGAGATGCCCACCGTCCTAGCTGTCTGCCACCCCCAGTTCTGACTGATTGCAAGGTGACCCTCCTGAAGAAGGCCATGTTGTCCTTTTCTTCCAGCAACCTGCATCCCCAGAGCATCCAGAGATAGCAGAGACCTCGCCAGTCACCTGCCATCCTGCTGCAGAGCTGAGGCTTGATACCAATGTGGTACCCCGGCCCCCAGCAAGATCCCTGATCCCAGCTGTAACACACCAGCCAGTTGCCCTGGGAACGTCTGTGGTCGGGGGCCTACTTGTTTGTTTTAGATTGTCATACTTGGAAAAATTCTCTCTGTGCAATAATTAAATTCCATGCCACCGAGTGGTGGGCAAAGGGAAATTCTTTTGTTAAGGTTTGACCACACAAGTCACAGCGGTGGCTCTAGCAGCCGGGAAGTGATAACTTTGGAGCATTAAAAAAACCAATAGCCTTGTTGACATGGACATGGGAACCTAACCCCTGAAGCCTCCTGGTATGACGCATTGATTTTCCTGTCCGTGTACAGTTCTAAAGCCATCCATTCTGTATGGTCAGGACTCAAAGGGCTAGAGAGAGGGAAAAAATCTGTTCTTGCCGCTGTACCTCCAGGCAAAGTTGAGAAATAAATTCTACGTTTTGAGAGATGATTTGTTCAAGCCATGTTTAAGAGAATATGATTGCATTAAAAAAGGGAAAAAATATTTTGTTGCCCTGACCCCCATAACCTGTAGCCACTGATCCTCATGCAAAATCTAGATGCCATGGACAGCACAGTGTAGAGGGAGGATGGTGGTGGAGGGGGTGAAGAGGGCCTCAGGAACTGGGGCGCTTTTTTATAAGTCTCCAAATAATATCACCAAGGTGCCGGATAATTTCTCGGATAATTCTAGCATGTCCACCTGTCATTGCTCCAACCCTCTGCTACTGTTGTTTTGCAAGAATGCTGCTCCTTCTTGTTCAAGGGTCCCTTGAGAAATTGCTACATTCCCTGCTTGTTTTCCAAGCCTCGCTTTTTCGCGGCTAAAACAGGCCAGGCAGCTCACTCTTCAGGGTCTGCCCGAGAGGTACCCCGACCCGCTGTCCCCACGCCATGGCAGCCAGGCAGGACAAGTTTCCCCAGAGAGTCTTCCAGCCCCTCCTCCCCTTCTCCTGTGCACCCTGGAGTCCTCATTCAACGTGACTGTATGCAACCAAAACCCTCCCTGTTCTCAGTGGTGATGGGGAGAGGGACGCTGGGTGAAGGAGAGAGAGAGAGCCCAGGCTATGGAGAAATTTGCTGAGACACCGCAGGGGATTCCGTGTGCAGTCGGCTTCGCATGTTCAGTACTTTTTGAGTGTTTAGCTACTTTAGTTCCAAATAAAGAAACCTTCAGTGCCGGTCAGGAGGTAGAGCTCACAGAAGTAGACTAGTGTTTGAGCTGCAAATTTGCAGTGTCGTTCTGCAAAGTATTACATACATCATTTCCTGGTGCAGAGGAATATTGAGCTATTTCAGTGAAGCCAAAAAGGAAAGACCAAAATCATGCAATTTTCCTGACCTAGACAGAACTACGGACGGAATACAGAAATAGCAAATGCTAAAATGAATGTTCTTACAAGATCGGTCTATATAAACATAGAATCCACATATCCCAAGTGAACTCAATATCAGCATGCATGCACACTAGTTAAAGTCATAAACCCAGTCACACAAAACATTCCTACCAGATGATTCTGTCTTGCCAGACCTATAGGAGTATTCCTAAATTAGGTTGGTGTGAATGTGTTTGTATATTTATTATTAAAATACTTACTGTTCTGCCTTTTGAAGTAGATGGACAAATGATTTAGGAGTGGAAATAGACTAGAAACAAAATTAATGCAAATAATGTGTTGATTTTTTTTTAGCTTGATTAGCCAAGCCAATGGAAAATTCTAGAAAACGTATACAATTATTTTAACTGTCACAGGCTGGCAATTGTAATTGACATGATTTGTACGAGATGCAGTGTAATAACTGAATATATTAAAAAAAAATCTCATGCCTTGATTACCAGGAGAACATTACTAGTGCCACAATATTATTAACAACACAATTATCGTGGCATCCCCAGGATACGCTCTTAGCACTTCAATGCATTAGTGAACCTTTGCTAACGAAGAAAAAATTAAAGTACAGCAAATTTCAAAGCACCAGTTGTACCCAATATCATTAAAAATTTATAAAACTTCCCCTGAACATGACAAGTGTTTGGTTTAAATGAAGATCAGCCACAAGGAGAAAGCAGAAATCTTGTTATTCTTTGTCTCCTTTCTTAGCCTCCCTCTCTCCCTCTCTCTTTCCCCCAAACCTCCCCCAACCAGCACCACCTCAATCCAGCTGAAATATGTAACCATTACAGAGTGACAGCTTGACACACAATGACCCGTCAGAACATTCATCTCGCAATGTTTTATTTTAGTGAGGAGCCAAACTGCAGAAAAAATAAGCAAGTTGTTTCAAGGCTTGGAAGGAGATCAAACATTTCTGGCATCCCCACTTACCAGACCTTTGATTTACAATGGACTTGTCAGAGCCCGATTAGACAGTGTGTGCTTAAAAACCTACAGAGGCTCCTCCATGCCCCAGCCCACCACCATTTCCCCCACTGACAGCATGCCTTTGTTCCCTGGAACCAGCAAGCCGGGCTAAACAGAGACTTTGTACCCTTGCAAGAGGACCAGGGACCACGTAAAAGCCAAATAGGCTGAAATTAAATTCTTCTTGCCAAGGTGAAAAAAGAGAGAGAGAGTCAGAGGTGGTGGGGAGACAGGCACAGAGAGAGGAGAGAAAAAGAGAGGATGAGAGGAGAGAAAAGGGATGAAGGGAGAGGAGAAGGTACAAGCTGAGTTCCCTCTGCTAGTCTCTTTATCTCTCCTTCCAAGTCAAAAGTTATCATTTTCCCCAGGGGAAAAGAAAATACCCTGCCATTCCTACCACCAGTGAGCTTTCTCAACCTTATTCAAATGAGAACACTCAGCTTACAAAAAAAATGAATTGGACCAAAAGTGCAGGTGTTTAAAATATGTTCACGGTATTACGATTTTTGCTAGTAATTACAACTATGAAAATAGCTGGAAATATATTGTTTCAATTTGTATGGAGAACAATTGCAGGGAGAGAGAGAGAGGTGTGATCTGTGCCTAGCATTGGAATGTATAATTCTTTAACCCTATATGGCAGCACGGGGCTTGCTGGAGCAAATTATGAATACATGTGTTTGGAGAGTCTGAATAGTAAATTTGGGTTTTGCACATCCGTAACAATGCAATCTGACATGTGTGATTTATGGAATATTAAGTTAATACAGTATTATGAAATTAGCTTGATGTACTAAAGCTGTAATTTTAAAGTGAAAAACAATGCGACCAGACGTAAACAATATCAACATTAGCATTTTGTGAAAGCTGAAACCAATTCACTCAAAATGTGTCTGGAGAGTCATGGAGTTACCTCATCCAACCTGGCCCAAGTTTCCGGAAAGTTTCAGACCCCAGAATAAAATTCCCTACTCAGTAGGCCCAGCTGCTTTCTCTCCACCCAAAACCTGCTGTGCCCACTGCAATATTATTAACCACACCACCCCCACTCCTTGGGGGAAATCATCAGAAATTATTCTGAGCTCTTCAGACTAGAGGAACTGGTGATAACTCTGTAGGCTGAGCTCAAAGGGCCTCCCTCCTGGCACTGCCTGCCTCACCCACAATAACCCTGGAGTTGAACTCTGGGGAGAGAGAGCTTGGTGCCAGATGCAGTCCCAGGAACTCAGGGTTTCAAGCCTGCAGTGAAAGGAACTCCAAGGCCAAGCATATCTTGTCGATGCAAAAGAGCAAATCTAGCAGCGTAGTCCTAAGACGCCTCAGACGGGAGGTCTACCAAAGCCACAGGGATTTATGACATAAAAGAGAACTAGCAACCTTTGGGCTACATCAGGACAAGGCATCCTGAAGCCCGGTGTGGCTGCCTGCGGGCCAGCCCAAGACAACAGAAGCCGGTGAGCACGCACATGGTGGGCTTCCCTTGGGCTCTGCTATCAAGGACTACTGGCTGAGGCGATGGATTTGGGCCAGGTGAAGGTTCCCACTGTCCGTGAACCCTCTCCCCAAACCCATTTCACCTCTGATCTCCCAAGGACAGAGGATTTATTGGAACAGTGCCTCCACACCAGACAGATGTCTGAAACTCCAGGACAGGAGAAGGGAATGGTGTGGTCCTTGAACAGTCTAAAGAACCCATTAGAAAATACTTCTGTGACTGTCTTTGCTTTCAATCAAGATTGCCAGAAATGTCATAGGTTTAAATGAGTGGGTATGTCTGGAACCCAAACATGACCACCCTTGGGCGCCATTTTTCTTCCCTGGCCCAAGCACGCTACCCCTTGGAGAGCAACAGGGTTGTAACCCAAACACAGATCTCCACAGATCCTTGAGGAAATAAGATTAAAACACTGTTCCTGGATCCCATTGGGCATAAGGGCCTGGTCATCACAGTTTACTCAGATTCCCAAGACTTAGGATTAAATAAAGACCTCTAGGAGCAGAGAGGCAAAACCATACATATTGGTTCCTGCCATATTGATGAATATTAAACTTATTTGATGAAAGACAGGATTCCTGTCTGGGACCAAAACCAGATTCATTTCTCTGGGAAGGTATCTCATATGAAATACGTTATGGACTTCCTTGGCAAAGGTCAGACCCCAAATCCCATGCTGTGGTGACCTCCGCTTCAGAGAAGGCCCAGTGCATATACATGCTGATAAACACTGATGTTCGAGAAAGTGTATCCACGTTAGATTTTTATAGCACTTTCTTTTTAAGATTCCCTGCGTATGGCTTAATGTGGTAATCAGGATTATTTCATTTATCTAGCACGTCACAGTGTCTTCCTATACCCATGGTAAAAATAAGATCCTTCTACTTAAAATAAATGAAAAGTATATGTCAAAGTTAGAGATGAAACAGTTGCCTGAGTCCACACTGGAGAAAATCAATTCGCAAATCTTGCAGCGAGGTTCTGTGCCTCTCCTGCCTTGCAAAGGCGCCCGGCTGTTTTCTGCTGGTTTGTTGGGTTTTGTTTTTAAGATGCCCTGCATTTATTACAGGAGCTAGAGAACCGAGAGCTGAAAGCCAATACTAATGTTTTAATTCCATCAAGTATGTTTCAATTCCTATTTTGCATTTTGCATTAGGCACCCGGACTCAGTCAATACTTCACAGCACCGTGGTTTGCAGCCGGGCACAGGGGCTTCACCTAAGCTGACAAATGATTATGCTTCACAACGTGAGGATAAACGGGGCCTAGAGTCAGGAGCCTGCTCATTGCTCTTTCCTGCCACAGAGAACAAATACATTGTCTAGTCACAATATGTTTATATAAAGAGACCACCGTGTAAGTTGCTTCTTCATGTGACTTCCTTTTGAGGAAGCCACCTTTCTTCCTCCAAAATTATTAATCTCCAAAAATAACATAATCCTCCATGGGAGAGTGAGATGTTCTACCCCAGTGTGACAGCCCAGGAAATGGAGACATAGGTGGTCAGTGTCCTGCCACCTCTGTGAGTCCTCACTCCAGTCCGAGGAGTTAGTCATCTCTCTTTTTTCTCAGCTGAAGAATGACACTGTGGGCAGCTTTCTTGATTCTGAAAGATAAAGATGCTACAACTTAAAAAAAATAAAATAAAATAAGTATACGTCTGCTCCAAGCTCAAATTGCTATTTTTGGTCCCCTCCTTAAACCAGGAAATGTTCGGTATCTTAGCCTCTATTTTCTTCTGCATTTATAAATCCAAATATTTTAACTAGAAAAAAGAGGTAGGAACAAATTCTTGACACAAAGGGTCATCGTTAAAGGCCCTCTAAATTCAAAGTAATATAACTTTTAAAAAAATTACACAAGTAAACACAATAAAAACTATACACAATACACAAATAAAAAGTGTGGGGATGGGGGTGTGTGTGTGCACGGGGGCGTGCATGAAACAGATGGGCTTCTCGAATTCTCTTTATTCTAATAAGACTTATGAAATAAAATCAGAATAGACGCTTTATCTCTAAAAAGCAGCTTTTTGATAAACCTCAAAATCAGTCCTCATGTTCCTACTTGCGTCACACAGTATCAGACCAGACCTTGCTAATTTCTCTGGAGGAGTCAATGATTCAACCCCAGGGCTGACAGTTGTGTAAGTAGAATCTTTCTGAAAATCGGCCCCTCAATTGCAGTCACAGGAGTAAACTGACTTACTTGTTCTAAGAACAGTGGAGCAGTATCTGTAGCTCAGAGGTGAGAAGCGATGGAAAGCAAAATACCCTAAGATGGGCTAAATGTCCCCAGACCCAAACCTTAAGGCCTTTCTCTCCCGGCAGGTACATGACCCCATTCTCGCCCCACTTAGCAAATTACGTATAAACGAATTACCTTCCTGGGCTGGTTCCCTCTGAATTACTCCTTGGCTTCTGAGTGGTTTTCCATCAGGACGAACCTTTCCTCTCCCTTATGCACCAGCAAACATACTGATACAATTTAAAGGTCATGTTCTTTTCAAACTGACAGAGCCCTCCAAAGTTTTGACGAGAGGCCTCCGAACCTCACACCCTACAGGCGGAAAGGAATTAAGTAAAGCATCACTTGCTGGAGGCTCAATCATGTGAACTGATTAGAAAACGCATCCGTGGAGAAGGGGGGCTTCTAGAGGTGACGGGCAGCTCATCCCGAAAGGAGATGTCACACCACGAGGCAGAGTCCCCGCCACTGGGGGTACCCCAGGAGGGTCAATGAAGACATAATTACTTTCCCACAAGAAGCCTCTTGTTTTCCCAGTCCCCCGTGGATGCCACTTCATTAGCCTCGCCTTTTTTATTTGAAGATAGTCCACCTTTCCCCCCACACCCCAAGACTGAATTAATACTGTCATTTCTTAGGCTTAGAAGGACTTTTACTTGGTAACTACAGAAGCACAGAGAGGATGGGATTCTGCATAAATGTACATTGTGTGTAGACATTGACATGTTTTATTTACAGGTGTATTACCAAGAGGATAGACAGTTCATGGTGTCTTTGTCTTTCTTTCTTTTTTTTTTTTTTTCTATTTTTTTTCTGTCATTGGGACAAAAAGAATGATTGAAATGGCACCACATTGTTGACGGCATGAGCAGATGCTGCCCTCTGGGAATCCAACCATGGCATTGGACATTCTTCTGATATCATCATCATCATCATTATTATTAGTTGACATTTTTGCTTTGATTACTTTGTTCACCTAAAAACTGCCAAGGTTCACCTGAGATGTGACACTTGCTTGAAGGTCCAAGAAGCACCAGATGCTCTGTCTTAAATTGTGTACGTGCAATGACATTACCTGTCACAGAAGAGGGAACCTTGATGAAAACCACAAACAGAAATGCAACGGGTGGCTCACACGCGCCCTAACCCTGCTGCAGAGTTCCAGGCAAGGCCCTTTGTCTTGGGCCCTCCTTCCCGCCTGGCTTCTCCTGATTGATCTGAGCATCCCTCCTCAAGAGAAGTCCCCTGTGTCTCCAGGATTTATCTTTAGGGGGGAAAAATGATGCTATCTCAAAACACTTATGCACCAAGAACTGAGATAATTTAGCCCATGGAAAATAAAATAAAATAGAATCCTTGTTTTGTCATGATTTCACGTGCATCCTTAAAGTCAGCCCAGGGCTTTAAATTTTTACTGGAGTGACTTTGCTTTGAAACTTCCCTCCTGCTTTAATTGACGGGTGCACACAAGACCATAGCCTTGGTTGACCCTGTCATGGAAAGCAGGGTCTGTGATCCTGGAATTCAGTCATCAAGAAGGTTTTTTGGCATTGTTCTGTCGACTTCGCCTCTCCCTGAATCACACCAGTTGTCTTTCCAAAAGGAAGTGCCCCTTTCCTTCCCTCTGCAACAGACACAAGCTGCTCTCACCCACTTCCTCCAGCCATCCACACCTCTGTTTTCAGACCAGCCCTCATGACTCCGGTTAGAGGTGCGCAGCAATTCCTGCCAGTCCTTCCTCCCAGCCTCCTTCCTACAGATGCCACCAGGAGTGTCATGTCTCTAAGGTCTGTGTGTCCTGTGCATACAGGTCCGACCTGCGGGACACAGATAGGACTTTGTAGAGCAGGTGGTCCTTAAGTTCAAAATCTGAATGAAGGCATGTACAGCAGCACGGTCATGGGAAACTCGTTCAGAAACCATAAAAAATCCACAGATGTTCTCGTGGAGACTCTACACTTCATGTTGTTAAAACTTGACCATCAGAACATTTCCTACCACACCTTTGCATGGTCTTATTGTGTGAGTGGACGAGTGGGGGCGAGGCAGTCAATTAAATGTGGATCGAATAATCAATCAGCATTGACTGGGCACCTTTTGTTGCCCAGCACTCTAGCCATTGGCTGGAAATGCTAAAATAAGATGCTGTCCCGCTCTCAAGGAGTTCTCTGTGTGACCAATAGAGAGCCACCTACACAAACCATGAATTGAGTGCTCCTCCTGGAGCTGCCATGGGTTAATAGAAATTGACAAGGACCCCGTGAGACTCTCGAGCAAAAGCAGCAAAGATTTGGGCCCCTCTATTTGAACTGGGTCTCTTTTTTAAGTGACTGCTGCACTGAGTCACTAATTCAGTAGAACGCTGTGACAAATGCTAGGACCAACGCAATCCAGACCTAGACCTCTATCTGCTTTCCTCCTAGAAAGAGGAGTTTCACCTTAAAGCGGGAGGGAAGGTGTTTCACACAAGTGGGTTCTCTGCAAACTTGCTAAATCAGTCTTCCTCCATTTCTGGAGGAAGAAATCTGCACGGCTGCTCACAAATGCCAGAAAGGGAAAGAATCCAAGACCTTGAAATAGCTGAGGCTCTTTCCTTCATTTAAAACTTTTGTTCCTGGAAGAAGTTGAAGGATGTTTTATAAATGCTTTAAATGCATCGTTCAAAGGCAAAGCTCCTTCCTCCTCCGGGGAGGTGACCCTTCTGTTCTCTCTGCTGATGTCAGGCCTGAGCTGTGACCTACAGGGACAGCAGGGCTGGTGACGTCTTTTTACCCCCACACCCAGGAAAGGGCACTCTGTCAACTGGGGGAAGAAGAACAGGGCTCTGTTTGCTCGAGGGGCCTTAGGAAGACAAACCCAGACCACAGAGTTTCTATGTTTTAAACCTTTCACTGCACTTTTCCTTATTGTCCACACCTGTCTTTTAAAATACTTGGCATGCAACTTTTATCTAGCTGCTTTCACGACAGGCAAACCCACTGTGCAACAGCCGAATCTGAACTAAGCATTTGAGGAAAAACGTTCTCAGTTGTGTCAACGGAGAAATGATGAAATGAACACCAGATCATGTGAGTACAGCCCATCTGTCTGACCGACACTGACAGCCCCATCTCTTGAACGCTTAAGGTGTACAAGACCTGTTTAAGCCAAGAGGAAAGAACTCACAGGGGTAGACCTGGCCTTGAAAGGGGTTTCGTTGAGTGGGGCTACGCTGGGGATGTGTCTGTACCTTGGACAACGCTTGGCTGTGGCTCCGACACCCAGCATGTTTCCTGTGACCAAGCAAAGTGCTGGGGGCTGTTTATTTCACCTGCATGCAGACAGCCTGCCCGGGCACCACCCCAGAAGGATGAGCACACCCTGAGACCATCCATGTCTAGAGGCCAATGGGAGAGGGTCATCAGAAACCCACTGTTCTGGTGCTTCAGGATAAATCTTGCCTATTTCTTCAAAGATAGAGCATCATTGAACTGGATGATATTTTCTTCTCCTTTGCAAAAGCAATAAAAGCTGCCGGTCTGGGCTGTGTATCCTGCCTGTGCTGCTAACAAGACACATTCCTTTTTGTTCATGGCGAGTCATGTAAGTTTCTGTCTTATGTCACAATTTCTGACAAGTGCTCGAGCACAAAAACAGTATCTTGGCACCAAGAAAATGACCATCACTGAAAAAGATGAAACTCCCAAGGACACCAAAAGGGTAAGATTTCATGGGAGATATGCAATGGGAAAGCCAGCCCCTCCCATGTCCAGAAGACCATCCCTACAAATCATGTCAGAATCATTCTGCTCCTATCAAACTTCAAGGCAGCCACTGCTGCAAAACTTCCCTGATTCAAACCAACCACTTGGCCCAGAGTTGATGTTTAACACTTCTACGCATCTCGTGGTTAGCTTATTGGGAAAGCTGGACTTGGTACAACCCTGTTCTTTTTTCCACTTTTTATAATTATTCTAATTCCTTGTTTTTCTTCTAGGTTCCTTAGAAGACTGATTTCTCGGCCTTACAGGCATGGTGGCTCATGCCTGTAATCCCAGCACTTTGGGAGGCTGAGGTGGGTAGATCATCTGAGGTCAGGAGTTCGAGACCCACCTGGCCAACATGGTGAAATCCTGTCTCTACTACAAATACAAAAAATTAGCCAGGTGCACTGGCATGCTCCCGTCATCCCAGCTACTCAGGAGGCTGAGGCAGGAGAATCACTTGAGCCCGAGAGGTGGAGGTTGCACTGAGCCAAGATCGCACCATTGCACCCCGGCCTGGCCAACAAGAGCAAAACTCCATCTCAAAAAAAAAAAGAAAAGAAAACTGATTTCTCAGTTGAGGGTATCTCTTCTCTCTGTTTGTAGCACAAAAGAATTAGGCCTCTGAAGGACATTGCAAAGAGAATATTGCGATAGGAAAGATACAACTTTGAATTTCATTACATCACAAAATTCCTTCTCAAAAATATAACACCAGTTAGTTTAATAAAACATGGCATCTATGGACACACATATCACGCAGAGGTGGAATAAGAAACAATCATATTAACTGAACACCATGGCTTATTTATGTATTAAAGTATATTATGTACACCTGCACCCAAGGCCTCTCCAACTCATCGCCAGATGGAAATGGGGAACATGGGGCCAGCCTTCGTCCTACGCTGGGAAGTTCTTTTCCCTGAGGGAATGCGTCCCTCCTGCCTACCTGCTCACATTCCAGGACTCCTGCCAGCTTACACACACCCATCTGGATGCAGTGACATCATGAAATGCAGGCTGGGGTATAGCAGAGCCCTCCCTGCTCTGTTCCTGGCCTTTGAATTTTAGAGGGTGCTGGGAACTTACTAGTCTAAAATCTATGATGATTTTATCATAGTCACTAGAAGGATCCAAGAGGAAGTGAAAGCTGAACGTATAAGGAGAGCACAAGCAAAATTCTCATTCCAACACCTGACCTGAAAAGCCTTTGGGTTTTGAGGGGTGAGCATGAGAAGGCTGCTGGGTTCACCTAAGACCCTCTCCATTCACCATCACATCCCTCAGTCTCCCCTGACGGAGCTGTTTCTGAGTCTTACAAGGCAAATATTAATTTGGAAGTCAAGGTCCTATTTGCAAAAGAACAGACAGACATTCTGAGACAAAGTTCAGACTTAATATACTGAGTCTTGGTGGTGTTATCTGTTGACAGGATACGCTGTCTTTAATATCTCTGCTTAAAATATTACCAACAGGCCGGGCGTGGAGGCGTGGAGTTTGAGACCAGTCTGAGCAACATGGAGAAACCCTACCTTTACCATAAATACAAAAAAAAAAAATGGATGGGCACAGTGGCATGCACCTGTAGTCCCAGCTAGTCGGGAGGCTGAGATGGGAGGATCGCTTAAGCCTGAGAAGTTGAGATTACAATGAGCCGAGATTGTGCCAATGCAGTCCAGCCTGAGTGACAGAGTGAGACCCTATTTCAAATACATATATATATGTGTGTGTGTGTGTGTGTGTGTGTGTGTGTGTGTGTGTATATAGTCCAACAACTTAAACAAATAAGACCTAGTATTTGTTAGCACAACAGGGTGACAATAGTAAAAAATAATTTAATTATTTGTTTAAAAATAACTAAGAGTATAATCTAATTGTCTGAAACACAAAGGATAAATACTTGAGGGGATAGATACCATATTTACCTGGATGTATTACACATGGTATGCCTGTATCAAAATATTTCATGTACCCCATAAATATATACACCTACCATGCATCCATAAAAATTAAAAATTGAAAAAATTTTTAAAAAATTACCAACAACTGCTAAAGTTCACATCAGGTCATATATTCTGCTCTGGCTGAGCTACACTCAAGATAGATAAAACTTCAAGTCTTCAGAGATTCAGGAAGTGCAGGCAGCTTTGTGAAGAGGCAGGGCCGTGTCACCCAACCATGCCTACTAATCAAGAGCCCTGGCTCCCACCAGCCCATCCTCCCTGTTCCACTGCAACACCTAACTCAGGATACATGGCCCACTAAACCAGTCAGAACCTAAGTGCGCATCTGCACCCAGGCCTCTCCCACCAGATGAACACAGGGCACACGGAGCTGGTCTTCACCCTACACTGGGAAGTTCTTTCCCTTGGGGGATGTGTCCCTCCTGCCTTCCTGCTCACATCCCAGGACCCCTGCCAGTTTACACACACCCAGCTGGACACAGTGATGACAGAAAATTTAGGCTGGGCTGCAGCAGAGCCCTCCCTACTCTGTTCCTGCAGGGAAGCATGGCATAGACCCCCACAATGAGCAGAGCCAGCTTCTAACCCTGCCACAGACTCCAAGCCTTTTATAAAATCGAAATGAGGCTCTGTTAAATAAGGGAAGCAAGGAAGGGGATTCCAGCTCTTCCTTTCCCAGAGGGCTGGAGCCGATGGCCTCGATGACAGCCTAGACAGTCAGCTGGCTTCCCCCGGAGGGAGAGGGAAGCAAACCTGCCTGAATGATTCTTCCCAGGAAAGGGAGAGAGTAGGACACACTTGGGGAAAGAACTTTCCTGCAGTGTTACAAACATCAGGGAGAGGCGGCAGGGCAAGGAGACAGGCGTATGTATGTCTGTGTCTTCCAGCTAGGCAGCTCAATCTCAGGTTATTTTATTTGACAAATAAAACTAAACTGCATATTTATGGACTAATGATGTGAGATATTGCTCTTTTATTCATATCTACTGCTGTTTAAAGACCAACTGTAAATAATCCCGGGACTTTTTGCAAGTTGGTGTGATTTAGGTAGGCAGCCCAGAGCACAGCCTTGCAGCCCCATTGACAACAGTGGCACTGCCTCAAGGTCAAGGTCAAGGTCAGGACGTCACCTCCTTTAGCAAAGTCAGCTACTCATTGGGAGCATTTCCTCTCAAAAGTCACAGATTCACGCGTCCTTTCAGCAATACTCATGCTGGGCTCTGTGCTGGGCTGGGGGTTTCAGAGCCAGCTGGAGGGGGATGCTGGACGCTGGTCCTGATGGTTAAACACCATGAGGCATCAGTGTTGGGGGCAGAGACGACGGGGTGTGATGACCCTACCCCCAGAACGGGGATAACTCCCTACTCCCCTGCCCCTCGCCATGGGCCAGTGAGAAGCCATCACGCTGAAGGGCAGTTTGTTGGTTGAAGGCATACAGTGGCAACCATAACGTGTTCTCTGTCATTTGATTTAACCACTTCTGTCATCAAAAATAGGACAAGGAGAAGGAAGCCAGGTCACCTTGTCTTTGGAGGAAAGAAAGAGCTCTGGGAAATAGTAAGACAGGTTACAGGGAGGGTCCCCATGGGCCCATGCACCTTGCACAGAGGACAGTGGGCTGGTGGGTGGGAGTGGACGGAGGAGAAGGCTGACCCTCGAGAGGCAAGGCGGGTACTAGGAGGGCACAGTGTTCTCAGACTTCAAGGGTTGCTAAAGGTGCTGCCTCCCAGCTCTCTGCAGGCCTGGGTGATCAGAGCAGGCTGTGTGCTCAGAACAGGTAGGGCCAGCAAAATAAATGCTGCATGGTAGACCCCAGTGCCGCCTCTCTAGGGGCTGGAGCTGACACTGGGGGGTCCTTGCTGAGCACAAGCTCAGTTTGGGGGAAATCCCAGCCAGGCAACCACCTGGTAAATAGGAATAGCCCTTATATCGGCTTAAGGAAGACACAGATGCGCATCATTCAGATGGACTCTCTACCCTGCTGAAATCCCACCAAGGCTAAGGGCCTGCTCAGGGAGTCAGGCATGTGTCAGTGCGGACAGAGGGCTTCATACAGCATTAATCTGTAAGAAGCTGCCTTCACGGCAGCTCCTGCTCAAGCATTAATTCATTTTTACTTCCCATGGTGATAAAGACATCCCTCACCATTGGCTCTTCTAATGACAGATGTGGTCCCACAGCCCTGTTGTGGTCCTCAAAGATGTGGTACCCACAGCCAGGGATATTGTTCCTGCCTCTAGCCTTGTCCCTTTGCTTACCAGTCTGAGTCAATCTTACCCGGCTGCTCACCCAAAACTAAAAATAACTGGGCAAATGCCTAGCTGCTCCCACCCTAACCCAGGGCTCTTCCAAAGATCTAGAAGAAAGGTAGGAAGCCCAGCTTTGGCCTCCGTGTCCCAAGAGCACTCCACCAGCCTCATTCCTACACAAGGCACCTGCTGCTGGCTTAGAGGAAGACGCCTGAGTACATTCCATGCACCAAGTACCGTGGGGCTGCAGAGATGGATACAGCAAGGCCTCAGGACTCAGAAACACCCTGAAAGCCAGAGAAGTGCTACGAAGAGGATGTTTTGTCCAACAGAGTCACATGGGAGAGAAATGGATCCTGCCAGGGAAACTGAGAAGGCTTCATGGAAGAGGAGGTATTTCGGATGAGTGAAATGTCAGTAGACAAATAACAAGGAGGGTTTCTCAGGGAGGGGAGTGGTGCAAGCCAAGCTTCAGGCACAGAAGGAAGCCGCAGTCTGTGAACTCTCCATGAGAGACTAGGGTGAGAATAAAATCCAATGCAGTTCCAGGTGGAAGACCGTGCCCGGCCCGACGCTGCTGGTCTCCCAGACTCGTTTTCAACCGTGGGCCTCTGTGTCCTCTAAGCTTCTCTCCAGCTTCCTCTTCTCACCTCAGGGCCTTTGCAGATGCTTCCACTCTCAGCAGTCCTCCTGCTCTGGACCTTCCCTTGGTCGGCTCCCCTGGACTTTCAAGATTCAACTCAAAGACCTCAGTAGAGCTGACCATCATATCCATCTGAGGGATTTTCTTCATAGCACTTCCTGCTCTCTGAAATCATCTTATGTGTTTGTTTGCATGGTCAACATTGTCTCTGAAGTATATAACCTCGGTGAAAGATACCTTGCCTGTTTTGTTCAGAATCTTCAGAGGCTGGGACAATGTCCACTCACAGGAAACCCTCAGTGGCCATCTAAATACCTGGTGAGTGCACGAGGGCAGGAGGGAGTGAAGGAGGGAAGGAACGAATGGCTAACATAGGTCCGTCAAGGGGCAGGGAGGGAAAACAGAAGGAAAGGCACAATGAGCCTCTTTGTGGACTTGGTGCTGGGCACTGGAATTTGTATCTGCACAGCCTCGCTGGGAGTTTGTAAAAGCAGCCTGAGAAACTCAGGTAGGTGGAAACTGGCCAGGGCAAAGCTGATGGGCTCTGTGCAGAAATCACTGATCAGCCAGGTGTGGTGGCTCATGGCTGTAATCCCAGCACTTTGAGAGGCCAAGGTGGGCGGGTCACTTAAGATCAGGAGTTCAAGACCAGCCTGGCCAACATGGCAAAACCCCATGTCTACTAAAAAATTAAAAAATTAGCCAAGCGTGGTGGCACACGCCTGTAATCCTAGCTACTCAGGAGGCTGAGGCATGAGAATCACTTGAACCCAGGAGGCGGAGGTTGCAATGAGTCAAGATCACGCCACTGCACTCCAGCCTGGGTGACAGAGCAAGACTCTGTCTCAAAACAAAAAAAGAAAAGGAAAAAAAAAGAAGAAAGAAAAGAAACCACTAATAATTTTCCACTTTGGGATGGGATAAGCCACAGTAGTTGAGGGTTCCTGACCTACACAGAGAGGCCACTGAGATTCTGGAGCCGGGCAGCTGATGGAGTTGAAAAGAAATTTGCTCTCTGTGTCAGTCCATTTTGCATTGTTATAAAGGAATACTTGAGGCTGGGTAATTTATTTTAAAAAGAGGTTTATTTGGCGTATGGTTCTGCAGGCTGCTCAAGCAAGGCACCAGCATCTGCTCGGCTTCTTCTGGGGAGGCCTCAGGAAGCTTTTCCTCATGGCAGAAGGCAAAGGGGGAGCTGGTGTGTCACATGGGGAAAGAGGGAGCAAGACAGCAAGGAGGAGGTGCCAGTTTCTTTAACAACCAGATCTCCTATGAACTCATTACTTCGGGGTGGGCACCAAGCCATTCATGAGGAATCCACCCCTCATGACCCAAACACCCCCCACCAGGCCCCACCTCCAACATTGGAGATTGCATTCCAACATGAGATTTGGAGGGAACAAATATCCAAACCATGTCGACCTCATTCCATCACAAGTGCTGCAGGATGCTCTGCCTAGCATTCCTATGGGCATCTCCTCCAGGCCTCCAGGTGCCAGATCCTTCTGGAAAACAGGCTCTGGAAAGAGGCTGTGTTGGCTTCCCAGAGCAGGCTGCAGCACAGCCCAGCCACAGCACCAACCCCACTGCATGTGGGAAGTGCTAGTTCCCAATGTGGCCCAGCTCAGACTCACAGCCCCATCAGAACTGGCACACACCCTAAATCCATGTGAGAACCCAGTGATAGATTTCCCAGTTCATATGAGAACTTCCAGTAGACTCTGGGAAGTCCAGGCCCTCCAGAGAAGGGCAATGTCAAGGATGCAGAGGAGGACAAAGGGAGAGAAGCCACAGGTCTGTGTTCAAGCCACTAACGACCCAGGGGGCAAGAGAGAGGTTCCATTGTGCCTTAGCAGTGACAATTTCCAGGCCACCTGTGGATGAGTTCACAGCTTACAGGAATACCTGTTGGGTAAAGAGTCTGCAATTACTCACACTTCTCAGCCACTCTGAGAAACTTTTAAACACAAGATCTTTGAATTTGAGTTTAAACAGTCTCAAGCTTTTTTGCAATGTTGGGCAAGACAGAACCTTCCAGTGACCTACTGTCTTAATCTGAAAATACTGAGGCTGTCACCCTTTTATGTCTTTGGACTATTGAGAGAATGAATGAGGTCAGTGTGCAGCTATACCAGGGGCTCAGAAATTCTTGACTCCCAGTTTGTGCTCATTGACTACTCATGTTCCTTCTCCTGAATAGCTTTTGTGCCTCTCTTGCAACGCCCTGTCCAATAAAAACCCAGCGAGCCCTTGTGTCCAGTGACTGAGCCCAGTTGAACATCCTCAGGCACCCTCATGACCCACGCTAGCTGAACGTCGAAGTCACTCCCTGTGACCACCGTTCACCCTCTGCCCTCTGGCCCTGGTGCCCTCTGACCACCACTGCCTCATGACTTTTCTTCTTCTCTCTCTGCATTTTTACTCCGATGAAATTATTTGCCTATTTCTTCTTCATCCCAGAAGAAGGGGTGTTGGAGCTTTGCAAAGTTTACATTATAAGAAACCAATATTTGGGGCCACAGAACATCAGAGGTTTGGCCCACATGACAACACAGAGAATTCCCACCCACCAGGTTTCCTGCGGCTGCTCCCCTCCTGAAAGAAATTTGCCAAGGGAAGTCAGCTATAGAAAGAGCATTCCAGAACCACACTGATCAAAGTCTCATTGGACCGAAGGGCACAACATGCAGTGGGAAGGGAAGGTCTTCCGCAGAACTCTTTGTATTTGCAAAGAAGAAACCACCAGGCAAGCCTCCCGGCATCCTCCCAGCCAGGGAGAGGCTGAGGCTTGGGGAAGTTGGGTGTTTCCCTGAGGAAGCAAAAGATGAAGCGTTTGTGTTTTGTTTGAATTGATAATGATGTCAGTTTCAGTTATGGGCTCATTACAACAAACCTGGGACGTATTAACAGCTCTTTAATTGAATTTGGAAATAAGAAGGAGGGTTTTGAATGGTCTTATAAATAGTGGATGTGCCGGCCTCTGCAGCAACTGTCTTCAACATTAAACAGGGAGAGATGAGACAGGGGATCCCCCAAGGCCGGTGGTTTCTTACCTTTCACGGGATCCCCACATGCCCACTCTGAGACAATCATTATCATTCCTGAGCTGAGCTTGTGGGTGCTAAGGACGGCATTTGGACCAGGAAGCCCAAATTTGGACCCAGAGAGTAAAAACAGGGCTGGTGAAATGCTGAGATGCAACCTTTTATCATCTCTTTTTTAATTTATTTTTATTTTATTTATTTACTTATTTTATTTTATTTTATTTTATTGAGATGGAGTTTTGCTCTCGTTGCCCGGGCCCGGGCCGGAGTGCAATGGCACCATCTCGGCTCACTGCAAACTCCGCCTCCCAGGTTCAAGCAATTCTCCTGCCTCAGCCTCCCAAGTAGCTGGGATTACAGGCGCGCACCACCATGCCCAGCTAATTTTGTATTTTTAGTAGAGATGGGGTTTCTCCATGCTGCTCAGGCTGGTCTCTAACTCCTGACCTCAGGTGATCCACCTGCCTTGGCCTCCCAAAGTGCTGGGATTACAGGCATGATCCCAGCACTTCTCTTCTAAATCAGCAATGCAAGATAAACTGCTGACTCTCCAGCCCCCTCCTATAAGCTCCACAGAATCCAAGCACATGGTGATGGGATGGCCTGCTTTCCTATCAGCTGAACTCCTAAGGGCCAGGGGCCCTGGCCACCTCCTCGGAATCCTAGGTGCCTGCCCCAGGCCCTGAGAAAGGAAATCTAGACAATCCTTTGGAGAGTGAACAAGAGGATGAATGACATACCAACTATGGGCTTTCCGTTTTGCCTTTTCTGTTTCCCTCACCCTTTCCTCCCTTCCACCTGCTTCCTCCACCACACGCTCTCATATCAACCCCTATGCAATCTCTTCCAGAAAATCCATGTTACTTATCCAGGATTCATCCTTCTTTATTTACTCCATGACTATATAACCACATACAAATACACGTATTTACTCATACCTGCATGCATACATATAGACACACATATACATCATGTTCATACACATTACCTGTCTGAGGGGAGGGGAGAGAGTCGACAGATTTTGCAAATAAAAACACAGGACATCCAGTTATGTTTGAATTTCAGATAAATGACACATAGCTTTTAAGTCATTTCTAGATTATTTCTTGATTATCTGAAATTCAAATGTATTGAGTGTCTTATATGTTATCTGGAAACCTCGGGAAGAAGGTGGCTTTATTTTATTTATTTATTTTTTTTTTTGTAAAATCTGATCACAGTATTCACACATTCTCTCTTGGAATCCTGTAGCTATCTTTCCAGGTCAACAGGTAGAGCCCTAGTGCATTCTTTTTAATGGATGCATAATATTCCACATCATGGTTATTCCTCAATTTCTGGATAATGCCCTCTACATTTGGTTAACCGTACTGCAGTGTTGCTCGCCGTCAACAAAAGGAACAGAAGACAATATGGCTGGCTCTGTCATGCCTCCTTAAATCAGCTGTCATGGCAAAGTCAGACAAGAAGTCACAGCAAGAGAACACATCACTCAGAACAGCCAGCCCCAGGAGAGCCTGTGGCTGCATCAGGCACCCTGAGTAGGGAGGAGGGATGACAAAAAGAACTATGAAATGCCCCTTTCCGACAAGGAGCATAACAATGGAGACACAGAGATGCCTCCGACTCCAGGCTGGAAATACGCTCAAATGTAGAAATTCAGACCAACTCGTTTGCCAAAACCCACACCAGCATAATTATTTTGCTCAGCTCCCCCTACCCCACTCCAAACTCCTTCTTTCATCAGTCATATCTTTAACTTCATCCTTGTTGCTGAAAACACAAAAATAAAAAATACATAGCAGCTCCGTTGACATTACAGCAACGGCATAAGCCTCATTTTACCAACCATTTAACTCTCTCTAAGGACCCCGTTCAGAGACACAGGCACGTTGATGGGAGCTGTACAAAGGTCAGTGATTTGGAGGCTCTTTTCGACAATTTGCCAGGATTTTGGCATTTGTAAGCATCCATAGGACAGCTCTCTAGCAAGCTGACCTTGACAGCGAATGGGATAAATAAACCTTCAATTTACCCCCTCCAGCTCTCCGCGAGCTGGGCCAGTCCCCACGGAGCCTTCACCTGTCCATATCGTTCAACTGCCTGCAACTTCCAACTGACGAACATCCACAGCTCCGCGGCCCAGTGACAAACACCATCTAACAGATAAGGCTTCTGAAAAGTCAAAGCCAATACTGCTTCCATTGAAAATTTAATGCCGGCTCCATCTTTGCCCATCATTCTTCCGACTGTTCCATGTTTCCCAAGAGGCCCTTGAAGCTAAAGCACTGCTCTATAACAGGTAATGACGTAGCATTTAATGATACTGTCCAAAGTGATCCCGGTCTTTGGGAAGTAATGTGCACTCATGTACCAGATAAGCACCGCCAAACGTACTGAGCCGCCGTATCTTTCACGGCCCTGTCACCAGATACAATGTGACACATCCCCGGCCATCCTACCTGCTACTCCTCCGACCCCGCCATCAGACAAATCGCGCGTTTTCAGAGCAGAGCTCCAAAGCGTTAAGTGAATTCAGGCAAAGGTAGGATGGTAACATAGCCTTAATTAAGTATTCACAGCCTCTTTAATACTTCAGTGCTCTTGGATTCGCTACTAAAATCTGTGAATTATACCTCATTGAAAAATGTCCTTAATCGACTCTGACATGTTTTATTGGAGGCAGAAAAAATGTTTCAGTATGATAGATAAGGTTAAAAATGTTACTACTCTGATCATTTACTCTAGTGCCTTGCAAAAAAACTCCAAAGCCAAAAACCATTTACATCATTCATCGGATGCAATGGAGAAAAAAAAGCCTTATCTGACAGCCCGTTTTAGCTGATGGGACAAAGTGCACATTTTCAATTTTCTGACAAAGTTATGTTGTTTATGTAGATAAGGGGAAAAACAACTGTAACATTTCTACAGCATGCCATGAGGCCTGGAAATGTGGCTTCAAATGTGAAGTATCTCCAAGCCACACAGAGCGCCATGCAACAAACAAAAAGCCACTCTTTGGGCATCAGACAAAACAGTGCATGGAGCACCTGCCATCTCAGGAGCAGCTGAGAGGAGCAGTGGAAGGTTTTCAAATGGCCCCAGAGCTCTGCTGAGATGTGTCATCTGACAACTCTGCAAGTAGCAAAGTCTCATCTCAGCTTTAGCCCCGTGAATTTGCTGTGGGAAACGCAAAAACCATCAATCAAGAGACCCTCTACAAGGGTGTCCAAACTTTTGGCTTCATGGGCCACATTGGAAGAAGAAAAATTGTCTTGAGCCATACATAAAACACACTAACACTAACGATAGCTGATGAGCTAAAAAAAAAAAAAATCACAAAACAATCTCGTAATGTTTTAAGAAACTTTACGGATTTATGTTAGGCTGCATGTGGCCATGTGGCCTGCAGGCCTCGGGCTGGACAAGCTTGCTCTAGAAGTTGGTTGTTCATGGAAACACTAAGTCTTGCTGTTTTCTCTGTACTCTGAATAATATGGCTAACGCTGGAGGTAGAGATTCACACTCCAAGGCCTGCACCTGCCCTTCTGTGGAAGGGGCTCAGGCAGTTAAACCTGGGTATACCCTGGCCAGTGACCCACGCATCCTGTTACATCTTCCCCAAGAGCCCATTCACATGCCACCTCCTTGCAGACCACACATGTTCCCCTATGCCGACCCATCATTTCTCATTAGGGTGGCAGAGGCCCTCAGCATAGCATGGAGGCTATCAGGCTAGGTCCTAACCCAGACAGCCAAGAACAAATCTTTGCTCCAATGCTCGATGGCTATATGATCTTGAGCAGGTGACTTAATCTCCCTGTGCCACTGAGTCCTGATCCGTAAGAGGGAGAGGACGGCAATGGCTGAAGTGCAGATCTGCCAAGGCAGCACCCATGATGCCCTCCTCCCAGGGGTTGGCATGTGGGTGGTGTTCAGGGAATGTCAATTTCAACTCTTGCTGCTGAGGGCAGATTCGACCTCGCATACCGGCTGCTCTTAAACATGTCACTAACGCTCCACTGGTATTTTCTAAAAGTCAGTCTTTCTTAGGCCAGTTACAGACAGGATTGTTTTCCAAGTAGCCTCCTGCCCTTTGGGATTGAAATTCATTATAAACCTGGCAGACGCTCACCTGCTCAGTCCATACTGCGGAAAAGAATCTTAGCAGAAGATTCCTGATTAAAGCTACCAGGGTCAGATAAAGCCAGGAAAATGGTTACTGATTAAACGATGGGATTAAACAGTGAAGAGTGCCAGAACCGAGGGAGAAATACACAGAAACTGCAATGTTGCTTCTTCCAAAGTTGTCCAGGATGTCCAGTGAATGTCCTCCCCCTCTGAGCCATACGGCCAAAGTTACACGGCTGAGTAGGGCTCGTGGATGTATTTCATCTGACAGGTATAGAGTACACGTGTTTTTTTAAATGTTTCATTCATTGTTGTTATAGAGCCTTCTATGACCACTGTGCCCAACTTTAACAAGGCAGCATTTCTTTGTGTGTGTGTGTGTGTGTGTGCGTGTGTGTGTGTGTGTCGGAGTTTCTCTCTTGTTGCCCAGGCTGGAGTGCAGTGGCATGATCTCAACTCACTGCAACCTCCACCTCCCGGGTTCAAGCTATTATCCTGCCTCAGCCTCCCGAGTACAGGTACAGTACAGCTGGGACTACAGCTGCCCGCCACCACACCTGGCTAATAGTTTTGTATTTTAGTAGAGATGGGGTTTCACCATGTTGGCCAGGCTGGTCTAGAACTCCTGACCTCAGGTGATCTGCCCACCTCGGCCTCCCAAAGTGCTGCGATTACAGGCATGAGCCACCACGCCCAGCACAAGGCAGCATTTCTATAGACTTTAAGTGGCATCTTCTAGAGTCATGAGGCACTGCCTGGTATTAACCACCATTTATAAACTAGTAACCAACATCTAAAATTAGGAAATGCAACAGGAAAACACACTGTCTTATGAAAACAAAAATCCCAGGATTTTTGCAGGCCTACCTCCTACTTCTATCAGAAGTGGGAAGGACATTCTACCTACCTGCCGGTACACATGGATATTATGAAAGTCATGGGAACCATGAGGAACTCCTCGGACTGGATCCTGGGACAGAAAAGGGGCATGAGTGGGAAAATGGTGAAACCCAAATGAAATCTGGAGTTCAGTAATAATCATAATAGAACAATGTTGTTTCTTAGTTTTGACAAATGTACCCCGGGAATAGAAGTTGCTAATGTTAGGGGAACTCAGTGAGAGGTACATTGGAACATTCTGTATTCTCTTTGCAACTTCTCTGTAAATCTAAAATTACTCCAAAATAAAACATTTATTTTTTTTAAGAAAGTGAGAAGTTCTAAACCAAAAGGAATGTGTGCTTCTGAGACATGCTCCACTTCACTCAACGCTTTTGGTGCCTGGAGTCTGGAGGCATTTGAATTTAGGACTTCTCTCTCTCCCCGTGCAAGATTAAGTATCTGCAACACCCCAAGTGATATTATATCCATATTTTCTTCCATGGGTGGAAGAATCACCCATCTGACCATCACAATCAAGCCTACTTCCTTGCCTTGATTTGGGGTCTATGTGATGGGAGGGAAAAAGGGACAAGTCAGGGAACGTCCTGTTTTCTGGGGCTACTATTTCCCACACCCACCACTGACCAGAGAGAAGGACACTGAGCACTACACCTGCTCAGTGCAGTGTTGTTGACCCTCCGACAGCTCTTGCATTGACTACGGCTGCTTGCAGGGCTGTTCTCAGTGGCAGTCCCCATAGCCACCAGGCTGCACAGCCCCAGCTGAGCAAGGCTCTCCCACCTGTACCTGCCTGGGAGCAGAGCTACTGGGGCCCCTGGAGAAGGTTTTCAAATTCTCACCTGGAGGTCTTGTTAAAACCTCACCCCCAGAGTCTCTCATTCAGTTGGTTCGATGTGAAACCCAGGAATTTGCATTTCTTACACTTTCCAAGGGATGCTGAGCCACTGTCCTGGGGTGGCACTTGCAGAACCACTGTTGTACACAATGGAATCCTTGCCTAATGTATGGATATCTTGTTCTTATTGTTTCCAGGGAGCACCTCAATACAGCTAAAGCTGTGAATGCATGCTGAGGTCTCCAGGAGGGGAGTGGTTTGGCCTGTTCCAAAGGGCAGTAGTACAGCCTTGCCACACAGGCAGTCCAGAGGTTAAGGGCACCAGATTAGGAGTCACCCAGCCCCTGGTTTGAATCCTGACATCACTGCTCGCTAGCTGTGAGAGCCTTCATCACTGTGAGAGCCTTCATCACTGTGACTTGCATACCCTCGCTGGGGCTTGCTCTCCCCATGTGCAGATTGTACATAACTAATCTGCCTCTGCAGGGTAGTCAGCCTACATGCTGAGGGCACCTTGGCCGGATCTTGACTCAGGACCATTCCTTTGGACTGCAGATTCCTATCCCACTTCTTACCAAAGTAATGAGCATTGCACATTTGAATCTGTAAAGC
The DNA here is from genome assembly GCF_049350105.2 of Macaca mulatta. NCBI lineage: Eukaryota > Metazoa > Chordata > Mammalia > Primates > Cercopithecidae > Macaca > Macaca mulatta. The sequence continues at coordinate 43,272,209 of NC_133424.1, forward strand.
TTAATTCCTGCCACCTTCCTCCTCCACACCTTCTTCCACAGTCTTTCTCATCTCTCAGTCTTCCTTATCTCAGTCACAGGCAATTCATCCCTCTGGTTCCTCAGCTCAAAATTACTGAGATCCTTCCACCCACCAGTCTGAACCCTATGCTCTCAACACGCAATGCCCTCACCATCTCTCTACCTACAGAGGCTTTCATGCTTCCAGCTCCAGTTGCACCGGACACCCCGACAGCCCTTCTGCAAAGCTGGGAATGGCCACATCCCGCAGGCCCACTCATGGCCCTGCAGGAATCCCCATGTAGGGAGAGAAAGCATGCATATTCCCTCCTTTGCTGCTCCCCAAAGGAAAGGCCACCTGCAGCCACATATTTGCAAGAAACTCATGCTGAGCATTTGAGCCGAGGAAGACAGAGAGTCCTGTCCTCCAACCGCCAGCTCTCAGGCCTTCTGGAACCTCTCCCTGCCCTGCCAGATGTGACCTTGTACTCTGGATGCCTGTGGTTTGGCTTTCTCCTCCTCACAAACATGCATGGTGTTCTTCCAGCAGAGGGACTGATGTATTTATGCCTGTGTCATACCTTCCCCTCGGAGGATGGGGGTGCCCAAAGCCCCCAGCCAGGGCTGAGCACAGGGACTCAACTCTGAGGGCTTTTGCTGACTGGTAAGTCCCCACTGTACGGGTCTAAGGGCTCTCCCCAAGTCATGCACTCTGGCAGTGGGCTAGTCTGATCACCCCACCCCGTGTGTGAGACCCTCTGGCAGGCACTGTACACAGCGTGGGCGTGGAAGACAAGCCTGGAGGTGATGACTCTGCCGGAGTGAGCAGCACCACAACACAGGGCAGGTCACCGGAGGAAAAGATCACCTGGGGCGGCACTCCAGGGCGGAGTCAGGTGAGGGGTTAGAATTTCAGCTCCTCTGGGGGAGGGGAGGGCATCATCGGACACAGATGGTAATGGGGGGAAAGAGGAAAAGCAAGAAGAAAGGGGTGGGAGAGAGAGATCCACATAAGGAAGGTGAGAGGGCAGGAAAGGACAGTGGTGTGTTCACGGAGTAGATCGCTGAACTGTGTGACTGCAGCTCAGGACAAGCTGGGCACTGGGGACAGTGGTGGTGGCAGGAGTGGGAACTACAAGTTAGAAGTTCCCTGGCTTCCTCCCTAGGAGGACATAGAGTTGTGGAGGCACACAGACAGCCCTGGAAGGCAAAAGTGTTCATCAAGCAACCACTAACTCAAGGATATCCCTGGACCACGCCCCTGGGAGCGAATGCACCATGGAGTCACATTAATCCCATAAACCCTGTTATTGTCCTGTGACTGGCACCATTCATGCATGGCAGTTTTACGCATTAAAAATGTCCATTTTTTGGAGCTGAGCGAAGTGGCTCAGGCCTGTAATCTCAGTGATTCAGGAGGCCAAGGCAGGAGGATTGCTTGAGGCCAGGAGTTGAAGACCAGCCTGGGCAACATAGTGAGACACCATTGCTACATAAAAATGTTTCTTAAATTAGCCAAACATGATGGTGCATGCCTGTAGTACCAGCTACTTGGTGGGAGGCTGAAGCAGGAGGATTGCTTGAGCCCAGGAGTTTGAGGCTGCAGTGAGCTATGACTGCACCACTGCACTCCAGCTTGGGCAACAGAGCCAGACTCTTTCCTCTTTTAAAAAAAAAAAAGGTCCATTTTTGAAAAGGCAATCATCTCAATAATGCCTCAGTATTTTGATAGTCCCCTGTTTTAAAATGATTATTAATATTTAAACTTACATGAAGCCTCTGATCCTAACCCAGTAGATGGCCACCTCTACCCAGAGCCCAAATGCTCATGTTTGAAGCTCAGGTCTGCCCTTACCTGTGGGTGCTGGATGCCTTCTCTACCTCATTGTCCTCATCTGTAAAGTGGGGATAATAATAATAATAGTGTCTACCTCATAGGGGTGTTGTGAAGTTCAATGAATCAATAAGCATAAATTGCTGTCCATAGACCCGGGTACATGGCAAACACTCATGAATGTTACAGAGGCACCCCAGACAGGAGACAGGCATGGGAAACAACTCCAGAAACAGTGGGCAGGGGTGGGGGGATGTGCATGTAGCAGAGTGCCTCAGGACTCTCCAAGCAGGAGCAACCACATGAGGACTATATCTCATGGGGGCTGCAGGGCTGGAGGGTGGAATTAGGTCACAGAGGTCCCAGGGGCTGGCTCTAAAGCTCCAGCCGTATCACACACTTGCTGAACTGCACCCTGGGGCTAATGGCAGAGCTGTTGATGGGGAGCTGGTAAGGCAAGGGACCCCAGGAATCAGCCCACGCCCCGCCATGCTGGCCCCAGTAGACCTCCCAGCTCCCTGCAGCTCCCACCAGCAGGGCTTCAAGTTTCTACCCACAGACCTGGCTGTGATGGAGCCTGCGTTTTGTTTTGTTTCAGAAATTCTATAGCAAAATGAGTGTATCTTTCTGGTTATTAATTTTCTGATTTTTTTTTTTTTTTTTTTTGCTTATTTATCTAAATGGAAGATGTTTTCTTTCCCAACAAGCTGCTATGTGAAGTGTGAGGAACAACTGGAAATCTAGCCCGGAGTAGCTGAAACTCTATCACTTGGAGTTGAAAGAAACATCTTTTCCCCACGCAGGAAAGAAAAGGAGACAAAGCAAGGGAGAGAGGAAAAACAGAGAGAGAGGACAATGAGAAAGAGAGGGGGTGGGAAGGCAGGGAAGAAAGCGGAAGGGGAACCCGGTTCGATTATGTTTTGTTTATTGCTGCGTTACTTAGGTGATTGCTTACTTAAGTCTGACTGCCAGGCTGAGCCTCCAGTCCCAGTTCTTTCGTGTGTTCATAAGGCTCAGCTAGCAAGCAGTGTTTTGACCCCCATAGCTGCTATAGATCTGGCTACAGTCAAATGGTGCAGATGGAAGTGTGAATGGAGGGTGAGCCCCCAGAGCAATTTGGGGTTAACTGAGGTGGAAGAAGATGGGGCTCAGGGCTTGGTCAGGGTCGGGGTAGGGTGGCTTGCTATTAGAGCTGAGAATGGAAATTCCTCAGAGTATTCAGAGCAGTTGCCTTCAGGCTCTGCACTGGCCACTGGCTTGTGATCCTGACTCACATCAAGGTACAGGCCAGGCTTGATCTTCCTGGACACAGAAGAAACCAAAAAGTACTTCCTTTTTGTACTTAAGCACCTATTCCCACTCACTAGGTCAGGCAAGTGGTGCTTTAGAAATATGCCTTATTTAATGAAACCTCTCCACCTTCATCTTTCAGATGAGAAGTCTGGGGCTCTGGTGCCCAGACAAAGAAAAATCCAAGGCCATCCAAAGAACATTCTTTTTTTTTTTTTTTTTTTTTTTTTTTTGAGACGGAGTCTCGCTCTGTCGCCCAGGCTGGAGTGCAGTGGCGCTATCTCGGCTCACTGCAAGCTCCGCCTCCCGGGTTCACGCCATTCTCCTGCCTCAGCCTCCCGAGTAGCTGGGACTACAGGTGCCCGCCACCTCGCCCGGCTAGTTTTTTTTTGTATTTTTTAGTAGAGACGGGGTTTCACTGTGTCAGCCAGGATGGTCTCGATCTCCTGACCTCGTGATCCGCCCGTCTCGGCCTCCCAAAGTGCTGGGATTACAGGCTTGAGCCACCGCGCCCGGCCTCAAAGAACATTCTTGGTGACACAATTCCTGCTCTAAATACTGCTGTGATGGTTAATTTTATGTGCCAATTTGACTGGGCCCTAGGGTGCCCAGATATTTGGTCAAACATTATTCTGGGTGTGTCCACAGGGGTGTTTCTGGATCAGATCAGCTTTTAAACAGGTAGACTGAGTAAAGCAGATGACCCTCCCCAGGGTGGGTGGGGCCTCATCCAATTCATTGAAGGCCAGAGTTAAAAACAAAAGGCTGACCTCCCCCAAGTAAGAGAGAACCCTTCCTGCCTGCCAGCCTTCGAACTGGAATATCAGCTCTTTGTGGTTTCACAACAGCCTGCTGGCCTTCAGACTCAAACTGAGATGTCGATTCTGTAGGTTTCGGACTTGTCAGCCTCCTTAATCACATGAGTCAATTCTTTATAAGAAATCTATCTGTCTATCCAAGTATCTATCTATCTATTTATCTATCCAGCCATCCATCCATCTATCTATCCATCCATCTAACTATCCATCTATCTATATTCATCCATCCATTCATCTATCCATCTATCTATATCCATCCATCCATTCATCCATCCATCTATCCATCCATCCATCCGTTCATCTATTTATCTATCTATCCATCCATCTATCCATTCATCTATCTATCCATCTATCTATTTACCTATTTAATCTATCATCCACCTATCATCTATTTATCTATTATCTACTTATCTATACCTATCATTCATCTCTTGCTATCTATATCTATCATCTATATCTGTCATCTATCATCTATTTCTCTACCTATTCTCTACGTATTCTCTACCTATCTGTATCTATCACTTATCTATCTGCCCATTCATCTGATAGGTTCTGATTCTCTGGAGAACCCTGACTAACACAACTGTTGCCCTGAAAAATCACAGCCTGAACCTTAGTACCAGTCTGCTGCAACCTTTCCAGAAGGATTGAGAGAGGCTTGGATCCTAGCATTCTCAAAACACTATCCTTTCAACAAAGTCTTTCAAACCAGAGGACTCCCGTCCATGGAAGGCAGGGTGGAGGGGTGGCACCTGGAGCCAGGGGAGAGGCGCAGGATGAAGCCACAGGGCAAAACTGTCTTCCTACAGTTCACTTTGTGTGTCATAATGAAGCTCAAACATTAACTTTTACATAAATCAGACATAGATAGCAATAAATAGAATACAAATTTTGCATGACTTAAAAATCAATCACGAGATGATAGAGAAACTTCACAATTGCAGTGGGCTGTGGACTCTGCCTTCAAGATTCCTTTTCCCCCACAGCGACTTGGAGTAGCTGTTTGTTTCTCATTTCCTATCCATGGGGAAACACCTGACCATCAAGGGAAGAGCTCGCGGCCACGAGGGACTCGATGGGTTGACTGTCTCTCCTACCACCTTTTACATCCTGAGTCAAATTCACATGGTGCGGGGGGGCATGAACTTGACCTCCAAATTTCAAAGTCCCCTCCTCTGCCCTGCTTGTGACAAGTGACTTGTCCCCACCCATCCCAGTGCTCAATAACCACAACTTTCCTCCAGAGAAGACATCTCAATGAAACAGATCCAGAAAACCCATCTGGACCTTAAGGGGAAGCCCCCGGGGGTTCCTCTTCTCCTCACTTCAGCCTTTCCCTGTGGAACCCACCCATGCTTCCAGGTAACACAGAGAGCCTCCTTGCACCTCACCTGCCCCCAGCCGCTGAACACAAAGCAGAAACTCAAGCTTGTTCATCTAGACAAAGGGAAAGGCAGCGCCCATAGCTGAACCACTCTGGTCTCAAAGGCTAAGTTATTTCACACCTTCCCCAAGGTTTTTGTTAGGTTGGAGCCATGTGCTCTGCAGGAGCCAGCACTGTGCTGCATGGACTTGGTTGAGACAATGAATTCCTCCCTGACTTCTTCAGGAGCCAGGCGGGATCTCAATCAGGAGGAAAAAAGCACCAGAGGCTGATTCACAGGCACAGATGTATTCATTGGCTGGAGTATGGCCCATGGCCACCATGGCGTACAGAGATCTCTTTATTTTACCTTGCTTGTTTCACTACACACACACATGCACACACACATAAGCACAGACCCATGCACACACACACACACACACACACACACACAAGCACACACATGCAAGCACAGCTCTACATCTCTCCTCCAAAACTTCCCAGGGTTGCCCAAGCCTGGTTCACTGGAGAATTTATTTCTCTGGAACTCTCCAATTGCCATATGGAGCTATGCAAATTAAAGTGACCACATAGCTGCAGTCTCTGTTCAGATCTGCATTCCCACCCCCACTTTCTCTTCCCCCCATCATGTCTTCTCACATTCTGTGGCTACTACTTTCTCTCCTACTGTCCTCACAGGGATGGCCGTACAGGGACAGAGAAAGAGAGTAAGACGGAATCGAGGAGACCTGGGCTCTGCTTCCAGCACCAGCACTGATTAGGAATCACATACCCTCCTTGCACTTGTCTCCTCGCTGCCTCCATGGACTTTACATTGGTTTTCCTGCCATCTATTTCCCTAGGAGATAAGAAGAATTAATGGGCACTTTGTCATCCATGAGCCTAAAAATTATTAGAGTTAACTGCATTCTCTGTGGCAAGCCACACTCTGGCTCCTTGCCGTGTTCCAGCAGCTTTTTGGACTCAATGCTGTCCATTGGTGACTCTGAGGCACCACCCCTCTCCTCCACTCTCCCCTCTACCACAGGGACTAGAAACCTGGAAACTACATTTTCTGGAACCTCATGGAATGGGCCAATGAGGGAGACAGTTGCCCAGTATTTAATGGGCAGGAGTTGTATCATTTTTCCTGGGACAGCAGTGGCAGATTCACAGTGGTGGGTTCTGCAGGATGAACTTGGTTTACAGCCTGCAAAGTTCCCAGCTATGTGCTAGAGGCAACTGTAGTCATTGCTGGTGGCTTGTAGCAAAGTCTGGAGTCTCTGAAAGCCAGTGGCATGTCTAAGGACTTCAGCCAGTTCCTTGACCTTCACTCCTCCAAACTTTCAAATGGTTTTGGAAGCATTACATTGACTACATGAAATCTCTTCCTACTTGAGATATTCACAATGAGTTCTGGACATGCCCTGTGCTTGGGTATGTGCATTTGTGTTTTCCTGTCTGATACATCTAGTCCTAAAAAAATACCAAGCATCACTTGTGTATTTAACTCAATGTCTGAAATGTTGGCTTACATGGAAATATCCAACAACATTGGCATAAAACAAGGTATGGCTGTCAATTGAGGACTCTTAGCTCTGTGAGGCAATGACAAGGTTAGCAGGAGAAGGCCTCAGTATTTTCAATCACAAGCTTTCCGAAACATGTTTCAGTGCTGTCCCATTTCACCCGTTATATTGCATCACCCTTGGAAAAGAAATCTCTTTTCTTTTTGTATAAATTAAATCCCTCTGTAATAAATTCCAAGTAACTAGCTAAACCATTGGTTGTCCTGTAACTTTGTAGTGTTAAATATTGCTGACAAACACATTTTTTTTTTTTTTTTTTTTTGAGACGGAGTCTCGCGCTGTGTCGCCCGGGCTGGAGTGCAGTGGCGCGATCTCGGCTCACTGCAAGCTCCGCCTCCCAGGTTCACGCCATTCTCCTGCCTCAGCCTCCGAGTAGCTGGGACTAGAGGCGCCCGCCACCACGCCCGGCTAGTTTTTTGTATTTTTAGTAGAGACGGGGTTTCACCATGTTAGCCAGGATGGTCTCGATCTCCTGACCTCGTGATCCACCCGCCTCGGCCTCCCAAAGTGCTGGGATTACAGGCTTGAGCCACCGCGCCCGGCCGACAAACACATTTAACCCTCAGAGAATCTGAATCCTTATGTTAAAGGGATCATTTAATCTGACAGTAGCCACAATAAGAGGTTTGAGTTGGTTTCCTCGTGGCCTTCCAGACAGTGCTGGGACCGCATCAAGGCTGGTACTCGGCACCCTCCAGAATATTCTATTCCACCTGCTCTCTGGCCTTGATGCTGTATGTGCCATTTTTCTGTTTCCGTCAGACTTAATTTTGTCCCCTCCTGTTAAATGATGGCTACAGTGGAGGGGGATTCTCTCTTTGAGATCATGAGGAACAAGCCAAGCTGTTTGAATGCAGAGAAATGAGGACCAAAGGGAAAACAGCTTAATGCCACAGAGAGGTATCTGGGAACTGAAGTGTGCCAAGCACACTGTGTGAAGATGCTGGACACCCAGCAGTGAGCAAGAGAAGCTCATGGTTTGCACTGGAGATACTGGGGACTCCAAAGTGGGGGAGGAGAGACGGGGACAAGGATTGACAAGCTTCCTATCAGGTACTATGTTCAGTATTTGGGTGATGGGTTCAAAAGAAGCTCAAACTTCAGCATCATGCAATAGATTGTGGAACAAACCTGCACATGGACCCCTGAATCTAAAATACAAAATAAATAAATCAATACAATTTTTAAAAATTCTTTCACTTCTGTCATGCACCACACCACATTCACAGGTCTCACCCACACCCAGGGAGGGGGTCAGGTTGGGCGTGTACACCAGGGAGCAGGAATGTTGAGGACCACATAACACATTGTCCTGATGGAACTTCCATTTCAGTCAGGGAGATACACTCTGCACGTAACTGGAAGGGCGGCAGGCAGGCGCGGAAGAGTGGGCACTGTGGGAGGGCGTCTGGCTCCATCCCCATAGCAGTAGGGCCTGGCCCAGTGCAGGGCCCCCACTGCCTGCCTCCCTAAAGTGCAGCTCAGCCTCCTCTCTGCTCACAGAGGCGCCTCACACATTTGTGACAACTGGCACTGGCTTATTCATCATCTCAGATAGCAACTCTCTGTTTTCTCAGACACCCACTTTAATACCCTGACATTTCTGTTCAGCCCATAACATTCTGTCAATTGTTTACGTCTCGCTCTTGCACCGATCGCCTTTTCTGCCGTGCTCTCGGCCCTCCCCGGCCCTGGTACGTGCTGCTTAGCAAGAGGCCGAGTGTCACCCTCTCGCCATCCACACCACTAGATTTCCAAAGAAGTGTGCTGCATCCCACACGGCCAATCATCTCCCAAGGCACTCACCGAGGATGCTCCCATCTCACGGTAGATGCTGCCTACAGAAAGGCAGTTTGTTGGGCTCTGTTCACCCACAGGAGCCTAAGCAGGGATTCCCTCTCTGCCCCTCTCCAGTTCATAACGAAAAGGCCTGTTGCCAGAACCTGCAAGGGGACAGAATTGCCCTCCTTTCCATCTGCCCCATGTCTGGCCCATCAGTAGGACCTGCTGTCCATCATCTGGCCACCCACCTTGGCTCCCCTCCCTCAGTCTGGACTCCACCCCACTCTCACTCACTGCTGCAGGCACTCAGCCTTTATCCAGACCACACACTGCACAGTCGTCTTAAAACATAATGTGCACTGCTGCCCTGGGGACACCCTGAAGGGGCTTCCCACTGCCCTAAGGATGCAATCCTAACTTCCCTCCACGGTCTACAAGGCCAGCGTGATCTGCCCACTGCTCCCCTCCCCTCCCTGACCATCTCAACCCCTCCCACATGCCAGGTCAGGACACTCGCCTAAGTGAATGAATGCAGGTTGTATTTCAGGTTCTCTGGCTCCTTTCCATGTCAGGGTTGGGGCATGTGCTATTCCCCTCATGTGGACTGCTCCCTCCCACCCCTATGGGAAAAGGAGAAATTCTGTAATTAGTGGCTTTGGGACAAATGAACAAACATTTGGGGGAAAATAAACAACAAAAACAATGTTTGGTTCCTACATGGCTCCTACCTATCCTACAGACTTTGACTTAAACATTAGTTTCTGGAATAGAAACGTCCCATATTGATTCTTTGCCTCACATTACTTGTTAGAATTTTCAGGTATTTGATGAGTTTGTCTGTTTACCTTTTATTTCCTGTCTGCATGCCAACCTGCAAATCTCAGCAAGGCAAAAACTAGGCCTTGTTGCTCACCATGGAATCCCTAAGCAACACATTGCCTGATGCAGGGCACAAGCTCGATAAACATCTGTGGGATGCAGGAATTAATGAATCAATAAACACTAACTCTGCAGTGTGGACAATGGGAGCCCACTGTATGGTTCAAAATGTGAAAGGGCAGGGGAAAGGATCTTGCCATACCCTATATTAGAAGGCATTCTGAGGTATAATAATTAAAACAATATGGCATTTCTAAGAAAGAGTGAATACAAGGCCAGGCTCAGTAGCTCATGCCTGTAATCCCACCAATTTGGGAGGCCAAAGAGAGCAGGCCACTTGAGGTCAGGAGTTTGAGACCAGCCTGACCAACTTAGTGAAACCCCATCTCTACTAAAAATACAAAATTTGCCGTATTAGGGTGTGGTGGCACATACCTGTATTCTCAGCTACTCGGGAGGCCAAGGCATGAAAATTGCTTGAACCTGGGAAGCAGAGGTTGCAGTGAGCCTAGATTGCACCACTGCACTCCAGCCTCAGCAACAGATTGAGACTCCATCTCAAACAAATCAATAAATATAAAAGTAAAAAATAAAAAAGAAAGTGTCAATAAAAAAATTAATCAGTGGAACAGAATAAAAAGTCAAGTAAAAAAATATACCGCTCAAACATTTAAAATGTTGCTTTCCAAATCAACAGGAAAATAAATTATTCAAAAGATTGGTATGGACAACTAGCTAACAACAAAAGAAAAAGTGAGCTACAGTCCTGCCTCATTACAATGAAATAAATAAATTGAAATGACCAAACATTTGAAGGGAAAATTAAACCCTTACACTATAATACAAAATTTCTGTTAATTACAGTGTAATCTTGGGATGAAGAAATCCTAAATATAAAACTAAGGGCATAGCCATAGAGAAAACTTTGATCTCTTCAACCAGGTAAAAATGAAAAACTCAAATTTAAAAACAGTTGTTGTGGTAGCAGAATTTTCAGCCATGGTGGAGAAAAGAGATCAGCAACTTTTCTCCCCATAAAACAAATAATAATTGGACAAAACTATCAAAAACAAACACTAAGAGCTCTGGAAATTGACTGTCTCTGTCCATTGGGCTGCTATAACAAAGTAACACAGACTAAGTGGCTTACAAACAACCTAAATTTATATCAGTTCTGGAAGTTGGGAATCTAGGATCAGGGTGCCAGCAAGGTCAAGTTCTGGTGAAGGCTGTTTTCCAGGGTGTAGACTGCCAACTTCTCTTTGTGACCTCACATGGCAGAAAGAGAGTGAGAGAGCTTTCTGGGCTCTATTTATAAGGGCTCTAATCCCATTAATGAGGGCTCCACCCCTCCTAAAGTCTCCACCTCCAAATACCATCACAATGGATTAGGGTTTGAACATACAAATTTTGGGGAGACACAAACTTTTTCCATAACATTGACCCAAAGCAAACAATAAATTGGAAGCATTTATTCATGAAAACTGCAAGAATTTTGAGTAAGAACAGTAGGATTTGGTGACCTTCTTGCCCAGGGCTGCTCCATTCTCTTCCCCAGCTAAGTTGGCATGGTATTTTTTTTAGGACAAAGCTGGCTAGAAAAACAGCATCTTCACTGCCAAAGGGAGCTGGTCTGTTTTGGAGTGAAGAGCAAACCTGTACTTGGTTGTGTTGTCAGTAAAAGTTGCAAACTCAGAAGCAGATTAAGGAGGAAAACCCACAGCCTTGCTAATGTAAAGTTGCTGTCCCTGTTGGGATGAATGGGGTGAATGGATAACCAGAAATTTAATTATCCTGGAAGAACTAACTAAGCTATCCACACATCTTGGGCTACCTAGAGAGCCACTAGCATGTGCAGGGAATACTCAGGAGAGCCCAGCAGAAAGTACAACTAAATCTTAAGGCACATTTGAAAACTGCCTGGACATGGGGTACAAGCTGCAACCCATATACAAATCAATCAACAGAGTATGGCAGCACTGAGCATCTTCCAGTGACTGACTGACTACTAACCTATGCAGACACAGGGGCAACTCTTAGGAATTCAGGCTAAAAATAAAAATAAGAATTTAAGAAACTAAAAAGATATATCAACCACACATGCCTAGAAGACAGATTTCATATATTAAGTCCAGGCAAGTTACTTTTTTTTTAATGCTTAGGGGAAAATTTATAATTCAGAGTTGTACAAAATATTATTTTAAATGTACAGTTTTCAACAAAAAAATTGTAAGAAGTGGTAAAGTATAAATTCTACTCAGGGAGAAAAAAAAGAATCAATATAAACTGATGTTGAGTGGGCCCAGATGTTGGATTTGGATTTAGTAGACAGAGTTCAAAGCAGCTATTAGAAATACATTCATGTTTTCATGGTGTAATGGTGAGCACTCTGGACTTTTAATGCAGAAACACATTCAAAGCATCAAAGAACACTATGTTTAAATAAATAAAGAAAAATCACTGCTTCACACTCTATCAAAAAATGAACTCAAAATGGATGAGCAACCTAAATGTAAGAGCTAAAACCATAAAACTCTTAGAAGAAAACCTAGAAGTTAATCATAATCTTGGATTTGGCAATGGATTCTTAGATAGGACACCAAAAGTACGAGCAATGAAAGAAAAATAGATAAATTAGACTTTATTGAAATTAAAACTTTTTGTATCAAAGGAGGTTATCGATAAAGACAAAAAGACAACCTACAGAATGGGAGAAAATATTTGCAAAGCACATATCTAATAAGAATCTAGCATTCAGAATACATAAAGAATTCTTATAACTCAACAAGAAAAAAATAAACGCCCAATTAAAAAGTGAGCAAAGTACTTGAATAGGCCTTTCTCCAAAAAGATATGCAAACGGCCAACAAGTACATAAAAAATACTCAACAGTATTAGTCACTAGGAAAATGGAAATCAAAACCACAATGAGGGAAAACTTTACGCTTCATACAGAAAAAAAACATGGTGAGGATGTGGAGAAATCAAAACTCTTCTACATTACTGGTGCAATGTGATATGATGCAGACACTGTGGAAAACAGTTTGCCATTTCCTCAGAAGCTAAACATGAAATTATCATATGACCTAGCAATAACACTTGTACATATATCCCCCAAAGGCTTAAAAATAAGCACTCAAACAAATACATTTACATGTGTAGTTATAGTAGCACTATTCACAATAGCAAATAAGTGGAAACAGCCAAATGTTTATCAACAAATGAATGAATAAAGATATCATGGTATATACACACAATGAAATATTATCCAGCCACAAAAATAAATGAAGCATTGATATACACTACCATGTAGATAAACCTCAAAAGCATTATGCTCAGTGAAAGAAGCCAGACAAAATGTACAAATCAGAGGACACCATTTATATGAAATATCCAGAAAAGATAAATCCAGACATACAGAACACAAACTGGTGGTTACCAGGGGCTGAATGAAGGGAGAAATAGGGTGCAACTGCTTAATGGATATAAGGTTTCTTTACAGAGTAATGAAAATGTTTTAGAAAAATGTTGTGAATGTCCTAAATGCCACTGCATTGTACACTTTTAAATAGTCAATTTTTTCTTTTTTCTTTTTTTAATTTTTTTTTATTATTATACTTTAAGTTCTAGGGTACATGTGCATAACGTGCAGGTTTCTTACCTATGTATACTTGTGCCATGTGGTGTGCTGCACCCATCAACTCGTCAGCACCCATCAACTCATCCTTTACATCAGGTATAACTCCCAATGCAATCCCTCCACCCTTCCCCCTCCCCATAATAGGCCCCAGTATGTGATGTTTCCCTTCCCAAGTCCAAGTGATCTCATTGTTCAGTTCCCACCTATGAGTGAGAACATGCAGTGTTTGGTTCTCTGTTCTTGCGATAGTTTGCTGAGAATGATGGTTTCCAGCTTCATCCATGTCCCTACAAAGGACACAAACTCATCCTTTTTTATGGCTGCATAGTATTCCATGGTGTATATGTGCCACCTTTTCTTAATCCAGTCTGTCACTGATGGACATTTGGGTTGATTCCAAGTCTTTGCTATTGTGAATAGTGCCACAATGAACATACGTGTGCATGTGTCTTTATAGCAGCATGATTTATAATCCTTTGGGTATATACCCAGTAATAGGATGGCTGGGTCATATGGTACTTCCAGTTCTAGATCCTTGAGGAATCACCATACTGTTTTCCATAATGGTTGAACTAGTTTACAATCCCACCAACAGTGTAAAAGTGTTCCTATTTCTCCACATCCTCTCCAGCACCTGTTGTTTCCCGACTTTTTAATGATTGCCATTCTAACTGGTGTGAGATGGTATCTCATTGTGGTTTTGATTTGCATTTCTCTGATGGCCAGTGATGATGAGCATTTTTTCATGTGTCTGTTGGCTGTATGCATGTCTTCTTTTGAGAAATGTCTGTTCATATCCCTTGCCCACTTTTTGATAGGGTTATTTGTTTTTTTCTTGTAAATTTGTTTGAGTTCTTTGTAGGTTCTAGATATTAGCCCTTTGTCAGATGAGTAGATTGCAAAAATGTTCTCCCATTCTGTAGGTTGCCTATTCACTCTCATGGTAGTTTCTTTTGCTGTGCAGAAGCTCTTTAGTGTAATTAGATCCCATTTGTCAATTTTGGCTTTTGTTGCCATTGCTTTTGGTGTTTTAGACATGAAGTCCTTGCCCATGCCTATGTCCTGAATGGTATTATCTAGGTTTTCTTCTAGGGTTTTTATGGTATTAGGTCTAACATTTAAGTCTCTAATCCATCTTGAATTAATTTTCATATAAGGAGTAAGGAAAGGATCCAGTTTCAGCTTTCTACTTATGGCTAGCCAATTTTCCCAGCACCATTTATTAAATAGGGAATCCTTTCCCCATTTCTTGTTTTTCTCAGGTTTGTCAAAGATCAGATGGCTGTAGATGTGTGGTATTATTTCTGAGGACTCTGTTCTGTTCCATTGGTCTATATCTCTGTTTTGGTACCAGTACCATGCTGTTTTGGTTACTGTAGCCTTGTAGTATAGTTTGAAGTCAGGTAGCATGATGCCTCCAGCTTTGTTCTTTTGACTTAGGATTGTCTTGACAATGCAGGCTCTTTTTTGGTTCCATATGAACTTTAAAGCAGTTTTTTTCAATTCTGTGAAGAAACTCATTGGTACTTGACGGGTATGGCATTGAATCTATAAATTACCTTGGGCAGTATGGCCATTTTCACAATATTGATTCTTCCTATTCATGAGCATGGTATGTTCTTCCATTTGTTTGTGTCTTCTTATTTCACTGAGCAGTGGTTTGTTGTTCTCCTTGAAGAGGTCCTTTACATCCCTTGTAAGTTGGATTCTTAGGTATTTTATTCTCTTTGAAGCAATTGTGAATGGAAGTTCATTTATGATTTGGCTCTCTGTTTGTCTGTTACTGGTGTATAAGAATGCTTGTGATTTTTGCACATTAATTTTGTACCCTGAGACTTTGCTGAAGTTACTTATCAGCTTAAGGAGATTTGGGGCTGAGACAATGGGGTTTTCTAAATATACAATCATGTCATCTGCAAACAGGGACAATTTGACTTCTTCTTTTCCTAACTGAATACTTGGTGTGGGTGTCCTTCCTGTTTGTTAGTTTTCCTTCTAACAGTCAGGACCCTCAGCTGTAGGTCTGTTGGAGATTGCTTGAGGTCCACTCCAGACCCTGTTTGTCTGGGTATCAGTAGCAGAGGCTGCAGAAGATAGAATATTGCTGAACAGCAAGTGTACCTGTCTGATTCTTGCTTTGGAAGCTTCCTCTCAGGGGTGTACCCCGCCATGTGAGGTGTGGGGTGTTGGTCTGCCCCTAGTGGGGGATGTCTCCCAGTTAGGCTACTCAGGGGTCAGGGACCCACTTGAGCAGGCAGTCTGTCTGTTCTCAGATCTCAACTTCCATGTTGGGAGAGCCACTGCTCTCTTCAAAGGTGTCAGACAGGGTCATTTGCGTCTGCAGAGGTTTCTGCTGCTTTTTTTGTTTTGTTTTGTTTTGTTTTGTTTTGTTTAGCTGTGTCCTGTCCCCAGAGGTGGAGTCTACAGAGACAGGCAGGCCTCCTTGAGCTGCTGTGGGTTCCACCCAGTTCGAGCTTCCCAGCGGCTTTATTTACCTACTTAAGCCTCAGCAATGGCGGGCGCCCACCCCCCCAGCCTCGCTGCTGCCTTGCCGTTAAATCACAGACTGCTGTGCTAGCAATGAGGGAGGCTCCGTGGGCGTGGGACCCTTCTGGCCAGGTGTGGGATATAATCTCCTGTTGAGCCGTTTGCTAAGACCCTTGGTAAAGTGCAGTATTGGGGTCGGAGTTACCCGATTTTCCAGGTGTTGTGTGTCTCAGTTCCCCTGGCTAGGAAAAGAGATTCCCTTCCTCCTTGTGCTTCCCAGGTGAGGCGATGCCTCGCCCTGCTTCAGCTCTCACTGGTCGGGCTGCAGCAGCTGACCAGCACTGATTGTCTGGCACTCCCTAGTGAGATGAACCTGGTACCTCAGTTGAAAATGCAATGCAGAAATCACCCATCTTCTGTGTCACTGGCACTGGGAGCTGGAGACTGGAGCTGTTCCTATTTGGCCATCTTGCTCCACCCCCAACTTAGCAGACACCTTAAATAGTCAATTTTATGTACACTTTAAAAGAGTGAATTTCACCTCAATTTTAAAAATCTAAAAAATAATGAAAGGAAAATATAATAACAATGACTCATACCAAGAACCAAAATAGAGAAATATAAACTATAAAAGTAAACTAAATAAAAATTATAGATGAAAAATACAATGACAGAAATGAAAATTCACTAGATGAGTTCAACATCAGATTTAAGATGGTGGAATAAAGAATCAGTAAACTGAAAACTCATAAATAAAACTTATCTAACCTGAAGAACAGAGAAAATTTTTTTTTTAAAAAACAGAGACATCAGGTGAGACAACATCAAGAATGCCAACACATGTAAAGTGGGAGTTCTAGAACTTGAGAAGAGAGAAAAGGGTATATAAATTGAATATTCAAAGGAATAGTAGCCAAAACTTCCCAAACTGGATGAAAACAATTTACAGATACAAGAAGCTCAAACCAAATGTAGGATAAATATAATATAATCAGCCTGCTGAGAGCTAACAAAAGCAATCAGAAAATCTTGCAAGCAGCAAGAGTAAAACAACTCATTGTGTAGAGGGGAGTAACAACAATGATTAACAGCAGACTCTGCATCAGAAACAATGGAATCCAGAAGGCATAGAATAACACACTCAATGTGCTGGGGGTGTGGTGGGTATAAAACTGTTAACCAAGAACTCTGTATCAAAAAAATGTATTCAAAAATGAAGCGAAAGATGCTCCTAGGTAAACATTGTTAGTAGCCAACCGATCTTACAAGAAATGCTTTAGGACATTTTTCAGGTTGAAAGGAAATGTCACCAGATAGTAACTTGAATCAACAGGAAGAAATGAAAAGCTTAAAAATGATAAATAATTAAATATAAAACAATGATTAAATATATATTCTGCTTTATTTTTTTCAAAAATACAAGATTTCAAAGAGGAATTAGAACACTGTATTTTTTAGCTTCTAACACACATAGCTAAAATATATAAGACAATAATGCCACAAAAGAGAGGGAAGAAATAGAGCTATATTATAGCAAAGTGGCCTATTTTGCTAGAATTAGGTCAGTACTAACCTGAAGTATATTGTGATACCTCAACAGATATATTTTAAACCTACAGAGCAAAAAGTATTTGAAAAAATTTTAAAAATACATCATTAGAAAAACAGAGGAATTAAAATGGTACATTAAAAATGTTTGTTTAATGCAGACAAGGACAAAAAAAGGAGGGAGAGACGAACTAAAAAAAAGTGAGACATATTGAAAACAAATAGCAAAATGGCAGATGTAACCATATCAATAATTACATTAAGTACTGAAGAACTAACCTCTCTAAACAAAAGGCAAAGATTATCTGAAGGATAAAAAAGCAAAATCCAATTCTATTTTATCAATAAGAGACACATTGTAGACTCAAAGACAAATAAATAGAAGTGAAAGGACAAAACTAGACATAACATACAGGTATTAACAATAAGATAACTAGAGTGGCTACATAAAAATCAAGCAAAGTTGATTTTGAGACAAGAAATTTTTCTTGATATAAAGAGAAATATTTCATAATAATAAAGCTTTAATACATCAAGATGGAATGAGTGTGGTCAATGTGTATTATGAATCTAATAATATGTATAATAATACATGTATTATGAATTTAATAATAGACCTCAAAATTCAATAAGCAAAATCTGGCAGAATTAAAAGAGAAATAGGTAAGTCAATTATTATAGTTGAAGATTTCAATAAGCCACTGTAAACAATAGATAAAATTAGCAAAAATATAAATATATAAACTTTACACATATAAAGATATTAGTAAAGATATAAATATGTAGACCACTATCAACCCTACTGACCTAACTGACATGTATAGCATAGAACACTCCAACAGAGGAATATAGTGTTCTCAAGTGTATGAAGAGCCTTCTCCAGAATGAATGATATCTAGGCCATGAAAAACTCTTGATGAATTTAAAATGACCTGAATCCTTTAAAGTATATTCTCTGTCTCCAATGGAATTAAATTAGAAATTAAAAACAAATAATTTTGAAAATTTGGAAATTTGAAAGCAAACTTCTAAACAACCAATGGCAAAAAAAAGGAAATTACAAAAGTAATTAGAAAATATTTTGAACAGAATGAGAATGACAACAAAACATAAGAATTATTAGTGCATCAGGGCAGGATTGCAGACGATTATATAGGGCACAAGGAAACCTTTGGAGAAGACAGATATGTATATTATTTTCATTGTAATTTCTTGCACATTACAATGTGCATATGTCAAAATCTATTAAATATTAATTTGTACATTTTAAATATGTGCAGCTTATTATATGACAAAATATGCTTCAATAAAGTTAGTAAAATGTGCACCTTGTGGTAAATTTATAGCATTAAAAACTCACATTAGAAATGAACAAAAATCTCAAGACTCTAAGCTTCCACCTCAAAAAAAAAAAAAAAAAAAAAAAAAACAGCTGAAAAGATGAGCAAATTAAACCCAAAACAAGTAGAAGAAAAAAGAGATATCAGAACAGAAATTAATGAAAATGAAAATAGGAAAACAATAGAGAAAATAAATAAAATTTAGTTTTTTGAAAAGATTAGCAAAATTGATAAACTTTTAGCTAGATGAGTGAGCCTAAAAAGAAAACATATAAAAATTACCAAAATTAGGAATGAAGAAGGTGTCATCACTACCAAACCTACACAAATTAAAAAGATCATAAAGAGAGACTATAATTAACTTTAGGCCAACAAAGTTAGATGACTTAGATAAAATTAAAGACACAAATCACCAAAACTGACACAAAGAAATAGAAACATGAATAAAACTACAAGTAAATAAATATATTTAATAGTTAAAAATCTTCTCACAAGAAAAGCCCAGGCCCAGATGGCTACATTAATGAATTCTATCAATATTAAGAAAATAATATTAAGCCTACACAAACTCTTTCAGAAAACAGAGGAGAAGGAAACATTTCCCAAGTCGTTCTATAAGGCCTGTATTACCCTGATGTCAAAGCCAGAAAAAGGCATCACAACAAAGGAAAACTAAAGATCAATATTCCTAATGAAGATAGAAAAAAAATTATTCTTAACAAAATATTAAAAAATTGAACACAGCTACAGTTTTTTTAAAGATTATTATACAACATTACAAGTGATATTTATCTCAGGAACACAGATTGGTTTCACATCTAAAAATCAATTAATGTAATACATAATATTAATAAATAAAGGACCAAAAGCTCACATGATTTTCTCAATTTTCAAAAACCACACCTATTTAAAATAATAACTTTCTGCAAACCAGGACTAGAAGGGAACTTCCCCAATTTGATAAAGTTGGGGAAGCCTATGAAAAGCCTACATCTATCAACATGACTGATTTTAAAGACTGTGTTATTTCCCCTTAAGATCAGGAATAAGGCAAGGATATCTGCTCGTACCTTTTCCATTCACCATTGCAGTACAGGACCAAGCCAGTGCAATAAAGCAAGAAAAAAACAATCAAAGGCATACATAGTTGACCCTTGAACAACACAAGCTTGAACTGCATAAGTCTACTTAATACATGTGTTTTCTTCCACATCTGCTACCCCTGAGAGGATCAACCTCTCCTCTTCCTTCTCCTCTTCTACCCACTCGGTGTGAAGACAACAAGAATAAAAACCTTCATGATGAATCTACTGCCATTTAATGAATAGTAAATATATTTTCTCTTTCTTATGATTTTCTCAATAACATTTTATTTTCTCTAGTTTATTTTCTTGTAAGAATGCAGTAAATAACACATATATAAAATATATATTCATCAACTGTTTTTGTTATTGGTAAAGTTTCCAGTCAACAGTAGGGTATTAGTGTTAAGTTTTGGGGCAACCAAAAGTTCTATGATATTTTCAACTATGCAAGGAAGTCAGTGCCCCTGATTCCCACATTGTTCAAGGGTCATATGCATATTGAAAAAGAAGTAAATATCTATTCATTTCTATAGATCATGAAAAGGTACTACTACTGGGAGAATTCACCAAAGTCACAGATCAAAAGATCAATATGCAAAAACCGATTATATGTCTATAAACAACAAAATTAAGAAAAAAATTCACCTTAGTATCAAAACAAATACTTAGGAATAAACAAAAGATTTATACGCCGAAACTTCAAAATTATAACTAAAAACTTGTATGCTGAAAACTATAAATCATTACATGAAATTACACAGATGAACCTCAACACATTATGCTAAGTGAAATAAAACTAGACACAAAAGATCACAGATTGTATGATTCCATTTACATGGACTTTCTAGAAAATGCCCATCTATACCAATAGATAGCAGATCAGTGGTTACCTGGGACTAAGTGCTGAGAATGGAAACCAACTACAAGTCATGAAGAAACCTTTAGGAGTGATGGAAATATTCTGAACTTTGATTGTGGCCACTGTTGCATGACTCTATACATTTATACATAAAACTAAAACTCATTGAACTGTACACTTATAATCATTGAATGCTTTGGCTTATAAATTATGTAAATTATACCTCCATAAAATGGCTAAAAAATTATTGTAGTACTTCCACTTTTGATAAGGGTATGATAGATTATTTGAACTGTCATTTCCCCATGATAACTAGAAAAACTAGATAACACATTAAAAATAAAAAAAAAATACTTTAAGGAAATACAGAACTAACAAAATATAGAAGAATTAACAATCCATGACCAATGGGAAATGGAGGCCCAGGAGGCCTAGAATTTGGGGTTACCTTTTTCACCTGGGGATATATACCAATTCCAGTTAGGAAGACTGAGAAGTGCTTTTAATAGACTCACCCAAAAAAAGTATTGAAGATTGCTGCCCAAGTTTCAACAAGGTACGGTAGAGGAACTGGATCTCAATGATAAAATATTGGAATATTGTTTTTGAAATTAAGAATTAAGTCAAAAAATAAACAAAAGAGGATTTGGAAGTGAAGTAACAAGTTGTGGATTTTTTTTAAAAAAGGAAGTACGAATTAGTATAATAAGTGGGTTTAGCATGGTTGCTCGATATAAGAGCAATATATTTAAAATATGTATTTTTATATACCATCTACAAATATAATTAAAACCATGACAACAAATATCAAATAAAATTCTATATCAAAAGCCTAGTAATAGACCAAACAAAAAAGTGGAAGATCTCCACATCCAAGATTATAATACATCATTGAGAAAAATATAAAAGAATATAAACAGAGCGATATTTTATGTTCATGAACTGGAAGCTTGATTTTGTAAAATACTGTGTGTTCCCCAATATGATCTATTCAATACAATCACAATAGAAATTCCAACAGTATTTTTTTAGAAGTTGACAAGCTTATTGTATCAACGTTCTATTGCCACGAAACAGATTATCACAACATCAGTGGCTTTAGAAAACACACATTCCTTATCTTACATTTTCTGTGCGTCAAGAGTCTAAGTGTGGCTTAGCTGGGTCTTTGCTCAGAGTCTCACAAGGTGGCACTCAAGGTGTTGGTCAGGCTGCGTTCTCATCTGGAGATCGGGGTCATCTTCCAAGCCCAGGTGGTTGTTGGTAGATTTTAGTCCCTTTGCAGCTGTAGGATTGAGACCTCAGCTCCTAGAGGCTGCACCCAATTCCCTGCCACGTGACCTTCTCCATAGTCAGTTTACATCATAGCAGCTTGCTTCTTCAAAGCCAGTAGAACTGAATGATAACAAGACTGAGTTTATATATATGTATGTACATATGTGTGTGTGTATATATATGTACATGTATATACGCATTTGCTCTACAGGAGAAAAGTCATACTTGAGAGTTAGAAGGAAATGACAATGGGACAACTAGATATCTATCAGGAAATAAAACTGACCCTACCTTACACAATACTCAACAATCAATACCTAGGGGATTTTAGACCTGAATATAAAAGGCAAATTAATAAAGCCACTGAAAAGTAATATACGGGAGTGTATTCATGACCTTAGGGTAGATTTTACTACATTAAAACTAAGAATTTCTGTTCATCAAAACACTCCAACAGAAGAGACAGATCATGGGAACGCATCTGTGGCACATGAAACTAACAAAGGCTTTTCACCAAAACCACAAAGCTATTGGAAGAAAGACAAGTGAGCCAGAATAGACAGATGGCAAAAAGACATGACCAGGCACTTACGAGCCGGGATCTCCAAATGGCAAATAAACAGACCAGAAGTGTTCCACCTCATTAGTCACCTAGGAAATGCTGGTTAAAGCCACAGTGAGATACCACAATCCACACACCTGAATGGTTGGAATTTAAAAATAAAAATAAAATAAAAAGCTAACAGCACTACGTTTTGACAAGGATGTAGACCAACAGGAACAGTCAGACACTCCACGTGGGGTGTAAATTGTACAAGTACTTTGGAAAAATGTTTGTCAGTGTATGCCAAAGCTGAACTTATACATACTTTAACACAATTTTAGTTACATATGCAAAAGAAATACACATGTATGTGAACCAAGAGACATATACAAGAATATTCATGGCTGCATTATCAATTGCCCCCAAAACTGAAATTACTTAAATGTCCATCAACAGAATAATGGAAAAATACATTGTGCTGTAGTCATACGATGGAAGACTGCAGGAATGAACTGCAAGAATGGCAAGGAAGGAACTACAGCTACAGGCAACAAACACATAAGAACACAGTGCATGTTCCCATTTATATAAAGTTCAGAAAATTAGTAAAACGATGCTATAGTATTTAGGGGTGCATGCTTACATGGCAAACTATAAAGCAAAGCAAGGAATTGCATACCATGAAAGTCAGCATGCTCTTTTGGTTTGGCATGGATGTTGCTGGGGATGAGAGAATAGTGATTGTGAAGTACAAGGAGATTTTGGATTGCTGGCTTGGATGGTAGTTACATGGGTGTTCAGAACATGATTATTATTGAGCTATATGCTTTTGTTTTGTGCGCTTTTCTCTACATGGTATATTTCATGAAAAAAAGGTTTTAATACCATTAACTAAAAATTTATTGCAACATATATGATAAACATTTTGTATTTTTAATATGTAGTCAGCTTTTCCAAATCAAATGGGCAAACAAGTGTGAGATAGAAAAACATAAAATTCAAAAACTACAAATATGAGCGTCCAATAAACACTTTTAAGTAGGCAATCTCAGAAATCAAAGAAAGGCAGTCTAATTATACAATAGAAATGTACAACAATAAGGGAATTTCTACGCAATAGACAATGATTAGCCATGAAAAGTAATGTTATAAATAATATTGATGATATGAAATCATAGTCATTGTATTATAAGTGAATAATATGGGTTATCAAACTATTGAATATGGGGGAGAGAGAACCTTGCTTACTATTTTTAAAAAGTCCATGTTGTAAAACTGAATATAATTGTGATCTATTTTTAAAAATTAATATATACGTAGACATGTATTCATGTATATGTATAGGAAACAACAGGATGATTTTGTTGCTGTTGTTGTTGTTTTGAGAAGGAGTCTTGCTCTGTCACCCAGGCTGCAGTGCAATGGTACAATCTCTGCTCACGGCAACCTCTGCCTCCCGGGCTCAAGCAATTCTCATGCCTCATCCTCCCAAGTAGCTGGGATTACAAGCACCTGCCAGCATGCCCAGCTAATTTTTGTATTTTTAGTAAAGATGGGATTTTACCATGTTGGCCAGGCTGGTCTCAAACTCCCGACTTCAAATGATCTGCCCGCCTCCTCCCAAAGTGCTGGGATTATAGGCATGAGTCACCACGCCCGGCCAGGATGATGTATTTCAAAAGGTTCAGTGACCATCTCTGAGTGCTGAGGTTACAGATTATTTTCATTTTATAATTTTCTTTATGCATGTTCTAAATTTTTCTCAGTGAGTGTATATTAGTTATGAATATGGAAAAAAGATTGTTCTTTTTTCATGATAAGCCAAGAATCATACAATGTCATCAGCACAGGGAAGCTGTGGGGACATGAAGGTGGAGAGAGAGTGGGTATTTTCTCCTGTCCCCCATCATCCACCACCCATTTGCCCTAAATGTCAGTAGGGAAGATTTTTTAAAAATAAAGAAAATAGATTAAGACCTAACTTGTCTGGCAGCAGAGAGACGATTCTTTGTCCAAATCAATGCCCAGGTAAATGGTAAACAGGAGAATCTCAGATGGAGCCATCATTAAAGCCAATCCGGAGGAAGGTGAAGATTTCCAAATAAAAAATACAGCAGCTAAGACTCAATAACAAAGATGGTGTGGAGGCACCTCATTTCAGAGATACGAAGTCTCCAGGTATGTCTTCGTCTTGTCGCTTTTTTTGCCATTGATCAGATTTTTTTTTTTAATTTTAACTCTCTGTCACTATGAACACGAGGATGTGAATGAGGACTGTGCTTGAAGCCACCTAAAAGGTAGAAGAACACATCTAAAACCACCAGCAAATGAGCACACCTCGCAGGTGTGGATAATAGCAGCTTTGCACACCCACCTGACCCTGTCTTGCAGGGTTAATAAAGGCACTTACTTAATTCCTTCACAAAGCCACGGTGCTCTTGTAGAGGGGCGCCTTGGTAATTATTACACCCATAAGGTGAGTCAAGATTACAGTTTATGTGCAGCTAATAACCACCTATCAGCAACTTTCTCACTCTCTCTTCCTCAGTCTCTTCCCTGATGGCAATATGAGCTACCCACCTGCACCCTGGGAGTCACTGAAAACAGAAGCCAGGAGTAAGAGAGAAGAGCAGGAGGGATGGGGGTGCTGTGAGTCTCGCCCAGTATCTGATTCATCCCAGAGAAGGCTGAGCCCCAGAAAGATGATCTGAAAGACTACAGGGCTCCCTGGTGCCCTCTGCAATAGTGCATAATTTAAAATCATGATAGTAGGCCAGGCGTGGTGGCTCACGCCTGTTATCCCAACACTTTGGGAGGCCAAGGTGGGTGGATCACTTGAGGTCAGGAGTTCTAGACCAGCCTGGCCAACATGGTGAAACCCTATCTCTACTAAAAATACAAAAATTAGCCTGGCGTGGTGGTGCATGCCTTTGATTCCAACTGCTCAGGAGGCGGAGGCAGAAAAATCGGTTGAACCCAGGAGGTGGAGGTTGCAGTGAGTCGAGATCGTGCCATTGCACCCCAACCTGGGCAACAGAGTGAGACCCTGTCTCAAAAACAACAACAACAACAAAAAAAAAAAAAACCCTAAAATCTTAATAGTAACCTAAGTGAAGTTCAAGAAAGTCCAAAATGTCTTGATTTATGCCCATGATGGCCACTCAGATTTGTTTTTTTTCTACGGTGCCCTGCTTTGCAGTGTCTTAGGCCCACTGCCCGTTACTGACACTGGGATGGTTTGATCTCCCACTACCTCCTTGGGACAACCTCTAGGTTGTGCTTTTCATCAAAATGCATTGATCATGCCCAAAACTCATTGTAAATTGCAGGCCGATTCCAAAACATCCTGGGTAGGGGAGCCCAGGCACCCACAGCCATGACCTTGTATCCCCATAGCATTCCCATTTCAAGCACACTCAAGCAGGTGAATTCCCCTGCTGGAAGAATGCAAAGGATAGAAATCAAATTTTTTTTGGCTGTTACTGTTTTCTCTTTGTTCTACACTTAGATCCCATACTTTTTGTTAAAAATGGAAAAGAGTTTTGGACCACTGGGCTTTTTCCAGAGTAAATGTTAGACTAGATGATTATGAAGCTTGTTTGGTCAGAATACATGACTTTTAAAGACAAAGGGGATCAGGACTCAGGGACAGCTGAGCCATCTGCAGAGGGAGAAGGTTCAGGACAATCACCCAGCCATTAATGAGACATCTGACCAAGATCACTGCATCAGCAGCCAGCTCTTTCTTACAAAAGCAAAGGCCTGTCAATCTGAGGCATAGAGAAGCCCCGCCTACAGCGTATTTCATCCAGTGTAGACACAGCCCTATGTCAGATAGTTATCCTTTTAATTCGACTGCAGTGAAGTGCTCTTGTGGCCCTGACAGTATTCTCTTGTGCACCAAAGGAAGTGAATAATAATTAAAGAGTCCTTTGGACAATATCCTTCTATCTGAGGAATCATATACTCAAATAATTTAATTTGTAAAACCTCTTCACCACCTTACTGCCTGGCTTTCATTTTCTTTTGCATATATTTTCACCACTCAACTAATGATGGATAGAGGGAATTAAGACATGGTTGATTGCATCTCATAAAGGCACTTGGACGCATTTAAGATCACTAGCCTCTTTTTCCTTCCCAGCACCTTCTAATGTAATGTGTTCTCTGAACACATGTGTAAGACACACACTGATATTAAAAGCTGTATTATACTGCCTAATAAAGAGGATACCACAACAAAAGGCAGAGTTAACATCAAACATGCACGAGAATCATTTAAGAGATTAGAATAAAGGAGCTGGCGGAAGGTTGATGCCACTAAACTACCTTCACTCACTACCTGTATCCACAAGGGCAAAGTTAAACAGCCACAGAAAGATGGTGGGGCCACAGTGCCCACAGCCCATCCAACAGCACATTACACTTTGTCACCACGTGCCCCTAGCTATTTCCAAAAGTATGAACAAATGCGTGCAAGGATGAGTATATTTTGTGTGTCCTCTAGAAACAAAGGAAGAATGCTTCTGTTGGGAACAAGTCATCTATTTTTTTCCTAAGTCAAGCATTCAGCCTCTGACTTGAGCCAGTTCAACAGAACTTCGAGTTGTTACTTATTAATGTAAAAACAAGCAATTCTGAGGCTGAAAAAAACTGGTGGCCATGTGCTTGGGTCCTATTGCAGACTTACGGCGACTAAACCCCGGTTCTGCCACACCCTTGGTCTGTGACCTTGGGCAAGGTACTGAGTCTCTCCACATGCTACTTTCCTCACTGTGACATGGGGTCTCAATAATGGCCCCTGTGGCCAGGTACGGTGGCTCATGCCTGTAATCCCAACATTTTGGGAGGCCAAAGTCAAGAGTTCAAGACCAGCCTGGCCAACATGGCAAAACCCCATCTCTACTAAAAATACAAAAATTAGCCAGGCATGGTGGTGCACGCCTGTAATTCCTACTCAGGAGGAATGTAATGCCTACTCAGGAGGTTGAGGCAGGAGAATCGCTTGAACCCAGGAGGCGGGGGTTGCAGTGAGCCAAGATCGAATCACTGCACTCCAGCCTGGGCAACAGAGCAAACCTCTGTCTCAAAAAAAATAAAATGAAAAATAATAATGGCCCCTGCTTCCTAGGATTTCTTTTGTGAGGACTGAAGGAGCTAGTTTACACAAATCAGCACATTGTCTCTTCAAAAGTAAATGATAAACAGATATTAACTATCATTGTTAGGGCAAAGAACAAATTCTATGTGAACTTAAAGTATCATTTTCCAAAGTCTGTTCCATAGAACAATCAAGATGTTAGTATTAATAAATGCTCCACAGAAGGAAGAAAAATTAACCAGGCCTTGGTCGAATGTGGTGGTGCCCACCTGTAGTTCCAGCACTTTGGGAGGCCAAGGCAGGAGGATCACTTGAGCCCAGGAGTTCAAGTCTGAAGTGAACAGTGATTACACCATTGCATTCCAGCCCGGGTGACAGAGTAAGACCCTGTCTCAAAAAACAGAAAGTTTACTGAGTAGTTAAGTGACCAGTTAACTGACCCTTAACTAGTCAGTTAAGGAGGGATGTCATAGGTCCTTGGTTGACCTGGTCTTTAGTTCTCTGTAACTTTAACATGTTAAAGAGTTTATGAATATCTCATGGCTGAACTTCACTTGGAAATGATGAGCTAAACACAACTGCAAAATTTCTTTTTATGAGTTTTTTCTTTGTTTTTTTTTTTTGAGATGGAGTCTTGCTCTGTCTCCCAGGGTGGAGTGCAGTGGCGCCATCTCGGCTCACTGCAAGCTCCACCTCCCAGGTTCACGCCATTCTCCTGCCTCAGCCTCCCGAGTAGCTGGGACTACAGGCGCCCGCCACCATGCCCTGCTAATTTTTTGTATTTTTAGTAGAGATGGGGTTTCACCGTGTTTGCCAGGATGGTCTCAATCTCCTGACCTCATGATCCGCCCGCCTCAGCCTCCCAAAGTGCTGGGATTACCTGCGTGAGCCACCGCGCTGGCCTTTTTTTTTTTTTTTTTTTAAAGAGACAGGGTCTCACTCTGTCACCCAGGCTGGAGTATAGTGGTAAAATAGGTTCACTGCAACCTCAAACTCCTGGGCTCAAGCAATCCTTCTGCCACAGCCTCCTATGTAGCTAAGAATACAGGTGCTCACCACTGTGCCTGGCTAATTTTTTTATTTTATTTTATTTTATTTTTGTAGAAACAGAGTCTCATTATGTTGCCCAGGCTGGTGTCAAACTCCTGGCCTCAAGTGATGCTCCCACTTCAGCCTCTCAAAGCACTGAGATTGCAGGCATGAGCCACTGAGTCCAGCTATTTCTTTTTAAATTATATTGGAAAGAGAGCCAGATGTGGTGGCTCATGCCTGTAATCCCAGCACTTTGGGAGGCCAAGGCAGGCAGACTACCTGAGGTCAGGAATTCAAGATCAGTCTGGCCAAAATGGCAAAATCCTATCTCTACTAAAAATATGAAAATCAGCCAGATGTGGTGGCTCATGCCTGTACTCCCAGCTACTCGGGAGACAGAAGCAGGAGAATCACTTGAACCTGGGAGGCGGAGTTTGCAGTAAGCGGAGATCAGGTCACTGCACTCCAGCCTGGGTGACAGAGCAAGACCGTGTCTCAAGAAGTAAAAATAAATAAGATAAATTAAATTGGAAAGCAAAAGTAGATATAGGAAAGCATCCTTCCTGTCTGAGTGATCCTGGTGCATTTTCTATGAGCTCCCCAAACCTACCTAAGTCAGAGCCAAAGACACACCTGGAATGCACTCCACAGTGAAGCCCTTAATGCTCCGTGAACTAAGATAATTGTTCAACACCTGAGATTTCAATGATGAGAAGGGCAAATCCTGATGAGTGGAAACGGTGACACCCCAACTTCCCCTGCTTCCCCAGACAAAGCCAATATGATTCTAAGGAGGCCTTTTCTTTACAAAGAAACGCACCTTCCTAAAAAAGGAAGCATGTCGCCGATTAAGACATTTCCCAAGCATTTGCTAACCTACTTACAGGCATCATTGCTCCCTTGGGCCTGGGGACCCCTCCACCTTCCTGAACGGAGTAGCTGAATAGGTAAATGGGTTATATCAGGCCAGGAAATCAATGTGTATACTGTGTTCTCAGCCACAGATGAGCATGTCGAAGCCATTCTATTATAGCTCTAGGAGCCGTATTGATCCAGCTGTAACTACTCGGAGGTGGCCCGCAATCCAATGAGAACACATCCATCTGTCCATCCAGCCGCCTCTCTCCCCCAGCAGTGCTTAGAGAGTAAGTGTTTGCAGATTGGATTAATTTAATGTTTGCTTAATCAAAACTGACTACCCTGGAACTTAAATGCTATTAATTACTAAGAGAATCCAGAACTAATTCTCTAGCACTGTGAGGCCGGGGAAGAACAGCCGCTCTGCAGAGAAAGGGAGTTTCTGTTTGTCTCTCTTTCCAGATGTTCATTTTGTGGCCTGCCTTACTCCCATCACCACTCACCCACCTGCTTTCCCTCACAGCCTTCTAAAAAGAAAAAAAGCACTTGCTACTTTGGTGTTTGCTCTTGTAGCACGCATGCCGCATGCACGGGAGCCTGCTGGTGGGATACACGGAGCCTCCACCTCAGATGTTCCGGCAGCATGCATTGCATCACTGGCTTTCCCATTGCGCTGTGGTGAAATAGCACCCTGGCTTTCATCTACTTCGTGGTGTCAATGGTTCTTTCCCAGAGCCCCGAGAGCTCCCCAAATATAGGAGCTATGACTTACTAATCTGTGGTGCCCCAGCACCGAGCACTGTGCCTGTCGCATACTGGCATTAGCAAGTGTTTGCTGAACTGAATTGGGGAAGGAAAGGATGGCCCCTTCCAAGGGCTCTATGTTTACAAAGCCCTCTGCAGCACTGACACCTCTCCAGGAAGTGTCTCAGAGGCTTCAGTTCAACAGCACCTGCATCCAGTCCTCCATCTTCCCTATCCTTGAAAAGACAGGAGACTGTTCTTAGAACCAGGACCCAATGCCTATCTTGCTTATGAATTAAACGCCATCACAAGAGGAGCGTGAAAGGGCATATCTGCCTCCAAATCTATTCCACGGCTTTGCAAAAGGATAACCAAGGACCACAAAATGCCATGCAGTTCAGCCAGAGGGCTAGCAGGAGCGAAGAGGGGCACTGCTACACCCTGAAACATGTCTTTAGCCCCAGCAATACTTTACTTTTTGTAAAACAACTGCATCTGTGCGTCTGTAGTTTGGCTATGAGCACACACCACATCTCATGAACATCTCGCTATTTGTGGTGAGTGGTGAGTGGTTCCACTATCCACTATGTCTGCGTATTGTACAGAAAAAGTCCACTGCTCTCCAAAGGGAATTCCTCTGCTGAGCCCCTGGCCCCTGGGGTGGCCACTCCTTAAAGCAGAGGTTCTTCAGCAAGGGCATGGTTCTCAGCCCCCAGCTACCACTGGGGAACTTGCAGCTATTATTACAGGCATTGCAGACTTCAATCCCCACAAGGACACAGCAGGCAGAGTAAATGACCAAAGCTAGTAAGGCGTATGTCCCTATGCGGTGGAGAGGAGCAGAGCAAATTGGGGAGCCTGTCCCTCTCCAGGAGGGGCTGCTGTGACTCAGTGCTCCCTGCTGTTCCCCTGCAGAACACAGGCTCAGTATGAATAAATCTTACTTCCGCACGACCTCACCCTACAACCAATTCAATTTTTAAAACATTCACATGTCATTCAAATAAGGTCTATAGTTCAGTCAATAATATTGTACCAATGCCAGTTTCCTGGTTTTGATAATGTGCTATGGTCACGTAAGATGTTACCATTGGGGGAAGGTGCGGAAGGAATACGCAAGAATTCTTCTCTTGGTGCTATTCTTGCAACTTCGTGTGCAGCTTAAATTATTTAAAAATGGAAAGTTAAACACACACATGCACACACACACACACACACACACACACAGTGCAGGCCAAGCTGCATAGCTCAACAAGCCATAACTTTTCTAAGCTTGTTGACATCCCCTGGTCACATCCAAGTGGGCTAGTGCCTCACAGACAAAATGGGAGAAGGACCCGAAACCCTGACCTGGCAGCTTCCACACACGGCCAACCTCAACTGTTGACCCTTTTATGGAACCAGTGCCCTGGAGGTGACACTGCAGACTTACCTCACTGAACTCCTGCCTTTGCCAGATTTCTGAAATCAAATCACCACTGCACCACACAACACCCACTAATTCAAATGCATTTTGCACAAATAATTCTTATTTGATGAATAGAGCACCAGACTTACAATTCAGCCGTGGTGTGGTAAATTACACTGGCCAGATTAACTGCACAAAGAACACGTCTCAAAACAATGATTTCACTTCAAGCTAAGGAGGAACAAGTGCCCTTTCTTTCATTTCTAAATTACATTTTCAATCATAAATATTGAAAATTACATTTCTGATCACCGCTGTCACCTCGTGAATAGTGGCACACGAGCCCCACAGACACACGGGTTTTTACAGAAGGAAAGTGAGAGCCATTAGAACACCCCAACCACTTTGAGTTTTAAAGGGCCTGTTCTACCAGCCCACAAGATTACAAAACGATGGCACCCTTTGGAGCTTGCAGAGGCAAGGAGCAGCAGTCTCATTGGCACATTGGTTATTAAACATATGGAATTATTACTCTGGGTGTATTTTACCACTTACTATACATGGGCTGTTCCAAGTATTTATAGGTAGGTATGGTGTAGCCATTACCCCAGAGAGGCAGACACGAAAACAGATCATACTTCTGCCTGGTAGACGTCTGAAACATCTGAGCTTCTGGCTATGAGCAAAATGATTTTGTTAAGGTAAATGGGGTTAGCACACTCATCTTCCTCTCCAATAATAACAAAAGTCAAGATCGTAAGGATGGGCTGGGCGCAGTGGCTGATGCCTGTAATCTCAACACTTTGGGAGGCTGAGGCAGGAGGACTGCTTGAAGCCAGGGGTTCGAGACCAGCCTGGGCAACAGAGGAAGACCCTGTCTCAGAAACAACAACAAAATTAGCCAGACATGGTGGTGTATGCCTGTAGTCCCAGCTATTTGGGAGGCTGAGGCAGGAGGATCACTTGAGCATGGGAGTTTGAGGCTGCAGTGAGCTGTGATGGTGTCACTGTACTCCACCCCAGGCAACAGAATGAGACCCTGTCTCAAAAAAATAATAAAATCAAATAAGACCAAAATAATCTTGAAAAAAAATAAAATAAAAATGAATGCTGCATGTAGAAACTTGGAAAAATAAAATAAAAAACACTGTAAGGATGGAGAGGCTCTTCAAAGGAAAGACGAATGGGGTGTTAAGATTACTTGGCTGAGGAAATAGCAGGAAAGAGGCAGAGCTGCCCCCGTGGTCCCGGCTGGGAGAAGGGAAAGGCGGAAGAGACTCTGATAGAAATACATGGCTAGAAACAGAGTCCGTCTGAAAGACTTAGATGGCGAGTTAGTTTAGCTGCAGGTATTCTGACATTAAGATGAAAATAAAGGGCTTGCCCACAATGAAGAAACCAAACACCCACCTCAACCAATGAATTGTATCCTTCAAGACATATACCCCTGGTGCCTTTAGATATAACCAGCACTAGGTTCAACTCTTCTTTGGATCCAGATAATAAATAAACTGTAGCAATTGGACCATTGCTACAGTTGGACCATTGGACCATTGCTACAGTCCAATAAACTGGACCATTAATAAACTGTAGCAATCTCTCCACCCACTGGCTCACATCAGGGATATACTGACCACTCTACTTATGTTGGACCACACCAAACCCAGGCAACACTAAGCCATGCAAAGTCATACATAGAGTATCCCATATCCTAAAGACAAAGCCCATAATATATTCTTGCAACCCTGCATTCCAGAGCCCCCTTCCCCCAAATGTACAGTATGCTTAGAGTAGTCCCTTAAGCATAACGTTGTACAGACCCTAACATGGTAGTATTTGTACATCACCTCTGTGCCCTGCACTAGCACTCAGATTTCTAGTACAGGCATCAAAGGTGTCTGCTGCAAGCATGCACCAGAGGGCTAATGCCCCAGGACAGCCCTCCACTCCACCAGTAGCAGATAGGAGTTGATAGATTCATACCCAGCCATTTCCTCCCTTACTTGGAACAACTCAGGATTTGTTTACATTCCCAGAACTCCTGGCTGCCAGGCAGAGCAACCTGCTCATTCAATGCATTCTGTATCAGTCCTCTTCCCTTCCCTTCTCCTCTCGGGTTAGATGGAATTAGGGCCTAAAGACCACCTATTTTAGCCAGAGTTCTCCAGAGAAACAGAGTCAATGGGATGTGTATACACACACTGCATAACAACATTTTGGTCAACAACAGACCACATCTACCATGGTGCTCCTATAAGATAACAATGTAGCTGAAAATTTTCTATCGCTCAGTGATGTATTAGCCATCATGACTGTCAATGACATCTGATATGATTTGGCTGTGTCCCCACCCAAATCTAGAATTGTAGCTCCTATAATTCACTGTGTCATTGGAGGGACCCAGTGGGAGGTAATTGAATCATGAGGGCAGGTCTTTCCCATGCTGTTCTCATGATAGTGAATAAGTCTCATGAGATCTGACGGTTTCATAAAAGGGATGTTCCCCTGTACATCTTCTCTCTTGCTTACCACCATGTAAGACATTTCTTTCACCTTCTCCTATGATTGTGAGGCCTCCTTAGTCATGTGGAACTGTGAGTCCATTAAACCTCTTTTTCTTTATAAATTACCTAGTCTCGGGTATGTCTTTATCAGCAGCACAAAAACAGATTAATACAACATCATAGCAGAATGCACTATGTTTAAATTTGTTTAGACAACACAAGTACTTCCCACTGCGTTACAGTTGCCTGTAGTATTCAGTACAGTAACATGCTCACAGATTTGTAGCCTAAGAGCAACAGGCTACACCATATAGTGCAGGTGTGTAGTAAGACATACCATGTAGGTTTGTGTATGTACGCTACAAGGTTCACACAGTGACAACATCACCTAAGGATGCATTTCTCAGAAAGTATCCCCATGGTTAAGCAATGCATGATTGTATATGGAGAGCCAAACTCACTTGAAGGAGTTGGTTCATGTGATTTTGCAGGCTGGCAAGTCCGAAATCTGCCGGTTAGGCCTGCAGGGTGGAGACCCACCCAAAGAAGGGCCAATGTTGTCGTTCTAGTTGGAAGGCTGTCTGCTGCAGAATTCTCTCTTGCTTAGGGGAGGTCAGTCTTTTATTCTATTCAGACTTTCAAATAACTAGATGCCCACTTTATGGAGGGCAATTAGCTTTACTCAAAGTCTACCGATATAAATGTTACTTTCATCCAAAAACGTCCAAAACAATTTTGACTAAATATCTGGGTAACATGGCCCAGTCAAGTTGACACATAAAATTAACCATCACAGCTCCATTCCCCATCCCCTACCAGTGTGTCCTGCAACCACCACTGAAAGAAACAACTTGCACTCTAATTCTTATAACAGTGTCTGCTTCTGGGGGAACCTAACTTAAAGACATCGTATTTTTAGTATACTGTGACTTGGAAAATAAATGAAAGCATAGAAATGCTTAGTCCTCTTTCAAAAACCTAGTGACCCATGAAAGCACTTGGCCCACAGTTTGGGAACCGCTGCATCACAGGTGCTGGAGTTTAATGCCTAGAAAGGCCCACACAATTTCTGAGGGCATGTAAACACAGATGTTTCTAAAGTCGTTGATCATGATTTTGGAAAGACCGCAGCATTCCTAACAGTGACACAGATATTAGGATGGTGCTGTCAAAGAAGTCCCTCTCTATTCCATTGCGTGCCCGACCTTCTAGACAGTTCACAATGTTCTGAGAGGGCAAAGACTCTTGTCTGAAACCCATCACGTCACCAAAGCAGCAAAGACTTCATTTAAAAACAACACCTCTATCCAAGGGCTCAGAATCTGTTCACAAAAGAAAATATATCTTTTGACATGCCTAAAAATACGTGATTATATCCTTTGTGGCAAGACGAGACCAAGTGACTCATTGAAGTCATAAAGGCTGCAAATTGCAGTATTGTTGTCTTTGAATGAAAATTGCCAGAGGACTTGTGTTTCGTTGTCTCGAGAAACCTAGGCAGTCATTTGCCGCATCACGAGATCCAAATCATCTGAAGTTGGAGATCATCTCCTCCTTTTTGTATTTCATTAGCCGAGATCAGGTTAATAAAAAGTTTAAAAGTTGACTGCCTTCCCCAAGAGATTTATTTAGACCTCCTCTGCAGGGATGAGCTGGGAATGGCAGCCGACACTCTCATTTCTCTAGAGCTCACTTTGTCATCTCCCTCTGTGGTCCCTGAAGTCTGCCAATTAAAGACCTCCTCGATGACATTCTGCTGCTGAAGTTATGCACACATAAATCACTGTAATAAGAGAAGATTGTTATGTTAACCTCCGCCATGCAACCCTTTTCCTTTTGTGAGAAATGTGAAAAACATTCATTTGTCTGGCACAAAGGAAGCTATTTCCCAACAGATGCCTGGAAGCCTCGCCTGGATGATGCCCCTTCCTGTGGTTACGTAGGTGGTGCCTCCTGCACCAGCAGGCATTACTCAACCCGAAACGCAGAGCAACGAGGCCATAAACCAGGCAACATTACGTCAGAGACAGGGTGCTCTGAAATAAATGGGGAGCTGGTTCTATCTAGAGGAACATTTTTCCATGTTTAACCAAGCAAAACTGGAGACATTACTGAACACACAGTCTCAAAGGTCAATTCTTAAGGAGGAGATCAGTGCTGGGGAGGGAAGACACACACTTTCTACAGCGATGGAGGAACCCTCGAGGTGACTGGAGTTTCACTGTTAGAACAAGGGGCTGGTGTGCAGCAGCTGTGAATTCTACTTTGATGTGAAAGACGGCATCTTCTAGTTGAGCCCCTGGGAGCGGCAACCACAGCAGCCATGGGGCTGAAGCTGGAAGCGGTTACCACTACGTGCTCCCTCACCTGCACTGCAAATCTTCGTGGGCTCAAATTCCCCAGAGATTCAGTTTTCAAAAGAGAGATAGAGAGAGAGAGAGAGAGAGAGAGAGAGAGAATGTTTTATCAACAACAGAATGCATATTCATGATGCATTAATGATTTATATCTACATGTTAACTTTAGAAGACAATATTAATTGAAAGACCTGAAAAGGAAAAGTCTGGGCATGAACTGAGCTGTTTCTCTCTATATTCAGTTGCCCCCAGTTAGCTGACTCGAGGCTGGGATGCCCCCAGGGCATGGCGAGGGGGAACCTTCTAAGTAGATGCAGCCCCTCATCCAGAAACTGACTTGCTTTGGATGCCCAAGTGGGGACACCAACCTTGATCCAAAGACTCCCTTGCCCATCCCTAAAGACCTGACTTTCAGAGCTGCTATCAAAGGACATGCACTTTGCAGGGCAAACCCACAGCTAGAAAGAAAGAGAGAAGAAAGAAAGAAAGAGGAAAGAAGGAAAGCATCTGTGCCCGGCCAGATGCTTTTCTCTTTAACCTAGAGTGACCAGCCATCCTGGTTTTCCTGGGGCTGAAGGGTTTCCCAGGACAGAGGGCTTTCAGTGCTAAAACCAGTCCTTTGCAAGCCATAGAGTAATTTGCCTTCTTTAAGTAAACACGTAAATCTTAGTTTGAGCCTACCAAACCATGGTCAATTAAACATAGTATATTAGTCCTTTCTCACACTGCTATAAAGATACTACCTGAGACTGGGTGACATAAACAAAAGAGTTGACTCACAGTTCTGCATGGCTGGAGAGACCTCAGGAAACTTACAATGATGGTGGAAGGCGAAGGGGAAGCTTGCACGTCTTACAAGGCAGCAGGAAGAGAGAAAGAATGAGAATGAGGAAGTGCCACACTTTAAAATCATCAGCTCTCATGAGAACTCATTCAGTATCATGAGAACAGCATGGGGGAACCCACCCTCATGATCCAATGACCTCCCATCAGGTCCCTCCCTCCACATGTGGGGATTATAATTCGAGATGAGATTTGGGTGGGGACAAAGAACTAAACCATATCATACAGTTTCATGGTTTTGTAGTAGCAGATATACAAGTACATTCACCAGGCTGTGGGAAACTGGCCCCATGGGGCTTCTGAGCAGAAGTGAGACCATGTCAATCATTGCTGAAAACGATTTCCACCTCATACTGCAGGAAGAAGACTGAAGGCTTTCAGAGGCTATTGCACAATTTGAAGCATAAAACAATGAGGGCTTAAGTGAGAGGAATGGAAAACAAGGGGTAGAGTAAGCAGACCCTTCTCCACCGAGGTCTTGCAAATCATTCCAATCCAGTCATTTATACAATCTTCGCCAGTTACCCCCAGACCCCATCAAAAGCATTATTTCAGCTGAGGATCCAACATGGGGTGCCACCTCCTCCCTAGCACATGTGGCCAGAGCATCAACTCACTGTACTCCTTTTATTTGGAATTAAAATATAGAGGAACAATTTAAAAAGGATGGAACCAATGCATCTCAACATTCTCTTTATTGACAATAAATAAATAAATAAATAAATAAATAAATAAATAAATAAAATCCAAATTAGGTTTTTATTACCCTGACGGCACCGAGAATCATCTGGCTTGTGAGCTTTTAAATACTCAGCTTATAATGAACATCTCCAGCCAGATCCCGTGGGCATCACTCGTGGAGACTGGTCACAGGGTGGGCCCACATGTCCCTTGCCTCCTGCTAGGCTTTCAAAGGGAGCCTGTGATGCCTACATATGAATTGCACTGAATTGCTCTTGATTAAATCACTGTAATTTTTTTGTTACTCTATGCTTTACATTAATATGAGTCGAATAACCGAGGTTTTTTTTTTTTTTTTTCACTAATCCCAGGTCCAAATTAGACTTTTCTCATCCAGAAGTGTTGGGAAGAAGGAAAATAAAAATAATGAGTATGAGGAAGAAGAAGAGAAATCGCTGATAGTGAGTGGTTTTGCTAAGCACCTGGCATTTTGCTGAGTGCTTCTCGTGTTACATTGTGCCCTGTGAAACTGCCATTTTTATGGGTCCCATGTTTATATTGTTTGACCCACTACGTTGTCTCCTATCATCCTCACAGCAAGTGAACTGATACTGTCATTGTCCTCTTTTTATTCGTGGATACACTGAGGCTGGAGAAGAGTGTGGTCCAAGCATGTGGTCAAGCCCAGCTTGTCCCAGCTGTGACTCCAGGGACTGTGCTGCTAGCTGATACCCTTGAGTGCCCTGCCCTGACCTAGTTCCCCAGTCTTTTTTCTTTTCCCTTCTTCCCCAGCCTCTACTCTGAGCTGCATGCTGCTGATGAGAAAAGACAAACAAACAAGATGGACAAGATGGTACCAAATGCAGAGTCATGTGGACAACGGGACTGCTTGGATTGAGTGGCTGGGGCAGTTGTACCTTCATGCTGCTGGAATGGGAAGCCAGAGCTTATTGAAGGCAAGTGCATGTGGACATTCCCAGCAGAGGAGGGGTAGAGCTCCCAGGGAACCACGGAAGCACCCACATGGAGCAGCTGAGGATGTGGCCCGGGAAGGATGCCATGTGACCACGTTTCCTCTCTGTTTTCCAGGCCACCATGGCTGACCACCCAAGCATCCAAGTCAATAAGTCTTTCACTGAGAGAGATCTGATGCCCCGCACAATCTCGCCCCAACTGGGAGGGTCAGCACAGGCTTTGTCTTCTCCTTGCACTTACTGAAGTTTATTTAACAGTTTGGACCTTGCCTGTTGAATCTTGAAAATATCACAACTATGCATATACTGTGTTCTGAAGAGCTTACCCAAACACTATTTATTAGTCACTTTGATCTAATTCATCACATGCAAAAATCTCAAACAAGCACTAAGTGTCCTTTCAGGGGGACGTGTTAAGGTAGTTAAAAGTACGCCTAAGCCCATGTTTCCCACGGCTCGGGCCACGGGTGCCATGGGTTCAAAAATGCAATTAAAAGAAGACCGTCAACTTCATCATTGTCAAAACGCCACATCACCCCCTAAAAGAGAGGCGCCCCCTTCGTCAATTTCTCCATCCATGCCAAAGTTTTGGAGAGACTCTTCACTTTATAAATCAACTCACAGCTTAGAACATCCTGGCAGCCCCTTCAAGGAACCGATCGGAATGACAGGGAAAGAGAGGATAACCATCATAGCTTGACTGGATACAGGTGTTTGCGTTTACAGACGAACCACAAACGCCTGGATCTTTGACAGGCGTTGATGCTATCAGTGAATCGCAGCTATTATTGGCTCCGGTCACCAAGGGCTCGGGGGCCTTTCCCTTAGCAACATCTCTGAGGCTGATAACATTTGGCTGAACTTTTCAGATCTTAACCTCCCTTCTGACTTTCTGCAGTCAAACCCGCCTAAACTGATCAGAAGAAGAGACACGCAGTGGGAAGACAAGTAAAATATTATTGACTGGACTGTTTCATGTCTATTAGGAAGAAAGAGCACAGAGGGGAGGGAGAACCTCACAGTCTGACAGGCGTCAAGATAATCAGGGGAGGAATCGGGGCTGCGCAGTAACCCTCGATGAGGTTGGAAAGCACTGGCTTACAAGAGGTCATTGTTCTGCGCGGGGAACAAACAGGGCGCCGGGCAAACAAGGGCACGATTGCATTCCTCTACGGGACCCGTTCCTTGTCAGCAGGCCCTGCTCCTGCAGCAAAGCATAGGATGGGAAACAAAAACAGGAAGTAACATGGCTCGAGGAAGAAGCAGGGGCTCCCCAACCTCATCCAAAGGCTTCAGTTTCTGGAAGCAGCAGTATGTGCTGACCCTCCATGCACCCTGGTGCGTGGGTCCTTTGTGCCGGGCAGAGATGGGACCCAGAGGGGCAGGCGATGTTGCTCTGGGAGAATTTGGTTTTGGCAATTGGTATTTTCTTTTGTGTGTTTTTGTGTGCGTATGTGTGTGTGTGTGTGTGTGTGTGTGTGCGCGTGCGCGCGCGTGATTTATTTTTTTAATTTTAGATTCAGGAGGTGCCTGTGCCTGTTTATTACATAAGTATATTGCATACTGGTGAGAATTGGGCTTCTAGTGTATCCATTAATCGAACAGTGAACATTATCCCTGATGGGAAATTTTTCAACACCTGCCTCACTCGCACTCTACTCCCTTTTGAAGTCCCCAGTGTCTATTATCTCCATTTTATGTCTGTGTGTTCCCACTGATTAGCTCCCACTTATAAGTGAGAACACATGGTGTATAGTTCTCTGTTCCTGCATTAATCCACATAGGATAATGGCCTCCAGCAGCATCCATGTTGCTGCAAAAGACATAACTTCATTCTTTTTTATGGCTGTGTAATATTCCATGGTGTATATGTACCGCATTTTCTTTATCCAGTAAACTGTTGATGGGCACTAAGGCTGGTTCCACAACTTTGTTATTGTGAATAGTGCTGTAATGAATATATTATATAATATATATAGTGCTGTAATGAATATAAGTATACATTATAATGATTAATATATACTTGATGAATACTATAATGATTTCTTTACCTCTGGGTAGATATCCAGTACTGAGATTGCAGGATAAATGGCAGTCCTGTCATGATTTCTCTGAGGAATCTCCATACTGTTTTCCAAAGAGGTTGAACTAATTTACCTCCCCACCAACAATATGTAAGTGTTCCCTTTTTTTCACATCCATGCCAACATATGTTATTTTTTGACTTTTTAGTGATAGCCAGTCTGACTGGTGTCGGATGGTATCTCATTGAGGCAACCGGTATTTTCCATTTGTATTTCACTTCCCTGTTCCTTGTCCTGCTGTTCCAGACGGATCTCCTTGCTTCTTCGAGTTCATGTCCCGAACGTCCTGGCTGTGCATGCCCACGCTCGGGTGTGCATGTTAGGAAGCAGCTAGAAGGGCTCCACTTCCTCTCAGTGACCTTAAGTCCAGTTGCCAAGACCTCCTGGGACTCCACAAATGGGTCGATGATACAAGACATGCTTCCCTCTGCCCCTAGACCTACTGGAGAGGACCAAAATACCCCACCCGCTAACCAATTTGCAAAATGGAGTTTGCCGTCTGAAGCAGAGGTCAACGTCTTCGACATCGATACAGAAAGCTGGAACAGTGAGGCCATGCCCTGCACTGCCTCTCCTTCCCTCCCCAGACCCACATACATTTTTACTCACCCCTTGGTTTTATCAGGTAAGACCAACCACAGACACTGCTCAAGGAGGTCCCACAAAACCTATGGGACATTCCCCACCATCCTATGGGTACAATTCACCTTGGAGCCATCTCTCTTCGAGGACTGGGCTTATTTCCCCCAAACATGTTTCCACTCTGTATTTCAGCAGCCCTGATTTGTGCAAATGGTTTGCTCACAGCCATCAAAGAAGCACCACCCTTTTGTTAGGGGAAGCACCTGGTGCCCACTATGTGACTTCGTCCACTTGAGCTTCTCACCACTCAGGGTGAGTGGGTAGGGTGGCATTTCAGAAAAACATCAGGAAAGGGAGACTTGGAATCAGAGAATGGAAGTACAGAAAGGAATTAAAACATCACCTTCTCCAATTCTCTATGCCACACGTGGGGAAACTGAGGCACGGGGCAAAGAAGAAAGAAGCACTTGGGTTTACACATGGTAAACTCCCCTGCGGCCCATCCCTGCCTCACCACATGGCCCTGCCTTACAGTACATTCAGGCGTGCGGGTCCATCCATGCTCCAGACACACCCAGAGCAGGCCCCACCTGCAGGGGCACTCGCCGTCTCCCTCACAGCTGACCAGGCTCTACCACAGACCCTCGGCTGGGCCTAGATCAGAAACCTGGAGGCGAACAAGCTCCCATCTCCATAACACACACAGTCGGGGGGACTGCAATGCTTCCTCCCCATACCGGCCCCTAAACTTACTCTTATGTCCATCTCTTACTGTGGCCCTGCGTGTCCTCTTTCCTAGTTCTTCCCCTGTTAATTACCATCCTACTCCCTGCCATGGAGCCTTCTAGAACCCTGGTTCTATGACGTCATGATGATGATGACGATGACAACGATAGTGGCAATCATTTATTAAGCCCTGCCCTGGCCTAAGGCACCACATGGGTCGTTTCTTCCAGGTTCCAACTCAATTCTGCTTTGCCACATGGTAACACAATCCTATCATGGAAGCACCATCATTACCGCCATCGCAGGGGAAGCCCAAAAAGGTGACGTATCTCGCTCAATCTCACGCAGAAAAGCCAGGATTCAGGCCTGCGAGCTCTTCCACTTCAGTCACCCTCGCCCAGCAGTGTCCCAGAATAGTGTCGTCACCACAGGGTGGGAGGGACGGGTCTCAGAACTCTAACATCCCCATGTCCTCCCCTCGACCACAGCCGCCGTTGCTCCCAGTCTTCAGACGCCGGGTTTTCTTCCCAGAGACCTGCAGGAAAGTGACGCCAGCCCCCTGCCCCTTGCATCAGTCCCTCCTGGCAGCTCCTCCCTCCCACACAGCCCAGAACCCACACTGCTTCATAAGAACACACTGGTCTCAGCTGGGCACTCAGTTATTCTACATTTCTTCCTTGTCCTTAAACCTACAGAGATTGTACCCTGCTCGCCCCTCCTGCTCCCACGTGACTGAGAGCTAATGGTAAGAATTTCTCCACTGTGTAGCACTGCATATGGGCCCCCATCTCCGCTGCGCCCTGGGTCCCTCCATCAGGGCTCTCCGCCTGTTTTCAGCTTCCTCTTTTGTTCCTCCCAGTGCTCTTATGACCTCATCCTTCCACCTCCAAATTTAGCTACATTCATGGAGACACCTTCCTGCCTGTCTCACCAACCACTGAAGACCAACCTTCCCTCCTTGCTCTTCCCTGTCACCCACGGTCCTCTATCTCCTCCACTCTGTTCTCCCCATCACCACCAGCTAAAGCACTCCTACCATAAACCAACAAACTAACCACTCTTAACGTGATGAGCTCCTCCCTCTCACTCAGTCCATCATCAGTGACCTTCCCCTAGGCAGATCTCATGGACACCCACTCCTCAGTCCTTGTGTGGCTGAACATAGCTGCTGTGTTCATCACCACTGAACACTCCTGTCATCTTGAAACTATCTACCCGCTTGGCCTCGGGTTTTCTTCCTTCCTCCATGACCACTCCAGCTCAGCTCCACCCAGGACTTCCTCATTCTTGACCTGTCCCTGGTTGGTGGTGGTCCCCAGGCTTCCACTGACAATCTGCCCCATTTCCCCGGCCATAGCTTTACCTATCACTCCAGGTGCTAACCCAAGCTCTTCCCACAGATCTCAGGCTTAGCTCCAAACTGGCTGGACATCTCCAGTTGTCTTTAGTAAAGAATATGCTCATGACAATGGCCCACAATCTTGCTTCCCAGGGTGATTTGACAGTGTGGTTTCGGATTACAGCCTGGCTTCCTGGGGTGATCCATCACAAGAATAAAGTGTTGATAATGCCAATGGGTACATTTCCAGGTCAGGGCGGTTGTGTTCCTCTCAGCAAATGAATGGGTCGTTTCCCCAGCACCTGAAGGTGGTGAGAGTTGGTCTCAGCTCTGATAACCCAGGCTCTGCCAAAGGTGTGACCTTGGGCTTTGGGGGAGTGAACAGAGTCAGTGATACAGTGTGGTGGTGTCCATCTGTCCTTGCTCAAAGCCGATCTCTACCTGCACCTGTTCTGAATCTGAGTTCTGCATTAAGAGAGCAGTTGAGTGTTGATGTATGGACAGAGCCAGCCCCCAGCTCTTCTGGACTCACTATTTGCAGGCAACTTATGGGCATGCTTGAGCCATAGGATCATTGCACCCCAGTGCACAGGGCAGGGTCCCCATCCATATTCACCCCACTAGACATGAGGTAGCCCTTACAGTGTGCAGTGTCACAACCTGGGGGAGTGGTGGTAGGCAGCCACTGGGAAGAAGCACCCTCTTCAAGCAGGTTTGATGTTGCTTCAACTCTCAAATCCTCCTCAAGGTTTAATGTTGCTTCAACTCTCAAAACTGCTGCCGATGATTTACAAGGTCCTGAATGGGAAATGACACACAGCACATGCGTCTGATGGCAGCACCTCCTGGATACTCCATCTGGACTTGAAAATGCAGAAGGAACAGTAGGAGGAAGTCTAACCAGGAAGCTGTCGTTCAGATGCCCCCTCTGTCACTCACTCACTGCGTGACCTTGGGACAGTGACCAGTTCTTCTGAACCTCAGGATGCTTATCTATGAGACATTTACCACAATCCCACCCTGCCTCCTCACCGGTTTGACTCAATGCTCTGCTGTGGTTACCCTCAGAGCTGTCATGAGTGAGCCCAGAGGATGACAGAACCAGCAGGGGTGGTGTCTTCGCAATCCTCACGCTGGCTGTCCCGACGTGGTCCCCTCTGCTGCTCCCCCTTTCCACGGCCGGCTCCTTCTCA
This sequence comes from Macaca mulatta, assembly GCF_049350105.2. Lineage (NCBI taxonomy): Eukaryota > Metazoa > Chordata > Mammalia > Primates > Cercopithecidae > Macaca > Macaca mulatta. The sequence continues at coordinate 43,316,967 of NC_133424.1, forward strand.
TCCAACAGGCTTCAGCCCAGGAGTCACCGCCTCAGAGTGGACTTCCCGCCACTCACCCCAGTGTAGCCACCAACTCAAGGCACTTTCTAAATGATACCTCTGCTCTGTTTTTCGAAGAAAGTCTCAAACTTACCTTCCAGGGAAACTGACCAAACCAAGGAGTCCTGACCGTAAGTCCCTCCTGGAGCCAAGATCAGGGAATTCCTACACAAATCAGATGACGTGGCCTCTTCTTTGAGCCTCTCTCCAATGCTAGTCTTCTAGTCATCACCAACTAGAAGTTTTTTAATTTATGTATTATACTGCTTACTTGCTATCTGGTGGTCTGCAAGGTATAGATGTATCTTAGTCACTGAAGTAGAACCTGCCTGGCTCACAGTAGGTCCTCAATAGACATTGACTGAATAGCTAACGAGGGGATGATTGAGCGGACATCCCTGCCCGAGGCTGGGACACCTGGGCTTGATAGATCCTGGTTCCCAGGTCTCAGTGCATCTGCCTCTCATCGCCTCCTTTGCCAGTCACTTCCTCAATGATGGAAAGAGTCGAAGTTCTCCTGCTGGATGCATTTTCCCTGAATTTGGGGAACCCAAGACAGTGTCAAGCCTACAGTGAGCTCTGAGCCCCTTCAGGAGAGCCAACTCTGGATACAGCCCCCCAGGTACCCCTATGAATTTTCCCCTATAAAAAATGAGAAATCTGTAGCTGGGTGCAGTGGCTCATGTCTGTAATCCCAGCACTTTGCGAGGCCGAAGTGGATGGATCACTTGAGGTCACGAGTTCAAGACTAGCCTAGCAAACATGGCAAAACCCCATCTCTACTAAAAATACAAAAATTAGCCAGCTATGGTGGCACATGCCTATAATCCCAGCTACTCAGGAGGCTGAGGGACAAGAATCCCTTGAACCTGGGAGGCAGAGGTTGCAGTGAGCTGAGATCGCACCCCTGCAGCTGCTACACTCCAGCCTGGGTGACAGAGAAAAACTCTGTCTCAAAAAAAGGAAGAATCTTCCATTGTAAACATGACCAGACCTTACTCATGAAAGAAGTTCCTTTTGATGCCTTCTTAGAGCAGTGTGCTCAACCACCAAACAGAGCTGGGACTTCTGTCCTTCCGAAGCCACTCCCGTAGAGCAGAGACAGGCACCTGTCTCTGCATAAGCCCTTCTTTCTCTGTAGTATTTTCCCAAAACAGGTGAGGAAACAGGGATCTGTCCTGTTATTTGACCTGTGTGATGACTCCTATCCGTGTCTGGTATCATCACTCCCATCTCCGAACATTCCACAGCAGTGACTGCTGCCCAGACCTCCGGCTAGATGGGAGCCCTGACCGTCTGTTCTCTGTGCACCTGGTCAGCTGCTCTTCACTTGGATTGCAGCCTCTTGAGGGACTCAGCTTGCAACACCTCACATCAAGTAGACCAACAAGCCACCTTGTTTGGCTGAAATATAAGTTCGTTCTGCAATTTGGCCATCGGAGGAGGGTAAGAAAGAAGATAGACAGAAAAACAGACGAAATGGAAGGAAAAAGACACGCACCCAGGAGCAGAGAAAAGACACAGGAAAAAGAAAAAAAAAAACTAGTTTAAGGGAGAGGGGGAAATGAATCATACATAAGGGAGAGGGGGAAATGAAGCAAAAGAAGATTAAGGGGAGAAATTCTCTAAGATCTTTCAAAAACTAACTGCTGTCTATAGAGGAGTGACGGGACATGAGGTGAGGATTATACGGTGCTGTCCACTTGGCACAAAGGGTGCAAAGTCTTAACGACCCCCTGCCACCTGCACCTCCCACTGCGCCATGCTGTGAGCTACAAGAGGCTCCATTCCAGCTCAAAAGATGCTGCAAGCTCAGAAGTAGAAAATTTGTCCTCAGATGCAACAACAGTTGTCAGAGCAATGTTACCCTGGGTCGTGAAGAACCCAGGTCTGCATGGAAGAAACCTGGGCTGCCCCAGTCCCTGGCCAAAGGTTTGCCAAGCACCCTCAGAAGACCCGCAATTGTCAGGGAAAGTGAACTTGGTCCCCCGCCCCCCAAATCCCTGCCTGTTCTCATTGCTTCATAGTCCAGTACAGTCCCCGACCCAGACCCAGGCCTCCCGAGAAGCCAGTGAGGTGAAGTCATTCGAGGGAGCCTCATCCCTGATGGGTGGGCACAGGCCCTGTCTGACTTGCCCAACTCATATCACTCAGAAATCGGAGGAGGTGGTACTTGGGGGGCAGTAGAATGAGGCTCCAAGAAGTCACTGTCGTCTCCGTGGGCCACGCCAGAGTTCAAGACCAGATCATCGCTCCCATGGCCAAGGGATCTCTGGAAGGTCCCCTTTGCCACCAAGAGCCTGCCCTTTTCTGCCTGTTTTAAAAGGAGTTTTCCTAAACACAGCCTCCTCCATCAGGAAGTTTGAATGTATAAACAGCGACTCTTATTCAGAAAAGCAGCGACGAGCAGTTTTATATAAAAGTTACATCTCCATTTAAGAAAGAATATATAATTCCACATTCCACTGTCCCTCGAACTTTATTCCCGTTTATGTAGATCTTAATACAGTTATATAGTCGCGGGGCTAACGTCCCCTCCGGATGGTAATGAGGTCCTCTCGAACCCGTTAGCTGCTATAAAGTATGCAGAAGTTAAATGCACAGATAGAAAAAAATTTGTCTCAATTTTATACTTCTGCAAAATGGTAATTTTGTACTTAAAATGTACAAGATGGATGTTCAGAAATATAGGCTGATAGCCTAAATTATATTTGGTCATAATTTATGTAGTACAGTCCCAAAGAGATACAAAAAGGCAGAGCATAATTTATCTGCTGGAATCAGCGATAGCTTTGCTGAAACTCCCATTTATTCCATCCCCCATAGTTTTAAGCAGGCTTCGTCCTCAGGGCTCACTCTATTTAAGTTTTCCATACTGCTGTTTGATCACATATTGTACTCTATAATTTGCCTATCATCTGAAGCAAATTTAGGTCTCAGAAGTTATGATCTCTACATAGCAACCACTTTATTTGGTAAATGCAAAATATTTATAGCAATATAAAAACCAGATGAAAATAAAATTCCTATAATCATTGGAACGTACACACTTTATCATTGGGGCTCATAAGACCATTAGAGTAAGACTAGTATGTTGCCTAATACAATTACCTTTGGACGCTCACTCAAATTTGCTGATGCTTGGGAACCGGAAAAACTTTTTCTCCAGCATCCCTTCCATCTTGCCAATGGTTGAAAAAAAAAAAAAAAAAAAAAAAAAAAAAAACATCTGGGCACGGGCTCCAGAGAGAATTACCCCAGAGGAAATGAGTTGAAAAGCGAGAGTCAGATGAGTCATCACTGTGCCTCAGATGTGGAAAGGAATTTCCAAGTAAAAACACACTGCTTGGCAACGGCACTGCCCTGGATGGGTTCACCCCTTACCTTCCAGGGAAACTGACCAAACGAAGCAACGCCGACCCTAAGTCCCTCCTGGAGACAAGATCAGTGAATTCTTACACGAATCAGATGATGTGGCCTCTTCTTTGAGCCTCTCTCCAATGCTAGTCTTCTCACACCTCTAACTTCTTTGTATATGTGCGTGTGCTTCCAAAATTGTTACTTGGAGATGTTCAGGCTGGAACCTACAACATAACACAGTCCATCAACAGCTCCTTTGAAAAGCAATGAGCTCTTCAAAACAGAGTGGAGAGAGAAAACAGTGAAGGGCCAGGCCCCAATCTGAAATGTGCACTTGAAAACCTGAGGGAATAACGTTACTATGCACATTCACATACACTTGTTGAGTGTCTGTTCTCTGCAAGCACTGTCTAGGGCAGAATGCTATTAGGACAGAATGCTGTTCAAATATGTGTTCAGGTGACTTCCACTTATGCATAGGACCCTGCCCTAGGTTCTCTCCAGTCCTCAAAAAAAAAAAACAAAAAAAAAACAAAAAAAAAACCTTGCACAGTAGGGCATATACATTACCAGTATTCAAAGGACGAAATTGGCCAGGAGCGGTGGCTCACACCTGCAATCCCAACACTTTGGAAAGCCAAGGCAGGCGGATCACCTGAGGTCAGGAGTTCGAGACCAGCCTGGCCAACATGGTGAAACTCTGTCTCTACTAAAAATACAAAAATTAGCCAGGCATCATGGCACATGCCTGTAATCCCAGCTACTGGAGAGGTTGAGGCAGGAGGATAGCTTGAACCCGGGAGGCTGAGGTTGCAGTGAGCTGAGATCACACCACTGCACTCCAGCCTGAGCAACAGAGGGAGACCTCATCTCAAAAAAAAAAAAAAAAAAGGAGGAAACTGAGGCTGGGAGAGGTCAATGGTAGAGGAGAGAGTGACACCCAGGACTGATACCATTCAAGCCAGCTGTATCTGACACCAAACAAGTCCCCTGTTGTACTTTTCTGTATGCCAACACAGAACGCCAAGCTTCCCGAGGTGCCTATGCTGGGATATTGCTTCTCTATCCTCAGACCTCTCTCCGCCCACCTCAACCCCCTTCCATCCAGCCCTCAAGGTTGCCTTCAGCTGAGTGAAGATGAAATAAAACCCCAGCTGCATCTCTCTGATAAAAACTTCAACTGAAGCCTCATATATTTTGTAGATACTAAAGATCTCATGGCTCTTTGAAGACGAGTGTTGTATTAATCATTGTGGTTGCTCAGATTATTTCCTCGTTTTTAACATTGCTCAAGCCCTCTACCACAGAGCCACCATTCCTGTATCCAGGGTAGTGAGACCCTCAGAGATATCCTAGATTCCTCTGGATAGCCACTTCCTCCTTCCTTGCAACTTACCTCCAGCTCCAGCTCCCTAAGTCTAAGGAGTCTAAGGGAATCTCCCCATTTTTAACTTTTTTACCCAAAACATGCTTAAGCAGAAATCACCTGAACGCATATTTGAATAGCATTCTGTTCTAATCCAAATATTATTCTACAAGGTACATTTTAAAGTCTGTTTTTTCATATATCACACTGGAGGGAGAGAGAGAGAGAGAGAGAGAGAGAGAGAGAGAGAGAGAGAGAATATAACTCAAACTGAATCTGTAAAAAAAAAAAATCATAGGGCAAAGAAAATACCTTGGTCTAATTTTTCTCCTGATTCTATAATTATTTCAAAGCCAAATACAGGTTCCTAAAGTATCAGAGTGGAAAGCAGCCCTAATGCACCAGAACAGCTCATTTCACAATTGGGGAAACTGAGGCTCATAAGAGAAGTCATACATACACCAGTAAGGAGAACAGTTAGGTCTCTATTTGGGTCTTGCTTGGTAATATGTGAACAATGTGTCTGTTCTCAAAAGGCAGTAACTATTGCAATCAGTTGGGAACTCAAGAATAGCTGACATATGGGACCGTCCATGACTTGTCGCCAGTCCCCTTCTAGCCTGTGGGCAGGGAGATAGGTTTCATTTGCCTGTTGTCTGCTCATCAGCACTCATCCCCATGCAGGGGTAGAGGAAGCAAGAGGGTATGTTGACTTTTATCAAGAGCCTGCACGCTGGGCATTTAGTTTGAGCTTTCTCCCTCTACCTTCAGGCAATTGTATGCATGGCTCCAATGTGCAGGTGAGGCTCAGTCAAGGGCACTCATTTTCCTAAGGACACACACAACAGAGCCCAATAATTGATAATACTACTGTAGAGGTTACTTCAGAGGAAGGAACTATTAATGTTACCTTGGGGAGTAGGAAACAACATTCTAGTTGAATCTTCTAGGACGGGATGGTATTTGCATGCAGAGGACAATTTGTGGGCAGAGGTGCTAAGGTCCCAGTAAATATTTAGGATGGTATTTGCGCACAGAGGACAATTTGTGTGCAGAGCTCCTAAGACCCCAGTAAATATTTCCTCCATGTTCACAGTCCAGGGAGGGAGAAAATGTGCAAAGGCCCTGAAGAGAGAAGCTTTAAAACCCCACAGGAAGCTCTTTCCAAGTATTTTGCAAAGGGGATGGTTGTTCATCCCCTTCTTAGGAAATCATTCAACCTAGCCCGGCCTGCCAGCCACCCTGCAGCCAGGAGCTCTGATGTGTGCTATTATATAGAGTGCAGGAATGTGAAAGGCACCACATAAAATCAAATTCTCTTCTATTTTAAGTTGAGTGGTGCACCAGTTCAGCTTTAAAACCTAATTTCTTAAAAGTTTCAAAGGGGAAAAAAATGTTCCTTTGCAATTGGAATCGAGTCCACATAAATTAGCAGGCGAGCTCTGCGTATCCATCTTTCCGAACTTTCCTGGATTGTTCATTTTAATCAAGCGGCCCACATTCTTGACTTTTCATCCTTCACTGCCCAGAATGATGCACTGCAGCTACTGATGACACGCAAATGTTAATTTTGTTCAAGTTCAAACATCATCCAAAAAGGGCCTATTTTAAAGACTGCTTTGCAAACACCAGCTGAAAATGAGGATGAACGGAATCAAACACCGCCAAGAAATTCAGAGGAGGAAAAGCTGTGGTCTTACGGAAACTCACAAGTTTTTTTGTCTCTAGATCCTCAACCTCTCCAAGGCTGAGAGTAGAATCCTTGATGTCTAGAGCTGGAAGGGAAATCAGATTTCACCCCGGCCCTGCCCAAGGTCATTCAGTGTGGTAGGGAAGGGACGAGATAATTCAACTCTCCTCCTGGGTAAAGGAGCCTTCATAAAATGTGAAACCAGTGAAACCATGCATTTCAAGTCTTTCTGTCATTTAGTCGGTTTTGGGAACAGCAGGATACATCACACACACACACACACACACACAGGCACACCACAGGCTTATTTTAGAGCTCTGGCTCACCCCTTAACCAACTACCCTTCCCTCTATTCCATCTCCTCCAGTACCGGATGTCACTATTGCCCAGGGAGGGCACAAGAGTGACAGTTGTTCAGAGGTGCGTCAACAGGAATTGTGTACTTAAATAAGGGGAAATCAGCCAAGTTCCTATTTCTTCAGAGCTGAAATTGTCTGAGACTTGGCAGCCGCTTGTTTGCCTTTGCACCCAATGAAGCTGCACAAGAAAAGGACATCATGTATATGAGTCACTACCGCATCCCCCTGGAGCCTAAAACAGGGCCTTGGTGCCTCGTGAGCACCCAGTGAATATTTCTGAACAAACGAAGAAATGAAATCACTCTGGTCTATTTTTCACCAGGATCCTTCAAAGCAGGACCGTACTATGGAAGGTCTCAGCATAGAGGTTAGAGATCGGAGGGTCCCTAAGACATTGAGTGCCATCTCACAGCAACATGGCCCTAGAGAATAAATCCATCTGAAAGCCGTGGTCCCAGGGATCTCAATGGCCTTGCCTCTAGAACACCAGCCACATGTAAACAAGCCATCAGCAGTGACAAGGACCAGTTTCCGTGGCCCATCGGACTAAACTGTTCACAGTGGAGGCCCATCTTTTGAAAGAACAGAAGAGACACTTCCACTGCAACGTCAAGAAAAAAATGACTGTCGCTATTCCCTGAGCGATAACAGCCGCTCTTGAAATGCAGGACATGTTTCATTTGGCTTATAATAATTGTGTACTGTCTTTTAACCCTCAAAGTGTTAAGTATTGTCATATCCTCTGGGGATGAAAAGATCTGGGGTTAACAACTTTCTCTTTTAAAAATTCATAAAGGTGCAAATAAACAGCATTGCATCCAGTGGCTATGCATTGCAAGAAGCCAAGGGAGAAAGAGGAAAAAAAGAGACGACAACAACAACATTACCCCCCACAGGATACTTGGCAATTAACTGCAGCTATGTCAGCAATTTTTTGAAAAATTTCCTAGACATGGAGAAGACTCATCCTCACCATATGAAAAACAAAGCTACTGCAGTGACTCTCCCATGCATTACAATGTGTGTGTCTTACTTCTTAACCAAGCCGCTAATCACGCAAATTATTGCAACTAATTACATTTGAAGGTCTAATTAATTCTTTCAGTACCACATCATTTAGTACGCATTCACAACACAGCACCTGTTTTGAAAATCCTTGCAGTTAATTTGTTTATAAACAAACACTATTTGCATAAAATGTTTAATGAATGGTTTAACAGTTAGTACAATACTCCAGTTTTGTCTTCGTAGATCTGAGGTCATCAAAGGCCACGATAAATTAATTTTAAACTATACAAATTAATTTAAATAGAATGTGTGAATTTCTCATTAATAAAGAAAACATTTTCAACATGTTAATTAATATCTCTGTAACAGGCTAATTACTTCCTGCACAACAAGTACATCTTACAAGCAAACCTGAAAGATTTGGGGGGCAAAGGGGTGGGGCCTGTTTTAAAACTGCAAAACAAAAAGTGCAAATCAGAAAAAGCACACGCAGCCCGATTATACTGGAGAATTCACCACTTAGGACAGGCAAACCAAGAAAAGAAGCTATTGCCTTATGTTACAAATACAACACATTTTAGTCATCGAGAATGGGACGGTTGAAAACCGTTTCTATCACAGGTGCAGTTACGCTGCAAAGATGGTTAGATGATGTCTGCCTTCTGGTAGAAAGACACAATTAATGAAAATATTAGTTCTCAGAGTAAAGATCTCTCCTTTGAATGTAGGGCATATTAGCTGTGTTTGTAACCCAATGGTAAATACGGATTTCATTAAACAAATCTGCATCTTCACACCAGTGTCTGAGGCTCAGCCATCATCATTCTCCCCGTGGCAAACCATGGAAAGACACTTCATGTAGAAACTAAAGAGGAACAACATTATAGCCCAACATCAAGCACAGCCCTTGCAAAAGCCGTCACTGAGATATGTTCACCCTTAAGTTTGTTTCTGATTTGCAAGCATTTTCACATTTGATAAGCACCTGTTGTAAATTTACATCCACGCAGGAAGTATTCTTATGCTAGGGAGCTGAGAATTGTAAAGCATGTTTATACTCTTACCCTTGTGTGGTGTTGCCCCTTAATGCACAGGCTGATAAAATGACTAGCTACACAGGACCCAGAGGGATGTGCCGCTCCACCTGGTTCCCGCCGCATCTGCCCCCAAGGAGCCACTAGTCCCTTCCTCCTGGAACAGGTTTTGTCAGCACTGATCAACAAGCACTTGGTTTTTGTTTTAAGTTTGTTAATTTGGAGAGGACGTGGAGAGACGGGGGAACAAGGAGGGGAGAGAGAGAGAGAAGGGAGAGAGAGAGAAGGGAGAGAGAGAGAGAGAGTGTGTATGTGTGTGTTCAGGGTGTGGGGGTAGGACGACAGAAAGACAAAAGGAAGCGCAAATACAAACTTCCCAACACTTGTCTGGGACCTGCCAATGTATTTCCAAGAAAACAATGGAAAAATAGTAGGAGTTCCATCCTGATAGCACCAGGGGAAAAGAAGAATTTGCCCAACCTCTGATTGGACCCAGATTTCCAGGATGGTGCTGCTCCTCGTTACAAAACACTTGGCCACCTGGCCCCTTGGTCCTGATATTTCCTTGGAGGTGTATATAGAATAAGATTATCCCAAGCACCCTGCCCCCAAACTACCCCGGTGAACCCAGTACGGTGTGAAAATCCCTTTGCTTTACTCTTTTGCCAGATAAATGCCAGCCAGCATCCCTGTCTCTGGGGCCCTGGAGAGGCCTTCAACACACCTGGTCTCACTGCCCTGTGGCTTCAACAAAGAGGCTGAGCATCTCCTATAACCCTCGAGGTCCATGAATGACGTAGCAGAGTGATGGATTTCAGAAAAGGCAGGTGCTTCCCACTCTTTACATTTTTTTTTTTTATTCTTTCCAAGTTTCCCATCAACAGCCCTGCAGTAAAAATCCAGGGCTTCAGAGACAAACATTTCATGAGTACAGACTGTGATGAGGAAAAGCAAGCCTTCCCTCTCTATCTATCAGGACCCTGGTGCTTTGCTCTTAAAATGAAAAAAAAAAAAAAAAAAACAGTGATAACGGTTGGCACAGGACTCAGGACTACAGGCCGTTTCCGTGTTGACTTCTTTTGGCAAAGATACCCAGGACAGCCGTGTGAGGAGTTACTCCGGGTTTCGGCCCATAGCCAGCTAGGAGAAATGAGGTTCAAGGGGCAGAGGGTAAACTCCTCAGCAGAGACAGAACGGGGCAGGAGGAGGGCAGGAGGCGGGTGACTGTCAGAGAAAATGCCTCCATCCCAGAACAAGCAGAAACAGGCACACCCCTCTGAAACAGAAAAGTCAGAAAGCCTTGCAACATAGATGCAACTCAGGGACTTCCCCTTGCAGCCAGCAGCCAAGGCAGCTTCTAGGCACAGCGTGGCTGTATTTAAGCCCAACTTGGTCCCTAACTTCTCTCCAAAGCCGGTCAAGGTGCCCCACCCGAAGCATCCAGATGACAGGCTCCTGCCTCCCCTCTTGCACGAAATCATTCCCGGATATAGAGCCTGGCTTCTTCTCTCTCCCCATTAAAAATCACCAGCGTTTCACAAATAAAGGCGATCACCATGTGAAAAATTATCTTTTAAAATGGAGTTTAATTTGCATATAAGGAACGAGAGATTTATGACAAGCAACATCGTCCAGTACTGCATCTGCCTAGTATCAGTCGTAATTTAGATTGTTTGTGACTGATCTTAAATTCTAAAGCTTGGAGAAGATGAAGTACTCTGTTGCTGTATTATTGTCAGGAGTCTAAGACTTACCAGAGATTTATTAGTAATCTTATCACAAACATGTCTCAAGTTTTTGCTTTTAATATGTGCCAAGCTCCTCTGAGGAATTTTCCTCACTGCAATTATATTCCTCAATGCCTGCATTCTGAAGCTGAGTTGATTTCCTTCCCAAAATAAAGCGACCTATCATTACACCACAGCCGCTCTTGTACATTTTTCCTCTGCTACTTAATAATCAATGTATTCATCATTAAAATCTGAGCCCTGAAGCAATGGTTTTTAGCATATTCTAATGACTAGCGACTTGCAAATTACAATGACCTTTCATGTACATTCTGAAAGCACCTTGTTCTAATGTGTACTGTATTTATAGTTTGCCAATACAAACTAGCCAAAGATTGGATAATTACTGTAATCTATTAGCTCGATTGCTTTCCCTGCTCATTTATAGCATGTGCCACGCAGGCCATTTTCAAAAACTGGCCTATCTTTCATCTCCCGCAAGCTCAGAAAGTAAGGGATACTTCATCTTCACAATATACACACTTACTAATGTCTGAAGAGCAGCCCCATCTCAGCTCAAGGAGGTTTCAAAAATAAAGAACCTTCTTTCCTATTAGTGTCATAATGCTATTTGTGACTGACAAAAAACACCGCTCCGAGAGTGTAAACTTTCGTTGAAGAATGTCAAGGCCAGTCCCATTTTCTGCCCATTACTCTGACCTCCAAATAGCATTTAATAAGATCTGCTTTGAAAGAAAAAGATAAAGGCACTTCCCTTAAACAAGAAACAATTTTTTTGTTATAAATAAATGTTTCAAGTAAAGAATTAAACTTTTTCTTTTCTTCTTTTTCTTTTTTTTTTTTTTTTTTTTTTTTAAGCACACTGCTGTTACAACTCCAGTACCGATAAGGAAGCTGCGTGTGGAAGTATGAGCTCGGGTCGCCTTCTGACCCTCTGTGACGGTCTATTTCAGGCAGTTATGGATAGATAACATTACAGACACTGGTAATTAAAACAACACTAATTTTGTCTCTGTGGCCACGCTTTGTTGTTAGAAGCCATCTATCATGGCCTTCACGCATCACACAATGAGAAGACATTTGTCTACGTACATTGTGCTTGGTCAACGGTTTTACGGATCTCCCCGCGTACCTGGACACCCAGGCACTTTTAAAGACGTACTGCCTTCATTTCTACTCTATTACTCTGATTAATAAAACATTTTGCATGCTTCGTCAAAACACCCTGCAAGCTTTTCACCACATATATTCATGGGGGGAAAGCAATGTTAATTTCTTTCCCTTTCAGAAGGAAACTAACAACAACAACAAAAGAAATTCTCTTTTGGATTGGAAGAGAGAAAGAAAAATTCAAATATGGAAATACTTGTCTTCCCTGTACAACAGAGTCCAGCCTAATGAAAAGCATAATATTAAAACACACACACAATGCCGAGCATCTCCTTTAAGGCTACACGTATTTTTGACTATATGTATCGTTAGTTCTTTTCTGTACATTCACTTGCTTGATTTATGGACACTCAATTTCACTTCACCTTTTATTACAAGATCTACAGTTACATTAAGAGTAATAGCAAGTCAAATGTTTTTATATTTGAGCGATTAAAAAAAAAAAAGAAAAGAAAAGATCTTTTCCATAGGCCCTTATAGGAAATTAGAGGTAGCCAAAATGCAAGATGACTCGCTTAGTTCTGTTACAATCAACTAAAAAGAAACTATAATGGTGCATTTCAAGGCATCTTTAACAAGTGACACAAACAAGAGAAGAAACAGACAGGACCATTTAACTTCAAACTCCACCGAAGAGAGCCGAATTGTAAGCTTCCTATAGCAAGCCCGGCTGGCGGCTATGTGGCAGTCTTCATTTCTCAGCGGAAAAGCCACTCCCTTGAGACTCTCCAGGCACCCCCAACTGCATTTTTTATCAAGTGTCTAAAAGGTAGGAGTTGTTAGAATTCTTTTCTCTATTCACAGATGATCACAGTCCTTTTTTCCCCTTTTGCTTGCAGACGCACATGTAGTTTCAAATATTAGCTAGAACTCCAGCCCTCACCAGCCCCTAATTGCTCTCTCAGGGAAGGTATCATAAACGCAGGTATGGCTGACACAGATGTAGCTTCAACTTTATGCAGGCAGGAATGCTACATCAAAGCTATTTGCAAAGTGACATAACTAGTTATTTAAAAGAACATTTTTATTATATTCCTTGGAATTTGCATTCTTCTAGAAACCAAGTGTATTTTTTAATGCAGCCACAGAAATGTTGGGGCAATTGACCATTCATGATGTCTGCAAAGGAAAGGCATCTAAATATTTTTCAAGCCACTTTAATAAATTTGAGTGCGTCTGTCTGTCACTACATGTAACCTGATTATTTAAATAAGTTAATATTAGCACGTCTCTTTTGCCAGCTGCTGTAAGCAGTCGGCTGCTGTCATTAAGCAAAAAGGCCGAGACAATGTGAGTTTATCTGGTCCTACCTGCATTTCTACTCGTCGCTCGACTGAAACAAATGGGAAAGAAAAACTTACTGACTTTTGGCGAACTACAAAGGTTAACTCTATTCATCATGGAGAAACTGATGCTAAGTGCTTTCTGTCTGTCCATATATTTTAAAGATTTAGAAGGAACCTGGTAGCGTTCTTAGGAGACAGAAGACAGGAGTGTTCATCTTCGCCATATGCAGAGTGTCTCTTGCAGTTTTCTCTTTACCTCACTGGCACTGCCTGAAATCCTTCTTAGATCATAGAGTTTTGGAAACAAGGTTATTTTTCAATGAGTTAAAAAGCCAAAGCTTTTCTTTCTTAGGATCTTTAACTCTTTTAAGGTAAGTGGCAGGGTTTGAAGGAGTTAACCCTTTGAGGAGAAGGAGTTCAATAGCTTGCAATGATAAGAAGAGAATTCTCATCACCCAGGTTGCAATAAAACGTGCCTCTCCCAACACCAGTAAAGCCCACCCTGGAGATTTCTAGCGACTGCTGGAAGGCAGTGGAAGGTAAACCCAGAGGAAACACAAGATAAAGGCAACCAGGTGGCCTGGTTCTTAAATCTTAAAGCAACAGTTCCAAAGTTGAGAGCCCGCATTGCAATCTATTGCACAGCCTGACAGGAGAAGGGACGAGGAAGTTCAGAACCTGGCAATTGGAGTGTTTCCCAGCGCCGGGTCCCACCGTGCATCGCACCGAACAAGAAATCTTTTTCACTTTCTATAACTCATTTGCATGAATTTACTTTTTTGCCTTAAGAGGTTGTTGTAATGTGTGTTAAAACACACAGTGCAATTTTATCTCCATAATATCACAAAAGAAATATTATGTTAGTATAAAGTTAAAAAAAATGCTGCGAGATCTTGCAGCACGGCGAACGGCAAAGCGTTGCTCAAAAGCGCCACCCAAAGGCAGGAGGGGTGTAACGGCATTCAGGGAGGGATCGTTTTTGTTAATTTCAGCAATCCGAATGTAAAAAATGACAGCGCCACGCAAGTTGACGGAGGCTTTTGATTGAATTGACTGATTGCCTCAGCTGCACCTGCGGAAAATTGATGACAATGCTGTCTAAACCATTCATTAGGATTTGAAACTTCACGCAGATGAATGCTGGATTCATAAATTTGCTAGACATGTGTTGTAGATAATATGACAAAGCACTGTTTTCAAATGAACATTTCTTTGACCTAATTTTATCAAAATCATGCAAAGGAATGAAAGAACATTTGTACCCGAAATCTTTGGAACAGCTGCAACTTAGGTCTGTCTCTCCATCTCTCCCTCTCTCTTTCTCTCTCTCTTTACCTTGTCTTTCAAATAAATTTAAATGAACTATATTGTTTGAAATATATCTTCTAGTTTATTTACATTATTTGTTAGAATGGCAAAACATTTATTTTTACTTATTATGAACAATGTTACTCTCTGCCAGATGAAGGAAAATCATTTTGAGATTTTTTTTCAAGCTCCAAATTTGCTAAATTGAACACAAGTGGTAAGTAGATTTTTTTCAAATAATATTAATAACGCGATCTCCACAGACATGTTGGGGGGAACCGTTTCAGTACCAACTGGACATGCATTCTGTGAGAATTGGACTTCTTGCAGGCTTTGAAGGGAAAAGAAATCCCTGTAAAATATTGACGCTTTTGGTCAAAAATGGCGAAACCAGGAAAAACTGACATCTGTGTACATTGTATATAAGATTTCTGACTTGCTCTCGATTTTAATGTATCAAAACACTATCAATATTGAATGAAGCTTTCTCTGTGTGTCCAAGAAAGAAAAACAAGATGTCTGAGAAGGGGAAGGGAGCACCGTTTTCATACCTGGCTTGGCTTAGCTGCACGAGAGAAGAAAAGGCCGTGGCTGAATCCATCTCCAGGAGCAGCTGTCCCCCTGCACCGTTTGAATTGCGAGGAAAGAGTTACATTTTTAGAAAAGAATACCTGGTATTTAAGAATTCGAATTTCTCAAATTTCTCAATGTGGAAATAGATCTCACTTCTACAACAAGGACCCTCTGCTTAGTACTTGGACTCCCCCCCAAAAAAACAAAATGAATATTTATTAACGTAAGAAGAACCTGGCGCAGGTCGGCCCATGCATCCCAATCTGCCAAAACGCTTCCAAATCTCTTCCCTGGCATTTAAAAGAAATCTATTTTTATACATTCTCATGAATTTGGGTTTTACTACCAGTAAGGTAATTTCTGATTAGGCATCTTGGGTTTATCTCTCTCTCTCTCTTTTTTATCTCTTTTCCTAAAGAATCCCAGAAAATATACCTGAGGTGCTTGCATTAACCCCACACCTGGATAGAGAGAAACTGCAGGTGTGAACGGCAAGGCTAATAGACTTGAGTTTTGCCACGCAATTTTTTTTTTTTTGACCATTCTAACAGTTACTTTGAACTGGAAAACATTATTCCAACAATCCAAACAAGGCTCTTTAAGAGTGCTATGCCCAAGCTGCTACAGATACAAAATTATCAAGTAGATATGTGAAAACCCCTAAATGCAGAACAATCTGGGTTGGCTTCTAATTGCTATGTTTCATTTTCTAATGGGGAAAATGTGTAAAACAAATAACTGGGTATTGGGAGCTCTGAGCAGTAAAAGCAGAACATTCTTGTATTTCAGTAAATCATATAACTCTACAGATGGGTTTGGAAAGCCTGAAGCCCCAACCACCTTTCCGACTATTTGGATCCAGCGTTTGCTTCGAATTCCACGCAATATGCTTAAAACAAGTTCCCTGTTTGTCTTGGATGGCCTTTGCAATGAGAACCCCAGGCCTGCAAGACCTCGGAGATTCATTGACCTCACCAGCCCACCCACAAAGAAAGATACGTGGATACTCCCTGTATTGCCCAGCCCTGGCTACAATGGCAGGGAGGAGCAGGGAAACAGCCTCCCATCAAAGATGTTACAATCTGGTCAATGTACACTGGGGTAGGACATGCAGGGAGTCAAATATACATCAATTTCTGGCAACGCACAGCAAGAGGGACATCAACTCAAGGTTAATTCTTAGCTCTTACAGAACGGGAGGGACTTGGACATAGTTAAGCAGCAAAAGCTTTGGGGGAGGAGGTGGCAGAGGGTGCGTAGGGCAGAGATGTGTATATATGTGAGCCTCCAGGGATGCACACTGTGCCTGGCTCTTCCTCCCTTGGTTACTACCCTTTCTGTTCTTCTGGTAGGGTTCAGCCAGGAATACACAAGCGTGGGCCAAGGAGCACCCAGCCTTCCTGTGCTCATCCACGCATATGTCCTGCCTGACCTGGGCAGTCACCTGAGTTTTTAGCCCTTGGAGATGCACCTGCCACCCTCTATTCTGACACCTTTGTAGGAACAAGCCTTTAGTCTCAACACTGAGAAAAAGAAAAAAAAGCCTTTCTTCCAAGAGCTTCAGCTAAGAATCATTTCATTCATCCTAGGCATTCTGGTAATTTCCTTTTTCCAGTTCCATGTTCTCAGAAACGCTGCATGATAGGCATATTTAAGGAAACTACCGTTCTCTCACCCTAACCTCTTAGGCCAGAGGGGCTTTTGTTCCCTTATCCTGTGTATCCCCTCAAAACTCACTCAAAATCTTCTTCTTGTGTGGTCAGAATGGAGATCCTTTTGAGCTTGTTATGAGATAGGATCTGTCCTCACTGGGGTCTCAGATGCTAAATTAATTTTTATTTCTCTTTAGACACAATGAACAGAAACCAGAGCTTTTGAATACAGATTTCCAGTAAAACCAAAACCAGTCTGGGTCAAATGCACCTTTCCAGTGACCACTATCTCAGCAACAACCTGCCAGCTGTCAATCGAAGTTCAACTTCCGGGAACGTCAGCCCCCGCTTCTGAGAGGGGCAAAGTCCTGGCACTAACAGCACCTGCAGCGGGGTCCAGGTATGGCTGCTTCATGGAGAAGGCAGGAAAAGAAGAGTGTGCACACAGTCTCAGGATGGCAAGGCATTGTGCCATCTCAGGATGGCAAGGCATTGATAACGAAGGCATTGTGGCCTTCTGACAGGCACTGCTGCCCACTGACAGGTATGTGACAGTACCTCCAGCTCAAACCACGGTTAGGTCTCAGAGACCCTTAAGAAAATGGTGTTCCAGGCCAGGCGTGGTGGCTCATGCCTGTAATCCCAGCACTTTGGGGGACTGAGGGGGGCGGATTACTTGTCGGGAGTTCGAGACCAGCCTGGTCAACACGGCGAAACTGCATCTCTACTAAAAATACAAAAATTAGCCAGGCATGATGGCGAGAGCCTGTAGTCCCAGCTACTCAGGTGGCTGAGGCGAGAGAATCACTTGAACCCAGGAGGTGGAGGTTGCAATGAGCCAAGATCATGCCACTGTACTCCAGCCTGGGTAATAGAGTGAGACTCCATCCCAAAAAGACAAAAAATGGTGTTCCAATCAATCAATGTGTAACATTGTATAAGTAACACTGTGTTCCAGGGTCAGATCTGGCAGTTGTGTTGGACAGACAACACAGGTAGAGGAGAGAGAAAAGAAAGGAAGAGGTTCAGGCCAGGCGTGGTGCCTCATGCCTGTAATCCCAGTGCTTTGGGAGGCTTAGGTGGGAGGAATGCTTGAGGCCAAGAGTGTGAGACCAGCCTGGGCAATATAGTGAGAACCTGTGTCTCCAAAAAATAAAAAATGAAAATAGCCCGGCATGGTGATGCACGCCTGTAGTCCCAGCTACTTGGGAGGCTGAGACGGGAGAATCACTTGAACCCAGGAGGTTGAGGCTGCAATGAGATATGATCACGTGCCACTGTATTCCAGCCTGGATGACAGAGGGAGACCCTATAGAAAGAAAGAAAAAAAGAGAGAAAGGAGAGAAAGCTGGGGGGAGAGAGGAAAGAAAGAGAGAGAGAGAAGGAGGAAAGGAAAGGAAGGGAAGGGAAGGGGAGGGGAGGGGAGGGGAGGGGAGGGAAGGGAAGGGAAGGGAAGGGAAGGGAAGGGAAGAGAAGAGAAGAGAAGAGAAGAGAAGAGAAGAGAAGAGAAGAGAAGAGAAGAGAAGAGAAGAGAAGAGAAGAGAAGAGAAGGGAGGAGGAGGAGGAGAAGAAAAAGAAGGAGGAGGAGGAGGAGGAGAGGAAGAGGAAGAGAAAGGAAGGAAGGGCACAGTGGCCCACGCCTGTAATCCCAGCACTTTGGGGGCCCGAGACAGGCAGATCATGAGGTCAAGAGATCAAGACCACCCTGGCCAACATGGTGAAACCCCGCCTCTACTAAAAATACAAAAACTAGCTAGGCGCAGTGGCAGGTGCCTGTAGTCCCAGCTACTTGGGAGACTGAGGCAGGAGAATCGCTTGAACCCTGGAGGTGGAGGTTACAGTGAGCCGAGATCACACCACTCCACTCCAGACTGGTGACAGAGTGAGACTCCGTCTCAAAAAGAGAGAAAGAGAGAGAAGAAATGAAAACAAAAGAAAAGGAAAGAAAGAGGTTCAACAGGCAGAGTATCCTTAAAAACCTCACCCAGCCCCTCCTTCATTTAGGTAAGAAAATGGCTGAGAAGTGGCAGAGTCAAAGTTCCAATGCAGGCCCATGGGCCCTCTTGGTTCACCTCCTCCAGCCCAGGCTTCTAAAACTACCTCCCATACCTGCTGTATTGCAGCAGCCATGCTAATTTAGCAACTTCCCATCCCAGATACATAGAGAAGACGGAACCAGTTCACCATGAATCTATCCACCCAGGCATTTAGACACAAAGATGAAAATGAGACAGGCCCTGTCCTCAAGAAACTCCTAGTCCAACAGAGGAAGGGGGAGGGTGTGGGTAAACAGGGCCATTGAGCTCTGTCCCAGCAGTGGGGACAGCCTTGCACGGCGCCACCCTCACTCCTGCAGCAACTTCCCTTGTGCCAGACAAGAAGAGAGTGAATGGAGACCCCCACCTTAGCTTTCTTGGCCTGGGGCTCCATCCTGCTGTGCCTAGCAAGAACACAAAACACAGACACATACCAATAGATACACCTATCTTACCACTACTGGGGGAGAAAGAAAAGAAAAACTAACTCACTGGGAACTGCAGCAGGGTGAGAGCCCAGACCTCGGCAAGTCCCGGTTTGGGAGGCGACAGCATCTTTAAATGGCACAGGAATGTGCTCCTAGCTGAGGCAGGTGCGTGGATTCAACACTCAACCCCAGCTGTCGCAGAGCGCGAGGAAGCTACGCAGTAAGCCCCTTACACATCAACCTCTGACGACTGGTTCTTCTGCACCTGGTGGTCCTTCTAGACGTCTAGGAGGATCGTGTTCTCAGGAGAGGACTTGCATGTATGCTGAAGAGCACTGCCCCAGCGGGTCGCGTGCAAGATTCCACCTTCGAGCGACGTAGCTGACACTCTGCAGCCCACTTGTCACTTGTAACAAACCTCAGTGGGTCACGCAGTGAGGGGAGGCAAGGCTGCATAAAGCAGTGGCTGAACCATCCCAGAAAACAAGGATCACAGGCCCCCAGTGACACCAATGTTGCAGAAGCACCTGCAGTGGCAAGTCAGATGTCCACCAGGGCCAGGCAGATAACAAGGAGTTGGGGGTCTGCACAGGCCTGGGGAGTGTCTGCACCATCCAGAGAAATCAATTGCTCTGCACAGTGGTAAGGACCCAGTGTTCCCAGCACTTCCAAACATTTGAATGAAGCCAGAATTCCAGATAATTATGTGAAATCTCCAATTACTAAATACTGGCGACAAATTCAAATTTTTTTCAAATAATCTGAGAACCAAGCAAAATACATCTGTGGGTAGACTGGGCCCCCCAGATATTCATTGTGTGAACGACCCTGGGAAAAGCCCTTCCTCCAAGGACCCTGGACACTCACACAAACCATTAAATTCCTCTCCTTCCTCCCAAGCCAAGCATCACGCCATTCAACAGACAGGACTAGCAAGCTCAGGCCAAGGTCACTGTGTCCCGAGCAGTGTGGGCTAGGGGACCTTTTGCACGATGTTTTCCCTTGGGCTGTGGGACCAGGTCATCTGGCCAGAGAGTAAAGTCTTTACTAGTAGAAGTGACCCTCTGAGCTTGTGACATTGAGTCCCCTGCCTCCGGGCAGAGTCCCCCAGGCATCCGTGCGGGGCTGCCCGAGAAGCTGGACCAGCTCTGACTCAGCCAGCGGGAAGTTCCACAGCCTCCCAGGTCAGAAGGGCTTGCAGGAGATTCACTTAAATGCGACGGATTTCTGCTCGCTGGTTCTCCGTGGAAGGGGGAAGAATTACCCCCTGGCCATTAGGGAATCAGCCTTTCACAGCAGCAGAGCGTGTGTGACCTGGGTGATTTACATTTCAGTTTTTGTCAACATGTGCTTTCATCAGACTATTCTTTTTATACATTGCATACATATATATTTATAAACAGATACTAAGTAGACATAGATATATGTTTAGGCATGTGCATTTATTTTTATGTTTTTTTATCTCATAGCTCCTTGCTAATGCATATAGACTGAGTCCAATATGATAGTTAAAATGTCACATTCCTGCAAATGGATTTCCAGATATTGAAATGTGATCACTGAGGCTCAGTGGGAATCCCTTTGCTCTCAAATTCCCTGATTCAATGCCTTCTGATTTCAACAGAAAAGCAAGAGGCTCCAGGCACCCCCCCATTCAGGGGCTGCCACAAAAGCACCCGCAAATCCTTCATGAAAGGGGAGACATGGACATATTCCTTTTTTATTCTCTGACAGGTATCTGTTTGCGTGCACATCCTTGAGTGCTTGCATCTCGTGTATTCGAAAATCCTGTTTAAGAATGCAAAGGTCCATATAGTGTCATTAAAACAAATGAGTATAACCCTTTGGTCATCTAGGTGAAAGCATTTTGTTGTGTTTTTTTTTTTTTTCAAATTGCTATTGCTATATATAAATGTAACGTATAGCAATAACCGTAGAAAGATACTGTGCCCTTGTGTATGGATAATTAAAATAGGAACATCTCTGGACTAAATTAAAATGTGTAAAAACCAAATCCTTATAGCATCCATGAAATTACAGAAGCTACAAGTGAATCACTAGCCCAGGGACGAAGCATTTCTCTCATTACTTCATGAACCTCTTCCATGATCACAGTTTTACATTTTCACAAATCTACATGGTTCTTTTTATGTCACTAAATATCTCAGCTCACTTTTACTGCCCTCCTTATAGATATGCGAGTTGGTAACAGCATGCAAACAGTCTCCAATCATTTAAGAGAAACCAACGCTTTCAGTGCTTTTGATGACACTTATTACTACAAATTATGAACTAAAAAACTGAGCAGGATATAAGGAGATAAATTACATCTTTAGAACATAAAGGGGGAAAAAGGCATATTTTTCAGTATCAGAAAATCAAAACCCACGGGTCCTAATCTATGAATTAAGAAGACCTGAATACCTGAGAACGTGTACACAGATTTTTGCCCTAACCCATGACCTGCTCAACTGTGTAACTCCCCTCGACAGAAAGATCCTGATTTGCCCTTTTCTCCTCTGTACTTTGAACATAAGAGGTGTTATTACCCATAACTTTTTACTTAAAGGAATTGTGCAGCTGGGAAAATGAATGAATTTAATTATCAATGCAGTGTGAAAAAAATCATTAGAGCAAGGGCCTGGAACGCCACATATTAAAAATAAACAAAGGCTATTAAAAAACAGTTCCAAAAAGGAACGTCAGTTTTTCTTCAATTCTTAAAATGTAAATACCAAAAAGAAAACCATATGTAAACATCTATAGTTATAGAAGAAATTACTCTTTAAGAAAATGTTAAATGACTGACTGGATCATTTAACTTTAAATCTATACTTTATGTGGCAGTATAGGAAGGTCATTTGATTGCCATGCATAGAAAAATGAGAATTCTAATAGGTTCTCAAAGTTTCACCTTCATAAGACAAAATTTTCATTATGAAATTGTATTTAATGGTGAGCACATAGAACTTCTTCCTCAATTGCATGGGATGACACTTCTGTCAGAGGCGTGTGAACCAGAGCGACTCCATCTTGAATGGGGGCTGGGTAAAATGAGGCTGAGAACTATTGGGCTGCATTCCCAGATTGTTAAGGCATTCTAAGTCACAGGATAAGAGGTCGGCACAAGACACGGGTCGTAAAGAACTTGCTGATAAAAACAGGTTGCAGTAAAGAAGTCTGCTAAAACCCACCAAAACCGAGGTGGCCACCGCCACGACCTCTGGTCGTCCTCACTGCTACTCTCCCACCGGTGCCACAACAGTTTACAAAAGCCATGGTAATGTCAGGAAGTTATCCTATATGGTCTAAAAAGGGAATACGTGAATAATCCACACCTTGTGTAGCAAATCATCAAGAAATAACCATAAAAATGGGCAACTAGCTGTGCTTGGGGCTGTTCTGTCTGTGCCATAGCCATTCTTTTATTTCTTTACTTTCTTAATAAACTTGCTTTCACTTTACTCGATGGACTTGCCCTGAGTTCTTTCTTGCGCGAGATCCAAGAACCCTCTCTTGGAGTCTGGATCGGGACCCCTTTTCTGTAACATCTTTCCAGCGACCACAGAAGGGACTACAGTGAGGAAACCCCCAACCCAAAGGTTAACTTTGGGTAAGTGTTGGTATCCTGTAACACTTCCATAACCAAAGGAAGCTTGTCTTTACCTTTCTGAAAGACAGCAGAATTCTATCTTTTAACTACATTTTTAAAAGCAACTCTAGATTAATATTCCCTCCATGACTGGAGAGTGAAAGCACCGATTTAGCTGAGTATTAGGGGGAAAATACTAAGCACAGGTGCCTGGGAAAGGTCTTTCTAGTGGGCAAAGACTATGGAGAAACATGTTTTCTAGGCAAACAGGAATGTTGAACTGCTTATTTGAGGTTCAGAATTTTCTGCATGGGACCACATTTGACCTGTAGCTGCGGACTTCCCATGGGGTATTTACTGCAGGGCCATTTACAAATTGGAATCTGGAGGAGTCCAGGAAAGATGAATGGAGGCTCAATTGTTTCCATCTGAAAGTGAATGGGGCATCTGAAGTTGAATGGGGCCCTGGATCCTGTAAACATTTGAGATCTTAGCCTCTGATAGCCAAGTTTGGAAAATCAATGAAAGCAATAGACTTTCTCCTCTGCCCAACGCACACACAAAATAATAACAATAATAATAATAATAATAATAATAATGCCATGTTGCTTACACTTTCAAGAGGTTTATGGACCACCTCAAAGCTCCTGCATGTACCCATTTCCCCAGCCCCGAGAGACAAGAGACAGGATGACAGATCCACCCAGGACAGAGTGTGACCCAATGGTGGTCTCTCTCCAGCTAAAAAGCAGGAGCAAATCCCACAGGAGCAAACAAAGGGAAGACAAAATAATTCCACCTGGGAGGGGAAGAGCAGGGGGTCTTTTCTTCCATCAGCTCGAGGAAGCCTACTTTCTGACCGTAGCCACAAGAGTTAGACACTGAAGAGCGGAAGAGTGTGTGGGAGATGCCCAGTGCCACAGAAACGAGACGCTTTCTGAACAGTGAGTCCAGTCTCCAGCCAGAGGGAGGAGGGCCCAGGAGCTGCCACGTGTCCTCAGCTATAGCCTCTCCCTCTGGTGGACCAGAGCCGCCATGTTGATGCTGGAAGAGAGAGGTGCAGGCTGAAACCCACATCAAACGATTGTCACTAACCAGTATCACGCGGTTGTTTTTACTTTTGCCAAAAGCTTTGGTGTATGTGTGGTTCCTGATTTACTTATGTCCACGTCTCTCCTCTCCCCTGGGTTTCCCAATGCCTCTCTGGGAGGTCAGGTTCTAAGACAGAGTCCAGTTGGTTCTTCCCAAACTCTCTGGGCCTGGATCCCTGCCTGGATCTGCCTTCGGGGATCGCCATCAGAATGGCACACAGCACCTGCCAGTCGCCTCTCTGAGCCTCGGTGGCCCCATCTCTAAAACCAGGACACTGAACAAAAGCATCTGAAGGTGAATGGGTCCCTGGCTCCTATAAATATATGAGAGCTTAGCCTCTGATAGCTAAGAGCCTTTTGGAAATTCAATGAAAGTGATGGACTTTCTCTCCACCACAAAAAGATAATAATGCAATGTTGCTTACAATGTCAATTTCATGGACCACCCCAAAGCTCATGCATACACTTCAAGCTAAGAGCCCCTGACCTGGCTCAAAACCACCATCCTCACCACCATAAGTTTTACTGTGAAGGAAACTGAGCCCCAGAGAAGAGGATAGAGTGTCCCAAAACCACGCAGAAGGAAAATGACCAAACTGGAGAGAGAACCCATTTCCTACCTCCCAGGCAATATCCTTTTCCTGGGCTCTTCTGCCCTTTGCACTCCTTCATTCTCATCAGTGCCTTTCTGATTACCCCAGGTGTTGCCACGTTTTTGGCTCCCCAGGCAGGAATTTGATATCTGGGCCTCACAGGTCACCCCCACTCCAGAGGTCACCTCCCAGCAATGGCAGGGACGTGGGGAAGGAATGACGAAGGTGGAACACGGGAGCCAGAAGGGGCACTATGGGTCCCAAAATGCCACGGCCATCAGGTAAGCACTGGTTGACCCTGGCTGAGAGAGGGGACAATGGAGACAGAAAGGGGCCACCTGTCCCTTCCACGCAGAATAGGTGGCCCTAAGCTGTTGTTTCAAAAGGCACATTTGCTGTCTTCAAAAAAATATATATGTGGAGGAGGAGGAGGAGGAAGAGGAAAAAAAAAAAGATGCTCAGGCTAGATAAATTCAGAATGATTTGAATACATTACTGTAGTTAAGTTTAGTACATAAAGTACTGAGGATGGCTCTGCCGTGCATTTCAATGAAGCCCAAAATAATGAGGCACTAGCTGGGCTGTTGCGGCTTCGTCAGAGCGATTCTGCCCTAATAAGTGGGAAGGAGGTGGCCACGGCTCCCTGCCTATGAATTGTCCTCATGGGATTTGGCCCGGCCTCTGAGGGGAAGGCAAATGGAAGATGAGAGAAGCCGGGCAATTGGGATGAGAGACTGAACACCTGGAGAGAAGGATGACCCCACGTGGAGCATTTCCAGGCTTGAACCAGCCAAGGCGTCCTTCAAGGTGCAACAAAAATCTGTCCCCTTAGACCTTCCAGATCTTCCCGAGGGAGGCTGTG
Source organism: Macaca mulatta (assembly GCF_049350105.2). Lineage (NCBI taxonomy): Eukaryota > Metazoa > Chordata > Mammalia > Primates > Cercopithecidae > Macaca > Macaca mulatta. Next base: position 43,342,162 of record NC_133424.1, read on the forward strand.
GGGGGACGTGGAGTTCAAATACCAGGAGGGCAGCCTCCAACCTGCTTCTCCCAGCTCTCTCGTCTCCACCTCCTCAGACCCTACAGTCCCATCCAGAGAAAATGGAAAGACATAACTTAGAAACCAAGAGGCCCAGAGGGCACCAGTGATTCCCTCCAGGATCCATCACAGGGAGGAGATTAAGGAGAGGAGGAAGGGAAGAGTGAGAAGAGAAGGAAATGAGGGAGGGAGAAAGAGCAAGGGAAGAGAGGAAGGAAGAAAGAGACAAAACAAAGTCTCCCATCTGTAGCTGCCTCAGCCCCTGAATGGAGAGAGATGCTGTGTGTGGCTTTCTCCAGCATTTCCGGGGCCTGAAATGGCTAAATCTGCAAGAGCTAGAGGAGGAGAGACTGACTCCATAACCACTGTGTGAGTCATGTGTTCCAGACAACAGCCTAGGCGCCAACATCCAGGTTGTAGGGACAGGGGAGTGTAGCTGTGGCTCAGAAAAAGAACACTAGAAAACATGATGGCCCTCTGGGAAGACCCGTTGTAGAGCCTGGTCTCTGACTCCATAAGCAGACACTCAGAGGCTGGAGCAGAAAGAGCCGTGAAGGCAGCAGACCTGATCCCTAGGCAGTGACAAAAGAGGGTTTCCTTTCCCTTCAGTCTCCAGCCAGAGAAGCTGGGAGTTCTCTCAGGTGAGCCCAGCAGATGTTACGAGCTTGCAAATAAAGGGTGAAAGTGACCAGCCTCCGTCTAAAGGGAAACCCAAGCCTGTGGCCAGCCTCTCACTGAGAAAATATAAATAGTTAAATCCGTAGAATCAGCCTCCTTTTCTGTTCTCTGGATATAACTTGCTCCTGGACGTCTGTGAGTAGTTAGCTGAAAAGCTGTTGGGGTGGACATCTGTTGTTTTTGCCTGCCCAGCCGCTTTTCTCCTTTTACTGGAAATAGCATCCCGATTTTCCTTGAGGAATCACTCCTCCCCCATGCTCGATCCATGTGGTCTTAGGTGGAGCTGAACCCACCCCCAGCTCCAGGGACAGGCAAGTGACCCAGACCAGGACAATGAGGGCATCATATCCCACGGGCCACCATGATTGGCTCACGGGTTGGGATAGAAACTAATACAGAACAGCCCGACTCAATAACAGGTCTTTGTGTAAAAAGAGAATCTTTTCACTGAAGTTCCAGAGAAGATAGATGAATGTCTGGTACTGCTCACAGCCATCTTGCCACCACAAAGAGAGACTCCAAGCTGCCTGAAAATGGAGTTAAGGCAGAGAACACCAGAGCTGAAGCCTGCTGACAGCATTCTTGCCCCTGGATCCAGCTATACCTGAAGCTCTACCCCCTGGGAATTTTAGTTACAGGAGCCAAGTTCATCTGTGGTTTGACAAGCCCATCTGACGCGGGCTTCTTGCAAAAGATAAGATAAACTCACTTATACAGTCTTTTTTTTTTTTTTTTTTTTTTTTGAGACCTTTGGAGACTCTATAAGGGAGTCTATCTTAGTCAAGGTTTATGGAATCTATCATAAGTTCACGGATTGACTGATAAACATATAAAGTGTCTTCGCCCATTTGTGCTACTATAATGATACCCGAGACTGCGTAATTCATAAAAAACAGAAATTTATTTTCTCACCTTTCTGGAGGTTGGGAAGTCCAAGATCAAGGTGCCAGCAGGTTCAGTTTTCTGGTGAAGGTGCTGTCTATCTCCAAGATGGTGCCTGGCTGCTCCATCCTCTGGAGGGAAGAACCATGTCCTCATGTGGCAGAAGGTAGAAGGGTGAGCCGGTAGAATACTGCATAAAGCCTTTTTCATAAAGGCCTTAATCCTACTCACAAGAAAGGAGTAGCCAGGCTCAGTGGCTCATGCCTGTAATCTCAGCACTTTCAGAGTCCAAGGCAGGAGATCGCTTGAGCCCAGGAGTTTGAGACCAGCCTGAGCAATATAGTGAGACCCCATCTCGGCAAAAAATTCAAAAATTAGCCCGTTATAGTGGTATGCACCTGTAGTCCCGTCTACTTCGAAGGCCAGGGTAGGAAGATCACTTGAGCCTAGGAGTTTGAGACTACAGTGAGCTATGACCACACCTTTGCACTCCAGCCTGGGCAGCAGAGAAAGACCCTGTTTCTGAAAACAGAAGAGAGAGAGAGAGTTGCCCTCATGGCCTAATCACCTCTTAAAAGCTCCACCTGTTAGTAATATCACATTGGCCAAAACACCTGAATTTTAGAGGAGCCCCATTCAGACCACAGCATAATGGCTCCTCTGAAATCACAAGGCTGATGGGAGGCAGAAGAGCCTCCTCTCCCGGTACCATGATGCCTACCGGGTTCCCAGGGTCTCCAAAAAAAAGTTGCACTTCAGGCTGCACTGAGTGAAGGACTCCTTCCTCAGGAATACATCAAGCTGTGAAGTATTCACAGTTTTTAAATTACTCATCAAGAGCTGGAATTTTTTTTTTCTCCTCTGCTACCTTAGTTACTGATTATTTCCAGATCCAGCAGATATACAAACTCTTGTTTTTAAAATGCAATCAGCACACCCACGCACCCATCTATAGATAGTAAAGAATAGGTGCCGAAGCTCCTGGAATGTATTGCTGTTATGCAGGACGAAATGGACAGCATCACAAATGTACACTCGGCAGGAAAATACGGTCTACCTGGTAATTCAAGCTGGGGATGGATAATCAGTTCATTTCAAATAATGACCCAAGAAAGCACTGCCATTTGGAAAACCTGGGGTCCATGCTTGTCTGTGGGATCTTGGTGTGGCTGTGTCATTCTTATGCAGAAGGGTCACCGCCTCTTCCAGAGGACACAGGACACTGTCTCCAGTGGGTCAGACACAGCTGAGGAGAGACCACCCAGGCAGACTCCCCAGGCTCCAGTTTCTCATCTGGCTCCAGTGGTTTCGGAGCCCACAGAGAGGTCTGTCATTTCTCCAAACGCTGGCTCTGTGGAGGGGCAGATGGTGCACAGTTCTGTCCCTGGTCTCGGGACAGGTTTAAAAGCCCTGTTTGTTGATTTCCTCTCTTGTCCTCTGTGCATTCAGTCCCATCACTGAGCTGCTCATGGCTGGGAGCTACAAGATCCTTGTAGTGGGGGATCCTTTCAATTTACCCTGACATGGCTCCAGAAAATGCTCAGGTGGGTTATGGACAACGCACTCTTACGACTCCAGACCAGCTACTAGAGTGTAGACCAGGGCAGCATCAATGCAGGAAAATATCTCAGGAAAATAAATTCACACAGAATCCATTATAGCTGATTCTGACCTATTTTGAAGAAAATTGCACCGTTTGTAGGTGTGGCGATGATCTGTTGCAGGTGGCCTACACTGTGACCTCTCTTGTAGGCATGGAGATGAACATACTTGGTGTCAGCCACTCTCCTGCCCTGCTGGCTCAGTCACCAGCCTTTTCAGGCACGGGGTCTGCAACCTCTCTCATGGTTTGTGCAAACTCTTGAGCCAGGAGCCACAGACCTCATCCGGGACTTACGGCCTGCCAGACTAAGGAGTCTGAAAAATCCACACAGTCTGAGTTGTCATGCTGGGCAAAAGCCATGCCCATCCACAAGCCAGTTCTCGGCCTCCACTGGAAGCTTTGGAACTTTATTCCCATGAAACACTGACCTAATCCTTGCACTGAGACTGCTATTTACATTAAAATTGGTCACATAATGAAAAAAAAAAAAAAAAGGAAGTTCATTAATATGCTAAGAAGTGCTAATTTGAACATTGCCGAAAAGCAATTGCAAATTCCATTTTGCAACTTGCAAATGTGATGCAGTGCAAATTAGGGCTGATGGACCCATCTTCAGACATTCAAACTTCATCTGGGTGTTTCTGAGTTCCCCAGGCCTTGGCAGCGGAGATTGGCTGCAAGACCAATGGGGGTGATTTCTCCTTCGTTGGAGATGAAAGACCATGCCTCCAGTAGTGGGTGGACAACCATGAGTCCTTCTACACAGACAGGTGAGTCTCAGGAAGGCTGTCTCCTGGGGTTTGCTGAAATGACCCAAAACAGAAGAATAGGAATGACCCCAAATGCACACACCCCATGTCTTCAGTGAGCTGGAGCTGTACCAGATGAGCACCCTGCACCCAGTGCAGCCCCCATCCCCCAGCCTCAACTCCATCTTCCACTGGGTGGCCTTCGATGCTCTGCTGACCCAACTGGGTTGAGAGGTAGCCTGAGGCCCCCTCTTTCAGCAGAAGCCAGTGGGAATCAAAGCCAGCTTCGGCAAGGGTTGGCCATTTTCCTCCCAGAGGTGCTCTAGGGGAAGCTCTCTCCATGGAAAATAAAGCCCCAGGGACTGTGCCAGGCTCAGTTGCCCCTTCCATCTTCCTGCCATCCCTTTCCTGTCTACACAGGCAGTGGAGTAAGAACTTACACGACGGAGCTTCCAAAGTCAGAAGACACCCAGAAATAGATGTGAGATGAAAAATACACTTGCAAGTCCCTTAAGACAGTGTAGCATCAGAGACCAACATACCTACCCCTTGGCAAGTGGACGCTATCAACTTTACCTCCATCTTTGGCTGTCATTCCTTCTTTCAATGGATTCTAGATAAAGTGGGTGGCCTGCCTTTGGCAACACGCTGTTTCCTTTTTTTTTAATTTTTAAGTGTGTACCTTTAAACATGTAACAATCCATTACACACAGCAAGATGTTCCAGCTCTAAGAGACACCAGCCATGGTCCCTGGTATCCATTGCCATGGTCTGCCAGCCAAAGGGCCAGCACAGGCAACAGCTCCCGCTGGGTCTTCACACTACTCTAAGCTACCTTCCCGGAAGTGGAAGACCAGAACTTCTTCCGGGATCTAACTCCAAGGCAGAAGTGTCTCACTCGTGAATAAATTCTCAGATGCAATTTCCTTCCTTTCCTTCTTTCCTTCCTTCTCCCTTTCTTTCCTTCCTTCCTTTCCTTCCTTCCCTCTTTCTTTCCTTCCTTCCTTCTTCCCCTCCTTCCTTCTTTCCTCCCCTTCTTCCCTCCTTCCCTCCTTTCTTTCTTCTGCCCTTCTCTTCCTTCCTTCTTTCCTTCCTTCTACCCTTCTCTTCTTTCCTTCCTTCATCCCCTCCTTCTTTCCTTCTGCCCTTCCTTCCTTCCTCCCTTTTCTTCCTTCCTTCCTTCCCTCCTTCCTTCATTCTGCCCTTCTCTCCCTTCCTTCCTTCCTTCCTTCCTTCCTTCCTTCCTTTCTTTCCTCCTCAGCTACTTCTCGAAAGGACACAAAAGGGTGAAGTGAAGAGATGGAGGAACATGGATAATACAAGGAGAGGCAAGTCCACCCTGGAGCCATAAACAAGGAGCATATATAGCCACGTGGACATGCAGTGCCCACAGGGACACTGAAAACGTGGCCCTGAGCTTTCCGTGGAGCTAAAGCAAAGAGGAAAACAAAACCCAGTGAGGAGCACCTTGTCAGTATAACTGAAAAGGCAGTAATTCTGCTTTTCCTGCAGCTGAGGCCTGAGAGAAATGTCTTGGGTGGGTCCCCTCCAAGGTAATGGACAATTGCCTCACCATAGATTCTATGAGACAGCTCCCCGGCCCGAGCCAGAGCCTGACTTAACTCTCCAAAAGTGTCTGTTTGCTGGGGGATTGTCTAATCAAAGGTGAAAGTGGAAAGCAGGGAAGGCAGGCCCAGCCCCAGGCATCACCCACCACAGCTTCCCAGACCCCATACGTCTTCAGCATTGCTCATGCCGCTCTCGGGCCACCCATGGGGCTTTGGCACACAAACAGCTTCCTAATCACCCAGGCATCTTCTCATGTGTCCCCTGCTCAGGGAGGCTTTCTGTAACCACTCTGTCCAAAGTGGATCATTTTAGCCAGGCGAGGTGACTCACGCCTGTAATCCCAGCACTTCGGGAGGCCGAGGAGGGCAGATCATTTGAGGGCAGTTCAAGACCATCCTGGGCAACATGGTGAAACCCTGTCTGTACTAAAAATACAGAAATTAACTGGGTGTCGTGGTCTGTGCCTGTAATCCCAGCTACTTGGGAGGCTGAGGCATGAGAATTGCTTGAACCCGGGAAGCGGAGGTTACAGTGAGCTGAGATCACACCACTGCACTCCAGCCTGGGTGCAGAGGGAGACTCCGTCTCAAAACAAACAAAAAGCAAAGTGGATTGTTTCTTCACATGCTTATTACAATCTGAAATTACCTGTTTCTTATGGTTCCACATAGAACAGAAACTCCACGTGACCAGGAAATTTTTCTTACTCAAGCTGAATCCCAAGCACTAAGAATTTTACCAAGCATGTGACAGATACTTAATAAATATTTGCAGAATAAATGAATTGGCATGACAAGTCCTTTGATAGCATATTCTACAGGCCACGCACTTCTAAGCACTTTGAAAATATGAACCTTCGTGTTACCTTTAGAGAAGCCCTTGGAAGTAAGTTCCATCACCAACCCATTTCACAGATGAAGACACTGAGGTACAGAGAGGCTCAGTAATTTACCAGGATAACACAGCTAGTGAGTGGTAGGACCAGGAAGTCTGGCTACAGAGTCAGAGCCCTTGACCTCCACGGCCGATGTTTGACTGGGGCAGGTTGCCCAATGGAGGATGAGCAAAGTTTAAATCTACTTCCCCGCGCTCAGAAATCTTCCACACCCATTGCTCCTTTCTCTCTCGTTGTTCCTGAACGCACTGTCTAATTTTGGAGATAAGCAGCCTAAGCCATTTAAATTCTCCTTTCTTTAACGTTGTTGATTTTAGCTAAAATGCAAAGTGTAGTGCGGAGGAGCCAGACGGCATCCACTGGAGAGTCTGGGATTAGTTCATTAATAGGTTCGGCTGCAGCCCATGCGGCAGCATAACATTAGGAGCTAACTGCTTCCGACCACGCACCACTTAGAACCCCACATTTGCAAATCAGCTCAAGACGCACGTCACCGTGAGAGATGACAGTGTTAAAGAAATGCATTTTCCATTGATTCTATTAATATTAGTAATACCTCTTATTGAATATGATTGGTGTAGACAATGCAAAAAGTTGTTTTTCTCATTTATTTTCTAAATCAGCCAGCATGCCCCAATACCAGCCTTGCTCTGTGGACAGCTGCTGGCTGTGAGCATTTCATGGAGACAGACGCACCTGGCCTGGTCTGGCCTCTTTTAGCCCTGCCTGTACCCCAACACATGCCCAAGTCCAGAGCAGGAACTATTGGAACCATTTACAGCCCATTAAGAATGCCTGAAGCTGAGCACTGTGGCTCACACCTGTAATCCCAGCACTTTAGGAGGCCGAGGCAGGTAGATGGCTTGAGCTCAGGAGTTTGAGACCAGCCTGGGCAACATGACAAAACTCCGTCTCTACAAAAAAATACAAAAGCATTAGCTGGACATGCACACCTTTAGTCCTAGCTTACCCAGGAGGCTGAGGCAGAAGGATCACCTTAGCCAGGGAGGTTGAGGGTACTGTGAACCATGATTGTGCCATTGCACCCCACCCTGGGCAACAGAGGGAAACCCTTTCTCCAAAAAAAAAAAAAGAATGCCTGGGAACGGAATGGAGATTTCTGGGGAACGAGGTCCCTCTATACCCTAGGGAAGCCTGCAAAGGAGACCCCTGATCCCTGAGACACATGTTCTAGTGTGATTGTGTTCAATGAAGTCCCAGATGCAGTGCCACTGGCACACTGGCACATGGAGCTCAAAGGAAAGGAGCAGGGGAATGAGTCGGACGTGTGGGTCCTGTGCCAGGCCTGCCACTCTGCACACGGGCCCCAGCCTTATGAGTCTCCCCCACTTGGCAGTCCCACTCCAAATGTTTCCACATTTTCTTTGCCTCCTAGTTTGTGCTTCTCCTAAGTTCCTGCCTTC